>NC_045482.1:38941158-39275349 GCF_009650955.1 Corvus moneduloides | reverse complement strand
AGATTTCAGCTGCTTCCTCTAAAGACACATGAAAATTAATTTATATTAGAATATGTAAGAGCTTTTTTAACAATACTGAGGAATTCTTACTTAATTTGTAGCATCAAGCACAGGGAAGTTATAGCACTTCAAGTTTCCTGGAAAGGTTACAGTTCAGACAGCTATAAAATAAGATGCTCTCTCAGCTTGGACTACCATGTCGTTAATGTCTTCTTTCACTCTAAAAGCATTAACTTTAAAGTGTCTGTTTCTGAATCACTGATTCACTATCTCAATAACTATTTTTTCTCAAGATACATCAGTTCACCTGTTTAGATAAGATGATATCTCCAAGCAGTGCTAAAGTACCTGACTAATATTTTAAGAGGGCAAGACTGCTGTTTTACCACAAATGGCCTGTACACATTTACACTTCTGAACAGCCTTTCCCATCAAACTCATTCCCAATCCCTTATCAAACTGGCACATTATTAAGTCTTGCAAAGAGAGGTGAGGGAGAAGACACATTATACCTTTTGCTGAGGGATGAGAGCATTTTGGAGTTTCCTGCACTATAACAGTTCAAAAGAAAAACCAGAAGTTGCCATCTGTTCTGAAGGGCACATGGTCTAATTGGAAAATCACCTTGTCTGTGCTCATTCAGATGAAGGTCAGAACAAAATCAGTAACACACAAAACTTAAAATGTAAAGTAACTGCATGTTAACAAGAACTGCCTCTCAGATTAATAGATTCTACCTTTTAGAACTCTATTTTAAGCTAGTATTAAAATGGTTACCCTATATTTAATTTGAAGGATGAGATAGTCTAGAAATACTAGTGGAAAAAAACCCCCTATTATTCAGCAGTAGTAAGTTTATATTTTAAGAAAGAACTAGACATAAAATTAGTTCCAGGCTAGTATGTTTTACTTTATGTTTAGCCTGCACACATATTTAAATGTACTTTTACCTTTGAAAATGTTGACATGACTCTGTAAGACTTAGAATTTCAGTTAGCAACTTAAATCATAGGATTTAATTCAATGCATAGCCACCAATTAGTAATCATAGAGAAAGCCAGTATTCACCAGGAACTTGTGATTGATACAGAGTGTTTGACATCAGTATTTACAACTGACCTGACACATCTACCCCAATTATGTCTCAGCACTACAGCGTTTCATCCACAACACCACGACTGCATTCTGGGTTTTCTACAGCTGTGGTTTGTGCTGCATTTTATCCATGTCTGTGCCCATTACTCACCTGTGAGGCTATCTGGCCGTGGGGGGACCATCCTCTCATAGATATCATACTGCTGTCCATACTGTTCCATGTCATGAATTGTCCTCTGCAGCGTCGTTCCCAAGTGCTGTGGAACTGCCGTCATGCCAGAACGCTTCGGGGAAGAGGATCCCAGCTGAGTTTGGGATGGAGATCCCACTCTGGTTTGCACATCAGTAAGGGCAAGAGAAGAGCCAACTCTGCCTGCTGTCTGGTACTGGGCAGTGCTGCTGCTGGGGTTTGCCTGCCGGGAGGTGAGCGAGCCGACGCGCCGCACGGCCGAGGGGGAGGCAGGTCGGTGCCCAGCGTACGGGGACCCCGCGCGCTGCATGGGCAGGGTGGTGGATGAGTATGCGTGGGAAGCCAGGGATCTCTGCTCAGCAACGCTGGGAGAACCATACCCGCTGCCCAGAGATGTCCGCAGCGACCCCCGCGACGGGGAGACGCCGGTGCTGACCACGTAGGAGGGAGACTGTGCTCTGGATGGCACCGAACTGACCCGTCTCATGACTCGGTTGGTAGCAGTATTTGCTGAAGGCTGTTGAAAATCAAAAACATTTATGAGTTTTATCATTAAGGTCACACAGTGGATATTGTTCTCCTGCAAGACAGGAGTCAGCAGGAAATGCACACAACAGTATATACAGGCAGCTGGAGTGTAGCTTTTACCCTAAACCTAATTCCTTCAAGTTCCTCTGTAACTTTTTTCTAATCAGTGCTTCTCAGTATATAAAATGACAATTTAACATTAAAAAACGACCTGTTTCTCATTCTCATTTGGCTTGCTATGTTAATCTGCACCTATGCTTTCCTTCCTTACTACTCAACCACTCTGGAAATTCAGGAACAGTAACACAAAGAGTTCTGGTATAATCTAGAAATGTTCTGACAATTACAGTCTTACTATCATTCCATTTACCAAAAAAGGAGGGAAAAGCTAGAAACCATAGAATGTACGGGAACAATACCAGCATCTTCCTTTAACAACTATGCTTACATACAGGCTAACTTCTCGGAAGTTTTCCCCCATTTCCCAATGAATTTTGACTGATACTTTCTTGATATGACAATAGCAGTGTACTGTGAAGTCAGGAGTGCTACTTCACTTCAACTCCTGTGAATGACCCAGATCACACGTGCGCTGATGCCAGCAAACGAGTCTCTGCTGCAAGCCATTCCGGCTTTTTAACCAGTGAAAGGGTTAAACAAAACCTGTAACTTTGTAACATTAACTCCAGCCCATACAAAGGGGAGCCCAGCTATACAGCTGCTGTCTCTAAACCCCGTTGGAGCCCGTGCACAGCCAGAGGTGCAGGGCACTGAGCAGAGTACCTGGACTGACGTCTGCCCTTCAGCGCGTGAGCTCCTCACCACATGGTTGTTGGCAGGTCCACCAAGGGAATGCTGCTGTCTGATCTCTGACTTGTTCAAGTTTTGGCTGTTATGGAAACTGCTTATTTCCTGGTAACCACTGTCAGAATAAGAATTCATTTGTGTTGAACTTCTTGAGTTACCTACAGACCCTGTAGATATGAAGCCAGCATAAGAATAAAATCATCAAACAAATTCACAAATTATTATATAACTTTGTTATTTGATGCATTCATAACTGCATTATGTTTTCATACTGTCAATACAGAAATATAGTCTAATATTTAAAATGCACACAACAGACCCTCACTTTCATGGAGAGATGTCTGCTCTGGTGAGTAGAGAGTCCCTTGCTCTGCTTCTGTCCTAGTATCATAGGCATTGGTGTGAACACCCTCTGACACCTGGGGTTTGCTTACACTGCTGGGCGGAGGATCTGAAAGAACAAATTATTTAGATAAATCCAGTGTTTTGTATGCAAGTTTCCTGCAAACTCAATAATCATTATTTTCTCATACATACTAATGAAGGACTTACACCAAACAGAATCAGCTTACTGGCAGACAGGTATCATCTCCCAAACACAATGAAGAGAATGTTAATACAAATCTCTGAGAACTTTTGTCTCCTGAAAGTTTTGATGTAATTCTACAATTCTAATTTTTCAAATATATGTTCCAACCTATTTTAATGAAAAATTAATTGATTACCTAGTATACTCTGAAGAATAGAAACACTGTGCAACTGTGCAGCAGTGCCCAGTGGACAGCTATCCTTGTCTTAAGGGCCTGTAATCAACACCTCCAGATAGAAAAGGCTGTGCTGAATTTCATCCCTATTTGTGTACTATGAACACCAGATGCAGCAAATTTCTATACTTTTTTTTTTTACTTAGTAAACTACTATCTAAATATGTGCCTCTTAAGCTAACTTTGGTTCCAAGAATGTCAGCTGAATTGTACAGACAAATGGCAGTGTTGTAAAGAAAGGCAAAGGAGGCACAGCAATGCTCTTATGAAGAAAGGAAAAACCTAAACAATCTGGGAGAAAAAGGACGAAGATGAAGATACTGAATCAACATTATTTTAACAGAAATATTAAGCATTCAATTATCATGTATGCAGGCAGCAGAGATGCAGTACAGAACCACAGAACAGTTTAGGTCAGAAAAGCCCTCTGAGACCATCGAGTCCAACTGTTCCCCCAGTACAAGGCCACCACTTGTCCCCAAAGTGCCACACCCACATGGCTTTAAAATCCCTCCAGGGATGGGCACTCCATCCCAGTCCTGGGCAGCCCTTTCCATGAAGAATTTTCCCTAATATCCAAGCTAAACCTCCCTGAGGAAGCAGAGTAGGCAGTGGAGGTTATGTTTAAAGATACCACCTGAAACGTAAATTCTTGCTGCAGTAATCCATGAATGAGCCTGGAGTGAACCCAAAGGGAACATGCCAAGGACCACCAGCCCAGTCCCAAGGACTGCTAAGTGCCAGGAGCTGTGGGCTCTGGGCAGTGATGCCTGCTGCACAGAAATACTCTGGCTTTTACTAGTGGCTGGACACAAAATGCTGGTGTCTCACTATCTGCATAATGAGCCATAATGGAACATTCATACTAAAAATGTTACTCAGCAATTGCTATTTTGAAGGACGCTCGGACACTAGTCAAATTAAAAAAAAAAAAAAAAAAAAAAAAAAAAAAAAAATAAAAAAAAATCAATAAATCTTAGCAATCCCAGGAAGTCAGCAGTTATTTATCAGTAGTACGCCCATAGGTCAAAACTAGCTTGTAAAATTTGACGCTAGTTAATTTACTAGAATAGGAGTATCATGACCAAATTTAATTAAGATTTAATAAGAAGTATTACTACACTTCCATTAGTTTAATTGTCAGTATGCCTAGAAATGATCCAGAGAATCAACACTGCAAAAACTCACTTCACAGCCTGTTACACCAGCTCAACACCAGATGGTAACAGCCACCAGTGGATGTTCCATGTTCTTCGGAATAAAGCACTTGGAGGACTTGGACTTTTACATTAGGATTACATCCAACTTCAATACCTTAATCTTCAGTCATTTTGTTTATCTAATACAAGGCCCTATTATCTCAGTTACTGGATATTACATGATATTAAATCAATGTCAAACTGACAATCAGTTTGGGAAGAGACACACAGGAAGAATAAGGTCCAATTGTGCTGTTCAGTGCAGATGTTCCCAGGACAGAGCTTTGAGTCCAACCCCGCTCCCATCACACACTGCCCACCACGCCAAAGCCTTCGTAGGGCTAAAAAATAAAGACTGTTTAGGCTGTTTAACAAAGGCAAGAATGCAGAATAAAATGAATTGTTGTCTTTCTATCTGACTCCACTACCATGAAACAGGAGGAATGCCCTGAATAAAACAATAGCCTTCTTATAAATGGCTGATCTAATATTCTATTTATAAGCATCTGCAAAACAACATCACTTTACACTTCTGTGAAAAATTCTGTATAGTTCTACTGATGCAGAATGCAATTATAGCTACAGTCACATCTTATCGTCCACTGATGCTTTTGACGTAAACCACTACCTACAGTCATAAAAAGGTGATTTAAGGCAGTGTTTTTATCCATCTTTAACTCCAGCATTTTCAGATTACAATTCATAAAGCAGCATCTAGTAACACTTGTACAAAACAAAGATCCATGGTGAACTGGGGAATAAAACCCACAATCATGCCACAATCACAACATAACTGTAAACAGGAAAGGAGATGTAGATTGGGAAATTATAAGCAAGAAATAGGTTTTTTTTCCAACATGCCCACTTCTGAGCAATTACTGCAGGAAAGACTACTTTGAATACAGAGATGTGAGAAATACACATCTAGGTTTGCATTAACACATACAGCATTGAAACCGAAGTAGAATTTTTGCCATATGTCAAGTGACTTCTTAGCAGAGATGTGCACAGGAGAGTTCTAAATAAAAACACACAAATGTGAGGAGAGAATTAAAGGATAAAACAAAAACATGAGCTGGATGAAAGAAAGAAGGAAAGAAAGAGAAAGAAAGTAACGAAAAGGAAGAAACTAATGGAAGGTTAAGGAGAAAAGCGAGTAAGTTACAGGAAAATCAGAAAAGGAAATAAAGCAATGGAATGCAATTGGCCGAAATAAATAAGTAAAACAACAGCTGAGAGCTCTCAGAAGGAATCTGTACCAGTTGTGAAATGTCATTGGGACATTATAGAACAAGGGGAAGCAATGTGATTTAAAAACTGCCAACAAACAAAACCCACAAAACCAACATTCACATTGAAAAAATATGTAAGACTGGTTTCTCAATTACTTGAAAAAACAAATTTGACTTCTGTTTAAAACCACTGTTGAAAGAATACCTGGAAAGCATGACCATGACTAGCAAAAGTTAAATGGCAGGACAAGTAGGCTGTTGAGAACATTAGCTTTAAAAGAGAGGAAAAAAGCTAACGTGTGCCTCACCTCAGCTGCAGCAACAGAAACCATGAAAATACAATTATGCACAAGTTTAAGAGCTTAATCTCCAAATAAAACAAAAACTGGGAATGGGATATAAAATAATCCCAATTATAGTAATTATAAATATGCTTGATTGAACAAGGAGCAGCAGGCAGGGTCCCTGTGCAGCAGCCAGCACAGCTCCGAGGACAGACAGCACCCTGTATGTACAAGTGGGACAGGAACGCTCTGCAGAACGGGGTTCATGCAGCTCTCACCCTACAATGCCAACTGCACTGGGATTGCAGTGGGCCACTTTTGGCCAGCATGACAAGAGCACCCAGTCATCCAGCACAACAAGTGACTTGCAGGAGCCATTGTCTGTGCCCGTCCCACGGTGGCTCCTGCACGTGCCCCCATCACTCCAGAGCCCACGGAGTCCAGAGCGCGACTCCGCAATGTTAAACACCGTAACTGATGCGCTCAACCTCTCAGAGCTCCATGCTCTGACCTGTCAGGGGCAGGACGGATTATTCCAACAGACCAGGGAATGAATGCCACCTTGAAGAAATAGTCCTACCCTTTCCCCCAATATAGTCAGGAGCAGATGTAGCAGTACAAGAAAAATGTTTCTTTTGGAAAGAAAGTTCACACTATCCTGAGATACAAAAGCAGAAAAAGCACTCTCAGAAAAACCTTCACTTATTGGAGATCTTCTCAGTTAAGTAAGAACATCAGTAAAAAGAAAAAAAGTCCAGTTTTCAGGCTTAAAACATGCAGTATTTTTTCATGATCCTTACCTGCCAGGGGGAAGACTCACAAGTAAATTTTAATTAATTGCAAAGAAGACCCAATACATGACAAGCCTTGTGTTATAGTCACAGCTCACACAGAAATGCAAAGGCACATAAAGATACAAGAAAAGTACTTGCAAGTACTTGTAAGCTCAAGCACCTTTTACAGTAACACAGGAACACACGTGTCCCATGTGTGACAAAGAAGACATTAATGTCATACTTTAACAAAGATACTTGGAAAAGATATGTAGCATTACTGCTAATGTTTCATTTCTGACAAAACAAGCAATGAATGCCAAGAATATAAATCTACTTGGGCTTAAAGCAAATTGTACATAAAAGATAATACCTGAGGATCTCCAAGGAAATGACTTCTCAGTAGAGCTGCAGAAAGAAAAAAAAATTATCACACAAATGAACCATGTGGTTAGTTTGGGCTTTTTATTGTATTTTTAATTAATCATAGAAAACTGTACAAACCCCCCCCCAGCAGAAAAAATGTCAATAGTCCATGTCGATACCACTCTGCAGTGCTTTACACCGGACAACCAAACCATCGGTTATCAAGTTCAATTTTCTATTAGTCAGTGGGAATTATTTACTGTAACTTACTGTACATCACAGCACCAAGCAGCATAACCTGTCTGCAACAGGACAGGTGAGAGCATGACTTATGACACACAATTCCTGTTTAAGGTGCCATGATGTCAGTAACAGCCCACACCAGTGTGTGCCACCAGCAGCACAGCACAACCAGCATACACAGCCCACAGACATCTGTGTACCACCAGCACCAAACATTCTGTTCAGACAGGAGCAGTCACTGCTCGGGGCAGGGTCCAGCAAAGGAGGTTTGGGGATCACCACTCTAGAGCATCTGGCTTCTACATGTAAAGCAGTTCAAAAATCATAGGTCTATTTCTGTTCATTTTTTTCACTGTTTCTTCAGTTTCCAGTTTTCCAGAGAGAATTCCGGTCCTTCATACAGAACAAGTCAAACCACCTGACACACAGCTACAATTCTGAGAGTGAGGAGCAGACAGATGTCACACTGTCCAGGTTAGAGAGATGCCTTCAGAGCCAACTACTGCACAGACCAAGCAGGTGTCTGGTATCAGTGCAAAATCCAACCTTCTCCTGCATTTTTCCAATAATGACTTTTTATCAAACTATCTTTACCCTTTTGTCCTTCCACCGAGCATGGGCTTTCCCATGCTGACAGTAGTATTGATGCACGACCACCTCTGCAGACAAATGCAGAATTCATCCATGTGTTATATTCTAAATATTTTTATGGGAAAATGTATTTCCTTACTCTAAATATAAAATATCAAACTTGGAATAATATGTTGTTTTTTGCAGTGATTATAAGCTATTTTCTAAACTAAAAGCTCTTTAAAGGAAAAACAGGCAAGTCCATCAGATTTTATTGTGCCTAAATATCAGCATGAGACTATGATTTTGGGTAAGATGTAGCAATTTCTAAATGATTTTTTTATTTTACTTCTTTCTACCACAGCTACTAATTACAGAAAACTAGCTCAGCAACTGAACAGCACAAGATACTTGGTTCCTAAAATGAAGTCAACCATTTAGGAACCTTTTTGGAAACAAAATATTTGTATAAGAGTGCTAAAGACACATGCTAGCACAAACTGAACTAGAATTACAATGAGACTTCAGGAAAAAGGAGAATTCTAATGTAGGCTTCAAGTGTCTTAAAGTCAACCTCTGGCCACAGAATTCTCACGCTACCTAAATACCAAGTTTTCCACTCTTGCCCTTTACTCTGTTCCTCAGACTTTCTGGAAACTCAATTCCCTACACCGAGGCAACATGGCTCAGCGTTTCTGGCAATGGTAACACACACACTGAATACACACAAATACTTTATTGTCACACACACAAGACTGTTACCTGGAGCACGTCCCTGCCCAACATACCTGACTACTTGAACTTCCTTTACAGGTACGGAATGTAGGAATGAAAAAGGCTGCTCTGACCGTGGGTCACATGAAGAAAGCTGCTTCGTCAATACTTCAACTGGTCAAGCATTTACCTTGACTCTTATTAAATGATTTTGGAACAGGTCCAGCATACATCACTTACTGATATCATCACCTGATTTTGTCACCTAGCAGGTGCAATGTTTTGAAGACAGCAAATCTTTCAGCTTTGAGCAGTAAGTCCAGCGCATTTCATTCCACTGTTTAAAAGCCACTGTGGGGACATACTGCAAGGCCCATGCTGAGCTGCTGCTGGAATTAACTGCAATGCTGTCTCTTCCAGACAGTAGCAAGTAAGATATCCAAAGAGTGCCCACGTGGTGAGCTGCCCTTCGGAAAATGCTACATTTTAGCCCACTACTATCCTTGAAAAAGAATTAGGTTAGTAGAGTAGACACGCAGAGATACTCCTCTATCAGAAATATCGTAACAGCTTGGTATGATGTACAGTTTCAATTAGAGAAGATAGAGACAAATATGACAGTAACACAAATATTTGGTAACTGGAGATGGAGCATGCATACAAACTGTGCTGAAATCCATCTATGCTTTTTTTTTTTTTTTTTTTTGACCCTTTTGATTTTTTTCCTCACTTGCATTTTTAAGGATCTGGATTGGGTTTTTTTGGTTTGAGGTTTTGATTAATTTGATTTTTTTGTTGTTTGGTAGTTTTTTTAGTTTTGCCCCTTTCTTAATTTCACACCTTTTCTTTGCCATTTCACTCCTTTAGTTCAAAGTTATCTTAGACACAAAATTGACGCAGCTGCCAATCTGGAAAAAATAAAAATCTGATAAATGGAAAAGGTTTAGCATTAAGTCATTTAGAGACAGAACACACTAAGGACCACCAGCACTACTTTATATTTTCATGTGGCAGCTCTCAAACAAACACTTTCCAGCTTTGGATTTCCAGGTTAGAGCAGGGGCCAGCATCCCTCTCACTAACGTGGCTCTGCCACTCTGCTAAGGTAGAAGAGGCTGGTGGAGGCCCCAGCCAGGTCCCATCCAGCACCTGTGCACAGGACAGCAAGGCTTCAGGAATAACACTGGCATTTAGGGAAATTGCAGACTTCTGATTTTGTTAAGCAGTTTGCTATTTTTTTAAAAATGACGTAAACACAATTATAGTTCCTTGACTGGACAGGTCAACCCCCAGTGCATCTTTCACAGGTTTTGCATGACATGAAACAGTTTAAACCTACTATCTTTGCAAGTACTCCATAAGGTGAAAAGTATTTCTGGTTTAAACACCACCACTTGAGAGAAAAGCAGTGATTTCCATCGCCTACCTTCCTGCTTGGCTATACTGCTGTTGTCATCAAAAAAAGACAACAGATGAAAAAAATTAAGTATTATTTATTAAATATTTGTAAAATGGTGAAAAGCTGTAAAAAGCTAAAAATATAATTCTGTTTAAAATGTATGTACTTCACACATATTCCTGTAGTATTTCAGTTCACTACTTGGCTATGCCTCCATCATTGGAATACATCTGTGCTGTGAGGCAGGAGCAGCAACGGGCTGTTCCCAGCAATCCGGGTGTGTTGCTCAGGCAGAGCTGCCAGCGAGACTCAAGCACCCCTACAGACTGAATGTGTTGTTTTACTTGTCCTTTAGCTTCCATTTTAAATATCTACATCAACAACACATTTACAACTATATGCAGGGTATAAAACTTTGTGTAACTTTAAATTCTTAGTACAGGGGGATTTCTCTAATAAAATGCCATATACTAAACTCCATAAACTTGTATTAAACCTTACAAGCAACTGGAAACCAGGAAAATCAGTATTTTGCTTTTCTTGTTGAGACAGATAAGTAGACATTTTCACAAGTATTTTAAGTAAATGCGGTAATTTTCAGTCTTCAACTTTTCTAACAGCTATCTTCTTGAATTCACCAATACAGCTGATTCTTCTACCCACTCTGCCAGACCCTGTGCCAGGAACCTAAGCAATCCTATGTTCCCCCCCAACAAATTAACCAGCACTGCCACCAAAAACAGGTAGTCCTGGGACTCACTGGTGCTTTCCAGGTGACCCTGGAAAGCACTAATTCTCTAGGTGTGAATTCAGAAAGTGTCTGGAATACTACACCTGGACATAGTCAGTCATACTGATGGATGCTACTTCATTTTGCAACCCAGTGCCAAGGAACAACTGAGACTCCCAAGCCAGCCTGACCAGCTGGGCATGGGAACACAGCACTGGGGGCAGCAGAACACCCTTGGCAACCCCAGCCTCATGCACAGCCAGAGCTGAGAGTGCACCGGCACTGAAAACACATGTAACAACAGACAGTGTTTCAGAAAAGCTGAATGAAATTGGATAGTTAATTTAGAAAAATTTAGGAAAAAAAAAACCTGGATTACTGCATTTAACTAGCACTGTTACTTTGATTCAAATACGTGCAAGTCTACTGTATGTCTCCTGGGATGAATCTAAAAAGGTAAAATTCAACATGTTTAAAGAGAAATTAAAGCTTTACATACACTCCATTGAAAATGTAATCATTAGAGAGGCCTCTTGAAACTGTCCCATAACTCTTTCCAGCAAATCTGCATTTTTTTAATCCGTCAGATATTAATAGAGGTGAGCAGCTATCAGTGAAAATATATATATAGAGGACATAAGCACCACTAAAAAGCCTTTAATTTATGGGACAAATGAAAGTAAAGTCATCAGGACCTGTACCTTGTGCTGGCGATACTTGGTGACTCTGCTCCAAGCCTACATCTCTCTAGCTGATTAGCCACAATTTGCCTTTCCACTTCCAGTTCTCTGGTAAGTCTTTGAAATTGAAGCTCCTGAAATTCCAAAATAAAAAGAAAAGCATTCTTGATGTTAAAAAATGGGTGTGGATTAACTCTGAAACAATCACTGATTCATCACAGTTGTGTTTTGACTCTTCCTTAGGGGAATAAACTAGAAAAGTGGAAATTTAATGGTTCTTTAAATCAGTGATTCATGCAAATATTGATTTATCACCTGTTACAGAAAGAAAACATGTTTAAGCACTCTTGGGTTTTATTCCTCCTGCAATTAAAATTTTTGTGTCTTCTTATGTTACCACAGTCCAACAAAATCAGTGCCTATAAAGTCAGTCTTCAATTTCATCTATAAACAAGGAAACCGGAAAATATCGTATCCTAACCTTTCCAATCACAAACCTTCAAATCCTAAGGTATCCTACATTCTGACTGTAGCTGGAAACCTTAAGATTTATAACTTCAAACTGGCTGAGTGTAGAGATGTACTATTTCACCTTTTCTGAGTTCAGCTTTTTTTTGTATTTCTTGGTCAAGGGTACCAAACTTCTTCAGCCTTTGTAACAGGCTTTTGGAACGAAATGCTGCAAGGAAGATGTGGGAAATACCAGTGCTGCACAGGATGGGTGTTACTGAAATCTGGACCATTTTCTATAGCACTCTGAAATCCAGACTATGTCACATCAAAGGATATTGAGGGTGTTTTTCTCCTCAGTTAGCTTTTATTGACCAGAGAAAAGGGTTCTGTTGCGCAATTGCATTATTTTTCAAACTGATACTGTAAACCCTCTGAAGCTTAGGTAAACCATACAAAAATAGATGGCCACCAATATTTAGCAATCGGATGAAGCACAAAGCAAGTCTTATATACAAGTCAAGTGTAACACAGCGCACTCCTTTGACTTGAAAGCTCAAATTACTGATGAGGTTTCTCCCATGTGAGTGAGGTTTCTCCCGTGTGTGACTCATGTAATGGTATTGCCCAGCAGCTGCATGTGAGCCAGGGATAACAGCTCCTGCAAACTGCTCCTTCACACCCTACATCACATGGAATGGGGCTGAACCACTTCCCTTTCATGAACCACTCTCCACTCCCTGCAGCTTGCGCCCCTTTTCAGTAAGATGAAGGGTGCTTCAGCAGTGTCCCATAGCTCCCAGCACTCCGCAGGGGCCTCTGCTCCCTGCTCCAACCCCAAGAGCTTCCACAGTGCACAGGAGACTTGGACTAACAATAGGGGCTCAGAGTAAGTGTAGGGAAAAGCTATTCTAAGAAGTTGAGATAAAGATTTTTCTACCAACAACACAATGAGATCCCCTCCAAGAACTCCCCAAAAGAAGGCTAGTTAGTACCTATGCCATCAGGCAGGCAGCTGAGGCCCAGGGCAAACAGCAGCTGCCCTACTGCCAAAATGACTAGATTAGATGACAAAACTGAAAAAGCTACTTCTGAAGGTCTGATCTGAGCCCACTACACTGAACTGGCTGTTACACACACACAGCTGACTGCCCTTCCCAGAGGATACAAGGGATTGCGGACATTTCCAAACATTTCTGAGAACTCACTAACCAAACTGAATAAACACCCTAACATCCCAAATTTTGCAGCAAAAGTGGGTTTGCATCCAGGACATGGAGCTCTCCCAGCACTGCCTCAGGACACGAGCATCCACAGAGCTTTTCTACTATTGCTCTACTCAAAGAACAGAGCAGAATATGCTGAAGTTATGGGAAGGAGCTGTGGCCCTCAGCCTCCTCTGGGACACCCCTTCCACAACAGCTGGCATTGCTGTCAAGCCTCAGTATTAGAAAAACTTGACACAGTGGATGCTCAGGTATGAAAAAGCATTTTGGACATGTTTTAAACTTGGATTTAATTAAAATCTGCTTTTAGATTGAATTCCACAGCTAAATTGTTTTAATCCTGAGACCTGAAATGAAGAGTCTCATGAACATGATAACCCATGGACCATCACGAACCTCATAGGCCTGTGTCTGGACTAGAAAGCCTGGATAACACCCAAAGGTTTGTACGACACAGAGACCCAGTGGTCACAGTATGACATCAAGGCTTGGCTCGATTCAGCTCCATGTTATACCACAACAGTACACGTGCACCCAGTCAGCTCATTAGGACAGTCTGTCTTTTGGAGAGAAAATACTAAAATGTCTATTAAGTGAACAAAGTTGAAGAAATTTATAAAGTAAAGAAAGTCAAAGCAGTTTATAAATGATAGCTTATTTTCCAGTTCTAAGTCAGAATATAGATAATACGTCCATCTAAAAGCTGATTTCTCCAGATGGTCATTCATATGTTAGCGGGGAATGCTGTGATTTAAAAAAAAAAAAAAAAAAATTCCGTTCAGATGCTGAAGTTCTGCAAATTTTGGAGCAAATGTCAGCCAGACAAACTTCTTCACAAGTAAATGATGCTGTATTATACAGCATGTAACAAATACAAACCTGCAAAATAAACAATACTGTGCTCCTTGTATGCAGAAATAATATAAAACATTTAGCATATATTTAAAGCTGTTTTGTGTTCCTTACTATTAAACCAATATTAAAAGAGCAATGTCGTAGATGCAAACTGCAAATCTGAATCTGTTATTTACTGATCTTTTAATTAGATGAATAAAATAAAACATGCTAGCCATTAATTGCTTCCATTCAACCAATCTCTATTAATTTCCCTTTCCATTACAGATAGAGACATAAATGAACACATTATTCTAGAAAACGTCTTGCTGCATAACATCTCAAGTAATAAATTGCCCATTTAAATAAAAATTTTTTGCCCACACTACAAAAATTCAAAGGCAGTTAAAACAGAAGAACTATACTTCTATTTTTCTTGAGAGTAGAAGAGGTGAATGACATAAATGGACAACAGAGCAATAAATTTTACTTCATTTATTTAAACTACATTTAAAAGCAAAACTCATTCATATTCTATCAGAAAAACTGAAATAAGGAGAAATAAAAGGAAAAGCCACCAAGCCTCATTTGGTCACTTCAGAGGCACCTGCACTGCTGAGTTGGGAACACCATCATCTGTCTGTTTACACTGTTCCTCACTTTATTTTGGTGTTGACCGGGAAGCCACAAACTGCACAGTGCACTGAACAGCAGAGGGGGAAGAGGCCCGCAACTCATCTGCCAGTTTTAAATCACTCTGATGCTTAGGAAGATCTAACGTGCTTTTGCAAGTGCAAGCATAGTAAGAAAAAAAAATCCAGCTCTACTTTCTAGTTGGAGTACATTCTGGCGTGAGCAGCCTAGGAGTCCAATGAAGCAGCAGTTTACAAACTTCGAAACAATGAGTGCTGACTTTTGTATACGCCTTCTTAAATTTGATATCTGCAGCAGGTGATATGTCTTAAATACCTGCCTAAATACACAAGATGGATAGTTTCAGAGCTACCATCTTTTTTACAGCTAGAATACCTCATGCTTTAAAACTTTCTTCTTTTAGCTTAAATTGTATTATTATTATAGAAAACTAAGTCCTAACCAACCCTAAATTGATCACCTTTCTAGTTTATGCTTCCTTATAGTGAAATTTTATACCACTCTGAATGGACATACCCCCATAATGTGTATCTATCAGACAGCACACTAGTTTTGACAGGACTCTATTGGAATTTGCTTCCCTATCCAGTTTCTCTGGGAGCAGTGGGAGAGCTCACTCCTCAAACAGGATGCTCCCAACACAGAGGAGCTGCTGCCCTGGGCACAAATCACAACTCACTGAATCCTACAGCACTGACTACTGACAAAATGGCTGCAGAACTCAAACACAACTCTTCATAAGCTTATTAGCATTAGCAGCAGAATATCTATGTGGCAAGCATGTAGTAAAATCACAGACAAAATTACAGAACACGCTGCCATACTGCATCCCAAGGACCAAACAAATCTTCTCAGACAGATACACTACACTGGCTTGGCCAGAACTACTTTTATTCAAAATTATTTAACACACATTGAGGGGAAAAAAGCAACCTGTAATTCTATAAACCTCTTTAGCATCAACTATTTAATCACCTTATCAAACGGCAGGTTTTATGCTCATAACCTAAAATTCCACTGCAAAGCCACAGACCATAATTCTTATTACGAAACTACAATAAAAGACAGCTTTAACCACAATTCCAGCTCTGGATCAGGAAGCACACACACAGGGCAAGAAAGCAGCTCACTTTGGAAAGCAGTTGTACTGACTGCAGGCAGACAGGCAGATAGGCTGCCACGAGTGAAAACCAGAGCCCAGAACATTTTAGCTCTGTGTAATTTCCTTTTGAAAGCTGAAGTTTTTGGAGGAGGGCCAAACCCTCTGTTGATGTTGTAGTGCTCACACCAGGTGACCAACCGCTCTTCCTGGGTGAGCTCCACATGCCAAGCAGAAATCTCACTCGAGACGACACTTCACTGCACCAAGGTACAGACAAGGCCAGTCATACCAATCTCAACAGCTGAATACTCCTTCCATGTGAAAGCTGAGTATCTCTGAGAGGTTGGTGGCTCTGGGGCAAGGGACAACAACCACCAACACACTGTGCTGGGCTCTTGTCAGCAAATATTTGAAAACAAGTAATTAATGGGAATGCTGTTTGCACAACTGACCATGAAGACTGCCATTGTCCTGTTGCGGGCTTTGGATAATAAAAGGGTTTAAGGGCAATTCTGTGCCATCTGTATCCTATCATGATACCATGTTGCAGATTCAACTGCATTTCATTTAATGAGGAACTTTTATCCCTCAGTAACATGGAAGTGAATGAGGAATCTACATTCACCACATCAAAAAATAAAAATTACTTTCTTCCTGCCCTGTTGTGATTTGAACACCTCTGGAAAAACACAGACAACTTTAAACAAACAGTGGCCCAGGTGGCTAGCAAAAGGTTTTCTAGTGACAGCTCTGGAAGAATCAGCAGCAACTGCACAAGCAGCAAAGAGAAGTCACAGATTCCTTTTGAATGGTTCATGCCTGGCTAGCCAGACCAAGATCGGGCAGCTGGACATCAGAGGGAGACAATGCCTCTAATAAACAAAGGCATCTCTTGCAGCTTCTTGACTTGACCAGTTCTCAGTGGCTGCTGTGGCAGAAAACTGGGCTAGGATGGGCTGGTACTCCTAGTTGCAGTAACACTGGGATATGCTAAGTTGCTTCAAATGCCAAATGTCACTGTCTACGAAATATTATGAAGGTAGTTGTAAGCTGAACTATGAAATGTGTTCTAATCACAAAGTGTTGTCTGTTGAACAATTGAGCTGAGCCTCTTTCAACAGCTCAAGTTGCTCATCTAAGAAAGTGTAGCCTACATTTGAGAGGACTATTTTTACCTTGCATTTACTATTTCTTATTCAACTGCAACCACAGTGCAGAGCCACACAACTTCCATTACCTGTGAAAGTTCACACAGTGCTACAGAAAAGGCTATTATGTTTTGGATATTTTCATGATAAAAATGTGCAACAAAGAAGAGGACAAACAAAACCGAAGTTGATTTACACCTTCCTTCATATAAGCCTCTTGCACTGCTCTGTGCAGAGTCCTCTGTTTCCAACTGCTATAATTCAGAGCTAGATCAAGCAACTGACTACTTAAACCCACACTGAATACTGTATTTTCCAAAATGGATATCATACTGTAGTGACCCAGCATTTAAATTGTCTACCAGAATCTATTGCAGAAAAAGCCTGTACTTATATCTAACAACATCAGAGTAACTTTAATATTTTCTGTAAAAATTAAGTTTACTCACACACACAACTGCATTTGCATGCTTTCAGTATCTCAGTATCTTCCAAAATAGAAGACAAAAGATAAAAAATTGGACAGTGTAGAGAGAATCACAGATTACAGGATGTGAGATGACACAGCTACAATTACTGGCTGATCACACTTATTCTGTATTCAACAGCAGCAGACCATTAAAGCCCTTAATACTTTTATGCGTGCATTGTTCACTAGTCTGGTACAACAGTTTAGTGCTGCTCTAGCTGATGAGGGATCAAAATTTCAGCATTTTATAGAAAGCTTACTGTTGCCAGTGGCAGGAGGGAAGAATGGCACTGGAGGCATTCCCGGACTGCCTCTGACACATCCTCTCTGGAAGCTTTGTGACAATGCTCGGGCAGCTTAAGTCAGCGCTGGAGCTGAGGCTCCTGCTCTGCCAGCTGGGGACCAGGGCTCAGCCGCTGCTGAGCAGACAAGCTGATAATCTAAACTGTGTGTGCTACAAAAGGTGTCAATACTCCAGTACATTTCAGAGGCACCCACAGTTTCAGATAGGCTCTTTTTCAAGGAGAGTTTCTCCTCTGAAGCCTAACAGTACACAGGACAAAGGAAAATTAACTTCTAGGTCACCATATGGATAAAGGAGTACAGAGAATTTTGATTAAGGAAATGAGCTAGCTATTTCACCTGAGACAGGAGTGGCATTTATTTTGTCCTAGAATAAGACCTTTAGGAAGTTGACATCTCAGACTTGACTCACTGAAACTAAAAATGCTGCTAAACAGCAGGAACTCTAAACCTCAAAGTTCTTAGGATTAAATAGACAAGAATGACCTATGCAATTGAACACAATATTAAGAGAGTTGGAAAAAACCCCCAGTTCTTCCAGCCATTCACAAAATGTTGACCACGATTTTTGTTTCACTCATGCCAAACTTGGGAGTCCGTTTAACAAAAAGTACTGCCTTCAATTCAGAACTGCCACACATTTATCACCTAACTGATCACTAGATGCGTGCAAATCAGAATTTCAAAGTGAGACTGTGGTAAGTTTGTGCCCAATTACTGGAAGAGCATTTAGTAAATCTCTTTTCAGGTATCTCCATGAAGTGACATGCCTACACAGTACTGAATGTACAGCACTACATATCTGAACTGTAAGGAAATCTCCAGGACTTAATATCAATAGTTCTCATTCTACTAAAGATATTTTAACACGCAATAAAAAATAGGCAGAATGCATTCTTCCTTCTATTTCCATCTGAAAAACGTAGAGGTTTGCTCCCTGCTCCCAAATGCTATTAAAAGTATCTCCAAAATGATGCAAAAAATTTGTACTTAATAATGAAGGAAAAAAGCAAAGTGCACATTCTCTACTTATATGATACAGTTCAATATACTTATCCAAAAGGAAAAGATTTTGCTGAAGTCTTGAACAAACAACACTTCTAGAAAAACACATAGGGAAACCCAAGAGATGTATTATTATCCATCTGAAAGCATATTCAATCATTCTTATTCTGCCACCCATTTACTAAAGGAAAGGTGAAAAGTTGCCCATCTCTGAGTGTCACAAACAGCTAGACCAAAGAACAAACTAAAAAAACAGCCACTGCTGCAAATACTTCTGTCTTAGCAAAGACATTAACATCAGCATATTCCAGTTACTACTGAAAACTGCATTGATGAGTGGCTTTTCCTGCAAGACCTCTTCTCAGCCCAACCACTGAAAACTAATGTGCTAAGCATGAAATTCACAATTCCAAATGATCCCATTTAATCTTGTCAATTCAGCAGCAGTTCATTCAAAATCCAGCAGTATACGGTTGCACACAGAAAATAGCAGTGATTCCATAAACCTACAAGGAGCAGTTGGCAATTAGCTGCCCTACATTCCAACCCCCCCCCCCCCCAAAAGTTACTGCTACCATGCTGGCCCTACAATTTTTAACAAGTTGTTATTTTAGTATGAAAATACTCAATTTACTTTTAACGTGGATAAGAGACTCCCTACAGAACTCAACTAAACTTCTATGCAGGATTCAGAACTCCCCAGGATTCAGAAGTATAGACACATTTTAATGCTTTACATTTATTTAAAACTTGTTTCAGCAATTCCTAAGATACTTCTATCCATGATAGTGTGGAAGCCTTGTAACATTTTAGAAGTGAAATACATGTTTTGAGAGAAAAAAAATCCCAACCCACCTCTAAACTCATAGAAAACAATCCCCTCCCCAAACAAAAAATAAAAAAAAGAACCACAACAAACCCAAAATTCTCACAATCCCTCATCAAATCCACCAAAAGACAAAAAATGTGAAAATGTTTCGGCCTGGGATTTTCCTGCATTAAAAAGGAATTTCTCTATTAGAATCACTGATCTTGGAAAAGACCTCCCAGACCATTGAGTTCAGCCTGTGTCCAATCCCCATCTTGTCACCAGCCCAGAGCACTGAGTGCCACGTCCAGAAATTCCTCAGACACCTCCAGGGATGGGACTCCATCACCTCCCTTTGCAGCCCCTTCCAGTGCCTGACCACCCTTTCCATGAGGATATTCCTCCTGATGTCCAACCTGACCTCCCCCGGCCCAGCCTGAGGCCGTTCCCTCTCCTCCTGTCCCTGTTCCCTGGGAATGAGCCTGATCCCCTCTGGCTGCCCCCTCCTGTCAGGGACTTGTGCAGAGCCACGAGGGTCCCCCCTGAGCCTCCTTTGCTCCAGGCTGAGCCTCCCCTAGCTTCCTCAGCTGCTTCTGGTGCTTCAGCCCCTTCCCCAGCTCCGTTCCCTTCCCTGGACATGCTCCAGGCCCTCAATGTCTTTCTTACGTTGAGGCACCCAAAACTGACCTCAGAAATGGAGATGCCTCAGCAGTACCAGCACAGGGGATGGGCACTGCCCTAGTCCTGATGGCCACACAAAGTTTTGATATGGGCCAGGTGCCCTCAGCCTTCTCGCTCACTTGGGCTCACGTTCAGCCACTGTCACCCCAGGTACTTTCCCAGGCAGCTTTCCAGCCACTCTGTCCCCAGCCTGGAGCACTGCAGGGGGTTGTTGTCATCCAAATGCAGGACCCAGCACTTCCCGTTATTGAACCTCATTTACTTGTCCTTGGCCCATCAATCCAGCCTGTCCAGAGCCCTCTGCACAGCCTTCCTAACCTTCCTACCCGCAAGCAGATCAACAATCCCGCCCAACTTGGTGTCATCCGCAAATTTACTGAGGGTGCACTCAATCCCCTCATCCCAATCACTGATAAAGATATTGAACAGGACTGGCCCCAATACTGAGCCCTGGGGACACCACTGGTGGTCAACCCTAGCTGGAAGGAATTCCATTCACCACCACACCCTCTGGGCCTGGCCACGCAGCCAGTTCTGAACCCAGCAAAGAGTGCACCTGTCCAAGCCATGGGCTGCCTCTTGCTCCGGGAGAATGGTGTGGGAGACAGTATCAAAGGCTCTGCTGGACTCCACGCAGACACATCCAGAGCCTTCCCCTCATCTGCTGAGTGGGTTCACCTTGCCATAGCAGGAGATCAGGTTGCTCAAGCAGGACCTGCTCTTCCTAAACCCATTCTGGCTATGCCCCATCCCCTGGCTGTCCTGTATGTGCTGTGTGACCGCACTCAAGAGGATCTGTTCCATAACCTTCCTGGGCACTGAGGTCAGGCTGACAGGCCTGTAATTCCCCAAATCCTCCTTCTAACTCTTCTTGGAAGAGCATGGATGGGCATCACACTGGCACCTTCGGTCATCTGGAACCTCCCAGTGAGCCAGGACTGATGACAAATAATGGGGAGTGGTTGGGTGAGCTATTCCGCAGCTCCCTCAGTGCCCTCAGGGAATCCCATCTGGCCTCATGGACTTGAGAATGTCTCAGTGGCTCAGCAGGCCACCAACTAGAGATATAACATATACCAGTATGAGTCAGTCCCTCCCTGATTATGATTCAAAAGCACACCCACCTGTGCTCCCACAAACAGAGTACTCAAAGTAAACCATGACAGAACTGTCCCCCTGCCCAGCCAAAACCAATTGTGGTGGCACTGTTGGGATTTATACTAACAAAAAATATTTTCACTTTAGAACAGACCTTGATCTTTGTCACAAAAGCAAAAAGCTGTAGTGATCTAAATTTCTTCCCAGGTTACACCTGTTCTGCTTGTGTTATTCTATAAAACTATGAGTGAATCGAAGTGTTCATTTCCTAAAATATGACCAAGGAAGATTGACCCAGCTGACTGACACCTGCCTCAATGAGAGACTGATCAGACTTCAGAGGACACACTCCAGTTTGGTAAAATAGTTGCTTTAAACTGTTTTGCTGTCCTAGGAAAAGAACACAAGCGGAAGCAAATGGAAAGTTTATTCAGACGCAGCTTGTAGGGTTCATAGGCTAATTAGTGCAACTTTTTATATAATTGTAACTATCATCTCACAGCCATGGCAGAAAGCTTAAAGTAATTCAATACATTTATCTATCTTAGAACTACTGTAGTATTTTTAGAAGTTTTTATTAAGCTAAAATCTTGCCCAATTTGACAAGTAATAATAAAGGCTTTTCTTGATTGTGTTTTCACTGTAGTGTTTCTGAAGTACTTGGGCCAGGGTGTGGCAGCTCTATTTTACAAACACTGACCTGCTGCACCTCGCAGCAATTCCTGCAGCAAAGGAAACAGCAAACAGTGTAGCAGTTTCTGTTCAAGCTTAATAAAGAACTTCACTGGAAAATATTCTGTTCTGGGCTTCCTGCCACACAGGAAGGGTGTTGAACATGTCAGTGTCCATAATTATTATCAACAGAAAAAATACCAGAAAGCAACAGTTCAGCTCTTAATTCTTTCATATTATCACTTCCAAGAGTGAAGGACAATTTACATCTTCCTCCCCTCGCACTCATGTTATGTGTCTGTACATTTCACAGTAAGGCTCCAGTTCTGAAGTTTGTGTAACTCTAACAATTAATGACAAATAAAATTTTTTTAGCTTTCATCAGAATTTAGTTATGCAATAGCCCACATATTTAATAGTCTTTTTATAAACGGAAAGCGAAAGAGGTTTTAACCTCCTTTTCCAAAGAAAGAAATATTCCATTATCATTTTTTCTCTAGGACTAATAAAAAGATAAAAGCATTGCTTGGGCAGGCAAAGGAACACTAACAAATGCCTGTACTGCACACTAGTGTATGAAGCTGTTTCAGAGAGCGCTGCCCCAACCACTCGCTCAATGTGATCCACCACGGCTGCAGCGGCAGCACAGAGCCTTCCTGGGCAGTGGGATCCCTGCCTAGAGATCCCAGCTCTGAAACTACCACTCTGCTCACCAGCTCACCAGCCACTACCATGAACACACCCTCTATGCACTGCAACATAAGATGGACCAACTAAAAGCCACCACAAACGTACTTTAAGCAAGCGAGTCCTAATGGCCATTTGTGACAGGTTAAGATGGCACAAGGCAAACTGCTCTTTGGTGAGAAGGGACTGAAGGTTCCTGTAACTCCTGGCTGACTTCTCACACTGCAACAGCCTCTGGCATTGATACCCTGCACACTGCAAATGTGAATATTAATTTTAACACCACTAAGAAATTGTTAGGGTTGCTATTGTCACCTTAAATTACTTTTGAAACTATTAATTTAGGCATGAAAATTAAGATTCAAATTTCATCAACCTGCAGAAAATTTTTGTTTAACAAAAGGTATTATGGGTATGAAAACTGTTGATCTCAAGAAGATATAACCTAATTCTCACCTTTTAAAAAAATACTAATACGGGACAACATAAGAACTAATATATCAAGTGTTTGCATTCAGGGCTACCATCTTGAATTAAATCCTGATTCATCTTAAAGGAAGTTCCAAAACAGAGACAGCAAAGCAGATTTATTCTGAAGTTCAGATGTTATGGTTTGTGTATTAAGTCAATAAAGATGATCGTTATTTCATGATACAATGAAAGCCAAAGTATCCCTTCTCCCTTTGTGTTCTTTAAATTTAAAAAGAAAAAAGAACAAAAACTTTAACTAGAGTGTTTCCTTGTAGAACTGCAATTTTTCCCACTTCAATGATCTTTACAAATTAAGGCTGAATTTGATTGCAAACACAATTTTATTTTTCCTATAGAAATTATCACTTTAGATATACACCCATAAATGTGCTGCAGATTTGAAATGTATTAGTACCTTGGTATTGGTAACTGAAACCAAACTCAGAGTTTAAAGCCCATTTTTTAATAAAGTACAATTAATCACAGTCAATCTGTATGTGCAGGACTTCAGTGTACTGAACACTTTGCTCTGCAGGACTTAAAAGGACTGATTCCAATGTTGCATCAATTCTACACTAGCTTTTCTTCTTTCTTAACACTAAACCTGCATTTCCAGTCTAACTTACAACAGCAGTGCAGACATTCCAAGGGATACAGAATACCAGAATGATGCTTCTGTTTAATGCAGGTAACTGAACCCCTTATATTTAGATTCTTAAACTGATACACGAAATATACTATAGTGACACTGGGTCACATGCTACAGAAACAAACAATAATAGTTGCTCCAGCATTGTAAGAGACAGCAGTTAACTCCACACACACTCTGAACTGATGAATTGCTGAAAACGAGGCAGATACCTGTTCCTTTACAGAAGCTAAAATGGTTGTGGCAGTAGTCTCTGGTTCCATGCCTGGGCCCGTGGAAGTCTCCTGCGCTGTCTGTGGCAGCCCCTCCTCCACCATTGAGGTCTGCTCAGGGGCTGGCATTTTGCCTGCAATAACAAGATTTTAAGACAGTTTACATTTTCAGCCAGTGATGTTTAAAATCCAAGTTTTCAGGATTATAACTTATATTTATTTTTTTCTATAAGCTTTCCAAACTTAACTAAATTAGCAGAGAACTTTGCATTACTCATCTCAATCTATGTCGTGTGACAGTGTTTCACCTTTGCAAATGGAGACCAGAATCACCTACACAATTCGAGGGTTAGGCAGGAGCAAGAAGGCAGCATGATGGTTCAAGGTTATTTTTAAAAACACTATTTTGTGGTGGTTAATAAAACCAGCAAATTTCAAGATGCATGAAAAATACCAGTGTTAACTATTAAGAACACCCAGGATCAGTACAAGTTTACCACACACAGTCTTCAGCACAGAAGAATGACACATAACAGCAGAATGCTCTGCTGTCAAGAACAAACTATGGAAGAGACTAATTATGGTAATAAAAGCTTAATGGGAGCAATGCTTCCAATGCTCTTTTTGCAAAAGAGGAAATTAAAATGCTAAAGTTAAAGCAATTGCCCTCGGCTATGGATAGTGTGGAAAGGACAGGATTAGCGTCCAATAATCCCAAGATGTGTTATTGCAGAGGCAGCACACTAACAATTCCAATCCATGGAAAAAACCAATTAATTTGTTCAATTATCAAAGTCACTATTAACTAATATTACAGAGATAGCTATGAAGTGTGTTTAACGCTTTGAAACAGCAAGTAGGTAGCATTCACAAAGCTTCTACACAGATACCATGCTTTAATTTCCTTCAGAAAATAAAACTTGTGAGGTCTAATGTTAGAAGTAGCCCATATTTCATTTTAGATCTTCAGAACAAACTCACTCAATATTCCTAGGGCAGACAAACAGGAACAGATTCCTTACCTGTTCCGTTCGTTACTCAAAGGGTGAGGAGATGCTTAGGCTGCAAAGGGGCTCCAAGGCCAGGAACAGACCCGTGAGACCCCTCAGTCTGGAGTTCTACTAGCCATGAACACCTGAATGAGCACAGGGCAATCCACAGGATCAGTGCACACCTGTGCTGCAGAGCTGCATGTTTCTGATGGTGTTGAAGGGGGACTTGAGTCGACCCTGGAGGGATCTCTCCTGGGATTCCTGGCCTCTTGGAAGGTTTCTGTCCTTGCGCTTGTACGCCGAGCCCAGGCAAAGGCAGAGCACTGTGTTGTCAGAGCAGTACTGTGCTGCTACGGGTAGAGGTGAGGTGATGGTGTAAGAACAAGCGCTTTTGTTCTGCTCTGTGTACAGCAGCATGTGGGCGGTGAGAGGAACAGCTCCCGTTCAGGCCCATGAGCTCTCCAAAGCTAGCACGGGGTCTTTATTAACCACGGTGTTCTGGTCTGCTAAAAGGGCTGGTGACATGGTTCACGTGCAGTTTCACATCAGCCACTAAGGGAATCAAACAGTTTCAGGGAAACTCAAGGGAGATAAGTGATGAGAGGCAGTGGAGCAGTCATGGGGGCAACCTGTGGTGCAGAACCCTGGTCACCCACCAGCTTCTACCGTGGCAAACTGAGAAAGAAAAGCTGTTTCCCAAACACATCAGAGAAGGAGCCCAACTCAGACTCAGCCGGGCAGGACTTTTCCCCTCAGCACCTTGCAGGTGAAGCATAGGGAAGCTGCCCCATACCCTGAAATGAACCTGCATGCTCTTACCATACATCCACACATTTATCTTCTGGAACATGGAAAAAGAAACTGCGCAAACCCAACCCTGCCAGGTTTCTGGTGTCAGGACTGTGCAAGGACACCTGAGCATGCTAGCCCAGCCACACCAGGAGCCACTCCACTGCCTTCTGCCCTTCCCACAGACACAGATCTCCCCTCACCTTCCCTTCCCACAGACACAGATCTCCCATCACCTCCCCTCACCACAGACACAGATCTCCCCTCACCTCCCCTCACCACAGATGCGGGTCTCCTCTCACCTTCCCTCACCACAGACACAGATCTCCCCTCACCTCCCCTCACCACAGACACAGATCTCCCCTCACCTCCCCTCAACACAGACACAGATCTCCCCTCACCTCCCCTCACCACAGACACAGATCTCCCCTCACCTTCCCTCACCACAGATGCGGGTCTCCTCTCACCTCCCCTCACCACAGACACAGATCTCCCCTCACCTTCCCTCACCACAGACACAGATCTCCCCTCACCACAGATATGGCACATAAGGTAAGGACCACACCACAATGTCCTCCTCATCTCCAAGTCCTGCGGCCCATGGTGAGCATCCCTTCCTCTCCCAGCACAGTCAGGGCACCCCAGGGCAGGGCAAAGCCCTCCCTACTCATCCAAGGCGGCTCCCACAGGCGTTCCTCATGCAAGCTCCAGGCCTGTGGGTGTGCATGACTGCAAGACCACAGTGAACTCTGCGACTGGAATGGAACTTACTCTCAACAAATAAAGTGGCATTAAATGCTACTTGATTTCCAAGGTGCCACAAATGAGTAACCAGACATATCTGGATATTTTTGAAACACTATTTTTACTGGTTTCAGCTAGCAGATACAAAGGCTGCCACACCTGCTGTGTGAGACTGTAACAAGCTGTACCTAAAGCTTCAAGGACCATTTCTACAGAACACATTAAACAGCAATTAAGCAAGCAGAATAAAAAATGACCTCTAATAGTTGTATAATAGGATTTTGAAAAGTCAAATGTGCAACTTTATGGTTTTAGAAAATAAAAATGGTTTCTTCAAAGTTTTATGTCTACAAGCCAACTCTTTAATCAAGCAGTAAGAACCCAAGGCACAGAATACGTCACAATTCCATGTGTCATGTCTGATTTTTTATATCACTTTCCATAGTTCTTTTATGACTATAACTCAGTGTTTCAGGTTTCTAAAAGACCTGATAAATTTGCAAGCATATCAAGTAACAAAACTACCCAATCAAGCCTTTCCTTCATTTAGAAACATCTGCTAAGCAATCAAAAGGACAAGTCTCAAAAACTCACAAGTTACAAATGCGCTTCTCCCAGAAGGGGCTGCTTGTTGGTCCATGTATCCCACTGTGTCTCCACCTGTACGTAACAGGGCAATGCCTGCCATGGTTTGGGATTTCCAGGAGAGAAGTACAAAATACAGGACAATAATAAAGACAAGCTTTTAAGTAACAGAGAAAGTAGTATAGAATTCTCAATTATGCAGTTATGCATGTTTGCAGCTTTAAATCAATTAACTACTTAGAGGTGTTGTGGTTTAAACCCAGTGGGCAGTTCAGTCCCACAGGGCCTCTCGCTCACACCCCTCTTCCCACGGGATAGGGAGAGAATAGAAGGGTAAAAGTGCAAAAACTCCTGAGTTGAGATAAAAGCAGTGTAATAGAAAAAGGGAAAGCTCCATGGGCAAGTAAGGCAAAGCAAGAAATTCATTCCCCGCTTCCCATGGGCAGGGAGGTGCCCAGCCATCCTGGAGCAGGACTCCAGCATGCGTGGCTGGGAAAGGCAAATGCCATCATTCCAAAGGTCCACCTTCCTCCTCCTTCCACCAGCTGCTACTGCTGGACACAATGCCCTCTGGGCTGGGATGGCCCTTTGGTCAGTGAGGTCAGCTGTCCAGCTGTGCCTCCTCCCTTGCCGGCTGAAAGACAGGTGAGGGGCAGCACAGTCCTAGTGCTGGGCAGGTGCTGCTCAGCAGGGACTGACACAGCCCTGCACTACCAGCTCTGCCTTGGGCACAAGGCCCAGACACAGCCCCTTACCAGCTACTGTAAAAAAAATAAACTCCACCCCAGCCAAAGCCAGTACCATGTGCCATTATGGTCATACTTCTCTTCCCAAAGCTCCAACTACAGTTTACAATAGATAAGTTATGTCTTAAAACACTGAAATCACTGCAGTATTTATTCCATTAAACGTAAGAGAGTTTTTAGTTTTCTTTAAGACTTAAGAGAAAGCAAAGCACCCCTTTATTTTGCTACTTACTTTAAAAAAAGCACTTGATTTTTTCAAGCTTCCATAATGTGCCACAAAGCCAAAAATATACTATATTCCACAAAAATGCAGTGCTGATTCCGCATAAGTGATCACTTTGAAAGTATGTTGCCTAAATGAATGGTTAACTGGACCAACTAAAAACTACAAAACCATAATGTTTTACTGCTGTGCTCAATCTCGATTTGTCTTTTCCATAGTTTTCTCTCTTCTCACTCCAACACCATGAATAACTTCTCAACCTACCTGTAGTAGATTTCTGAAACAAACCAGTCCAGAAAACATCCCTCTGAGCTGGCTGGAAGGTGTGCTAATTCATTGGAACAGAAAATATACCCAGTATTGAGTATCTAATAAAAACATCCAGATAAAAACCAATCAAATTAATTATTAGTGAAGGTGTCAGTGTTAAACGTGCATCTATCTCAATGTCAAGAGATGTAATCAGAGACCTACACCCTTTCACACAGGCAGTTGTTTTAACTGATGTTCCTTCAATTAACACATTTCCTGGCAAAGTTACTGATTTTTTTAATCTTGATTTCAACATTAAGCAACTGTTGGCTCTGATCCTACAAACACTTAGGTACACACTTGAGCTAATAAACAAGTCTGCTCATCCAACCTCGCCCTTGTGCCAGGCCCATGACCCAGGTGACAGCACAGGAGAGTAAGGGAGTGGGAGAAGCTCTCCAGGGCCCAGTCCCCACCACCGCAGCTCTGTCTAGGGATGCTGCTTAAAGACAGGAACTTACAAGGTCAAGTCATCTTCACCTTACAGGAACAGGAAATAGCAAGAGCAGGTTTTGTGAGAGCCTTAAAATCTGATATGAGTGAGAAGTTGAGAGGAGTTAATAAAAAATCCTCTTTCTTCCTTTCACAGGACTGGGATTTATCTGCTCAAGATACTCTTTGGACTTGTGCTACTCACTCATTCGGGTATGGATAACTGATTCATTATTGGAAAACTAGCAACCAGATTTCATCCCCCCAAAAAAATTAGATTCATAGTTATTTTGCCTGTATCTGGTGTCGTGGCCGAGCAGTCAGACATCACTCAGAACAGGAGACTGCTCCTACATCTTTCCCAGGCTGTCCAAACCCTCATCCCCCACAGCCCAATGCTGCAGTTTCCTAAGTCCTGCCCTGGGCTGCTCTCTGCAAGCCCTGGGCACTAACGGATCAGGTAGTACACACAGGAACCATCAGAAATGCACCTTAATGCTTCCCTGTATTCCAGCTCTTTTAATTCTCAAACTCCTCCTGCACATTGAAAATCCAGGATCTCTGTAGCCACAATGAAAACTCAGAAAATGTATTTCACTGTTTATAGCTCTGTCCAGTGCATTTCAGCACAACCGACTGCATCTTAAAATCACTGAACATCAAAGTTTGCGCGCTAGATTCCCTGCTAGAGTAAAGAATACACGAGAACTGGAAGATTTAAATGTTCTGGAATGATCTTTTGGTGGATGTTGCAGAATACAGATTTGTGCATGGTGTAAATGGCTCTAATGCAGCTCAAGAGCACAATGTTAGAAGCTTGGAAACATGGAGGACAGTGAGAATTTGCTGTGCGTTTCAGTCTGTGATAAAAATAATGTCTTTCAATCACTTGGATAATTTTTCAGGAAAATACTTAAATAGTTCATCTTGTAGCATAAGTCCAAGAAAATCCTTAACACCTATTCTGAATTTTGAAATTCTCTATTTAGAAGTAAAGGCCAAAAGCAGTGCCAACCTATCTCCAGGCTGGCAAGTCCAGATCAAGTGTGCAAGGAAGACAAAGCTGTTCTATTTGAAGCCTCCAGTTTGAAATTCCCTAAAACAATTTTGAGAACAGTGGCTTTCTCAGCCTCTGCTGTAGAGGCTCACTCACGTGGCTTTATTAAACCACACAGTAAATCACAGCAGAGCAAACCAAGCCACCATAAAGACTCAGCTTTACATCCAGTGAGGGTTTGGCAGGGACCATCACCTTGGGCAATTGTGGGATTTGCTTAAGCAAACACCCCCTAAACAGCCCCAAAACTGCCCCTTCAGAGGATAGTGCTGCCTCCACCGTGCACACCCTGTTCTGCTCATGTGGCTCACACCAACTCCTGAAGCCTCCCAGCCCTTCTCCTTCTGCAGAGCCCCAGCACCCCAGCACTGCGCTGGGCAGAGTCACCAGCTGGCTTCAGCAGCAGGCCACTCCGGGCCCTCACACTGCTCTCAGCATACAGGGAAGGAACGTGGGAAATACTTTCTTTTGTGTCTGAACGACTGGTCAAACAGCTGCAAAGCCAGCATGTTCAGTGAGTTCATCTGACACAGCCATGCTTTTGGGGACGAGATGGGGGTGTATTTTCCTGAGCCAGCCAATCTTGCAGCCAAGTAATCACTGACACAAGGAAGAATATACAACTGAGAAGAAGAGAAGAAATATGAGAAATCACTAAGCCAAGTGTAGTAAACCATGCTTTAAGTTTTCATTCTCATTAGTCTCTATTCCCTGTGCTCCTCTTGTTGTTTTCTTAGACATATCCAGACAGCTTTGTCAGTACTGAATAATCACACTTCTTTTAGTGCAGGCCCAAGAAAAAGCCAGACCTTTTGAAGATTGATGCCACACAGAAGTGGTTCTTTTTCACAACTTCCTCATCCCTTCCCTGTGTATTCCTCCTGCCTTCCTTACATTGGTTATTCCTCCAAATTTGTTCTTTACCTATGTTCCCTGTTTCCAAGCCTCCCACTGCAGCCAGTAAGAAGAGCCACCAGCGCAATCCACGCTGAAGAGGGAATACAATTCTTACCAACTCTGTCAGCTAGGATAGGATGGGCTGGATTTGTTTCAGGAGGGCAACATAAGAAAAACAAAAGGCAACATCTCGTCACTGAAAATCCTCATATTTATCTAGCCACAAGGGTAACTCAAGCAACAAGAGTAAATCACTCATTAGTACAGAGGGGGAAAGCTCCTATAAGCTAAAATCAACTTGCTGGGACACTAATGTTATTTTACTACATGACGAAGTTATTCTTGTATATCTACACTTAGAGCAACAAGGCACATCTCAGCTCTTGGTCAAAGACTCTGCTCTTCTCATCCTTTACAGCGTGCATGAAAAGTCAAAACCTAAGCAAGATGTACTACATTTCTAGTTTTTACAGGAAGATTTGATTAAAATTTATCTGTTTTCAAGTTCCTTCACAGAACTGTCAGTACACTTCCACGTAGGAATAGCACCCTTTGGTTCCATCCTGCTGCAAGGCCAGAGTGTTGCTCACCTAAGAACCAGGCTGGGATTTACATGCTCAAGGTTCTTGCAGCCAAATGACTGAACCACACTCTGCGTTCTGTCTGCCAGCCTGCGGAATGTGTTTGGATGGAGAGGCAGCAGATGACAACTTACCCACTTGCAAAGATGATGCAAGCAACTAAAAATGAATTCTGTGAAAGATGGCTCCAACATTTACATAAAAAGCAGGGTTTGAAATTTCCAGATGCAGTAAGTGAAGATACTCCAAACATCCCACTACAGGCTAACCACTGTGTTCAGAGATATATTTTCTTTATGGGCATTAGTAGTGCACAAGTTCATGAAGACCTAAGGATGAAACCAGGAAAATAAATACGTTATCTTCCATGAAAACATGGAAGAAACTGACTTCAGTAATGTCAGGATAAAAACCACCTGCACAATTGTGCAGACTGAGTCCCTTTTGACTAGTTGAAAAGGAAACCTATACACACCTGACCTGCTGCCTGAGAAATGTGGGAGATGTGTTTAACTGACTTACCACTAAATGTAGCCTCTTCCTAATCCCTTTTTCTTTAAAAGATATATTTTTCCCACTTTTTTTGTTTTTCACTTAAATACATGCAGGTTCAAAAACCATTTGGTACTATGGCCTTTTAAAATCCTAAAATATGCATTACCCCAGCTTTTCGATAAACATATTTTTGTCTCTAGGAAAAGACAGTCTCTTTTTTTTTTTTTGGCTGATGGCTACATACTTTAACTCCACGCCAGTGAGCAGGCAAGATTCTACATCCACAAATGTCTAGTTGTAACATGCTCACGAGACTAATGTCTTTTATAACTTTCAAACTAACCATTCACCAGAAGGTATCAGACAGGTACAGCAAGACAACCATTTTGAATAAAGACATATTTACAACCACGTCCTTCAAGGCCTGAGGCACTGTCTGTAGCTCACCTGAAAAGAAGCCTCTTTGTCATGTGACAGATGTCTGGAGAGCATTTACACTTTGCAAGCATATGAAGTACCAGAAGCTAAACGGCAATAAACAGAGTTTTCAGTAGTCTAAGTCAACAAGGCTCCATGACTTATAAGAAACAAGGGACTCCAAATCCGAACCTTCCCTTTGGGCCGCTCCACATCTGTATTGCTCCGCTCTGCTGAGGTATCCAAATCCACTGCCATGGAACACAGCTTCATCAGAGCACAGTGCTCAAAGTCAGCTCTGCAGACTAGCAAACAGACAGCAGATTGATCTCAAGGGATAAAGTTCAGCCTCTCTTCTATCGCAGACTGAGGGGGAGGAGGGACATGCAGCATCCCAGAAGGATTTTAGGTTTTCCAAACAGACTGTCAGGTGAAAAGGACATTCATCAATTATTCAGTCAACCACGCATAGGATAAACTCTCAGTTTGGTGTTGGAATAGATGCAATCAATGTAGGTATGAAGTCCTTCAGAATGAATATCACAGAACAACATAACTTGCAAACTGACAGCTGGAGAACCTGCATCCACAAGTGTGCTGTGCTGACAGCACTGCTGCCCTGTGCCCCAGCTCCAAACTGATACCTGTGCCATCTCCCACCTGAAAACTCCTACAAACAAGCAAACAGCAGTTAAATGAGAATGGCTGCAAGAACAGATATAGCCACTACCAACCACAACAATGGCTGCAGCTGCTATTCAATTTCTACTTGTACTTTCTCCTAGCAAAATTATTGCTGAAGTGTTATTGCTAGAGATAATGCTCACTACCTGCAGGCAGACATTCCTCAGCTGGAAGTATTAGCAACCCAAACCTATGTTATATGCCTTTATAAAAGTATGCTTCTCAATTTTGTCATATAGCATATTCGGAAAAAAATTATTATACAAAGAATTTTCTCAATGATAAAAATTAGCAGCTGTAACTCCCACTACAAAAGACAGTTGGAGAGTTACAGACTTCCACACCTCCCCCTGATTTGACAATGCCAGGTTTTGAGTGATGTGGTGTAACATGTATCCCTGAGATGGTCTGGAGCCGGACACTACCAACCCCAGTCATATCCTGCCTTTAGAAACCAACCAGCTGCAAGCAGTGATTCCCCTTTGACAGCTGTGTGTGTTCACTGACACCACACTCTGCATTTGCAGGGAGAGCCGTGGCTCAGGAACAAGCAACCAACCAGCAGTGGCAAGGACAACAACCCAACTACGCCCCTGCAAAATTGAGAAACTGATGATGCTGAAACACCACTATTCAGGATACATTTATGAGTTCTTCAGTGCTACCTGTGGATGTTCCTGATCAAATGACTACCACAAAAATGTCACATTCTTCAATGCCATAAAAATAGATTGTGGAATACCACTGCTCTCCAATAAACATGGCTATGGATTAGCAAAAGGTTTTATTAAAATGAAGTTTTATCAATTACTAGACTGCAGTTTACTCCTCCTTTTGCCCTGACATTGACCTGCACAGCAAAACTCTGTTTGCTGCCAAGAACACTCTACCTGCAAACTTTTACATGTAAGCAAATGAAGCTCTCTCCTCTTCTGCTCTCCAATCTGGAAGCTAATAAAACCCCTTGAATGTAGAAGCAAAATATAAGGATTAGACAACAAACATGTGGCTTTTAAGGCCACAATTATGAATGCTTCCATCAGTTCTCCAATATCCCAAAGACTGGTATTATTTTTCTGAGGTGTATTTGATTTTGTTCACCCTTCAAAATTGAAAGTACTGGTAGTAGGATTACACAACTCTACAGAGAACTTAGTATTTCTACTAATATTTTATGAAGAAATGAAAAGTTGTGAACACGAAAATTTACAAATGATATCGCAGTTAGAAAAGATCAAGGACAATTGAGTAATTTGAGGAAAACCACAAAGATAGATGAAGGAGCCAATGCTGCTAAACACAAAATCACAAACTGTTCGCATCCAAGTGACCCATATGCCTTCCCGTAGCAGGGGTAGGTGACAGAAACACAGCTACAAAATTAGGCAGACTCAGGTTAAAGTGTCTGGCTAGGCAGGGAGACCTCTTGCAGAAGTGCCAGAGGGGGAAAAAAGTCAGGTCAATCGTACATTAAATAATGTCAGTAGTTGTAACCACACTTCAGAACAGACATCCACAGTGCAAAATGTAGGCAAGCCAGCATACAGCAGCAAAAAAATTCAGAGGGACAAAAACCTACATGTTGAGTGTGGAAATGGTCAAGAAGCGAAACAAATCCTGAATGAAGGCATACGGTTCAGGTTCTTTGCTGATGCTCAGTTAAAACAAGGAGAAACTTTAAGAACAGCATTCACAGGCTTTCTTCAGCGTGGCAGAACTGCATCTTTATGCAGCACTACAAGATCCTAAGATGTGATTTTCTTCTCACAGTGAAAAAGACTTCTTCCTGTAAAATCTAGTAAAGACATGTAATTTTGTCATGAGACGGCAACATTTTGCATCAAAGTTTACCAGTTGAAGATGCAATTTAGATAGCTTTCCTGCCTCAGTTCCCGAAAGACTGAAAGTATGACTCAAACATATTTTAAAAGCTAACATCAAAGGAATCTCAAATAGTCATCACAACAACATGAATCTTATTTCTACCTTTTAATTCCCTGCCCCATATTCTAGTCACATGCTAATTCCTGAGCAGGGCAATTAAGTACACCAAACCCAGTAACAGGCACTAGAACTGCAAGTGTTAGGAAAGAGCGTGGGTTTGTTATATCAAATCTACCTAATTTTGTTCTATGACAAGAGCACTAGAGAAACACATTTTGTGTAAAGTCTTGACACTGCCACGTGGCTTTGTGAGATGCAACCAAGCAAACCTAGGTGAAAGAACTGGGGAAAAGAGGGGTGACCAGGGTAACTCTTCAGGAAGCTGCAACCAAAGCAGCAGTTCACTAGCATGGAAAGGCAGCTCGGGAGTGGGCTCTGTCACAGCTCTGCCTGGGCTCCCTGGGACAGCAACGGGAGCTGGCACCTGCAGGCATTCCGCAGTGCATGGCTGGGGCAGGGGACACACAGAGCATGGAGCGGTGGGCCAGCACGCAGAGGTCAGGAACTACAGCAGAATCCAGCCTTAAAACAAACAGCAAACTCAAAACCAGCTGATCACAACTCACACCAAACACTGAAGTTTGTTCATTGACCCCAGTGATACCCAGTTTTGTACCACTTCCCACACATAACCCTGCCTCACCCACACTCCAGGTGATTCAAGTGACACAGAGAACAAAGTCCTGCATCGAAGCAGATACAAACAGCAAAACAACAGCTCTGAGGAAAACACAGAGCTGGGATGCCTGTAATCAAAGCACTTTCCCACGGCAAAGAAAAGAGGGAAAAGAAAAAAAAGATACCTCATTGACCCCTCCTGCTTATTTTCCATTTTGCACTGCATTGAAAATGCACAATCTTCCCAGACTACTTCACTGAAGTTTTGTGCACCCAGCTTCAAGCTGGATCAATTGAAAAGTCAGAAGAAAGCAACCAAAGCAATGCAAATTTTATGCAGAAGTTGCCTGTGTTTGGATATAAAGCAGAGACTTTTGGGAAAAGCAGTAACAGCTGAAATACTGACGTCGCTGCAGGAAAGACAAAACAATAATCAAGGATAATATTTAAGAGCTACAGCTACCTTCTTGCCAGTATCAGACAATATAAATGACATTATTTATTTAAGTGTTGTTGTCTCCCCTAAATGGAATATTGGGGTTCTCTTCTGCCCTTCCAAATTCAAACATGATTTTTTAGATTATTTCACAACTACAGATAATAGAAAAAATTAAATGTTCACTCTTAGGATTTAGATACGCCTGACAATTAATACTGATATATTTAAATAAGCAACTCTACCAACAGTGAAGATACAAACTCAACCAGCTATTTTCACTGTGCTGTAACACAAATCTCAGGATGAAGGGTTTAAAAGGCAGCAATCAAAAGCAAAGCCTCTCAGTAACAAGGAGGGAGTTGGAAAATTACACAATTTTAAGTCTTAAAAAAATACAACAATTAATTAGCGTTTTAGGGGATTTCCACTTTCAAACCTGAGAAAGCCTGCTCTTGCTTGCTCTCTGCAAGTCCAGGAGAAGTCAACACAACAACTCAGGAAATACACTCCTGGATGACACCAGCAGAAAAGAATGCACTTCCACCGCTTTCGAGATTGCTCTTTATTGCTCTTTTATGTAATGCTTACGGAGTAATTGTTAGAGTAGTTAGAGGCATATCTTTCCATTTTTAGAATGTCTTACTTCAGCTTCATAAAAATATACACAATTTCAGATAGCTCCTATTGAACTGTACTTTCTAAGCACTGTAAAGTACAGCAGAGGAAGCAGTGGAGCACCGGGCAGGAACGGGCCCCAAGCCAGGCAATGCCCGAATCCAGGCCTGTTGGGAAAGAAGGAATCCGCAAACACCCAAATTACTGTATTGCAGAAATTGAAAATACTTGGCACACAAACCATTTATGCCACCTAAAATGAACCATTTCAGTAAGGTGCTCCAAGGCAGCTGCTAGTTATCTTTTCAATATCACAGCAGGATAAATTACAGATGGTAACAGAATGCATATCCACCTAATTGCATTTTCTGTCCATTTGTGAGAGACCACTTCAAATACAAAACATTTAAAATGGAGCTTTTCAGCAATAGCACAAACAAATAGAGGGTTCAAACTGTTAGGTTCTTTTTAACTCAATATAGGACATTCTCTGTTACTTCAGTTCCCATACGACCCGAGAGGTAAAGCTGCAAATACCAGAGCAATTGTGAACATGCCCAGCAAGGAGGGGCAAAAGTAGGCTCAAAGATCTACCTTACATGTACTGTGTTTAAAAGAAGTGTGTAACACCTCACTTCTTTTGTCAAACTAAAGCGCAATAAAAATTTAAGGAAAAATGTCATACATATATATATGTATATATATAGTATGCACATAATTATTTCTTCAAATAAGATTTTTAAAGAAGTTGCTTCTTTAAAATGGCAAATACATTTCGTAAGTTGTTTCTCTACAGTAATGCTGCCGGTTAATTCCAAGTAACACTCAGCACATCTTCTGATGAATACTGTCAAAATCTTTTTTTTTATGTTTTAAAAGTAGCCCTCAGCAAGGTTATTAATGCAGACTTCAGATCAACACATTCACCTAGAGCAGGGTAAACATGCACACACACTACCTTGTCCCATTTTTATCTGTTTTTAATACTCATGCTGCTGCTGCCTGTCAATATCCTCTTGGTGAACCACAGGAAGGATATGCCCAGGAACAAGCAAGAAATCCCTTGTCATTTATGGTCACTTTCAAAGACAGCATTTACTTAAACTGAACTGACAGAGTACGCTGCTCATGCCATCCTGGAGAGCTGCTGTCCTTGGGCACTTGGGGACCCCAGCACAGCTCACTCGAGGCAGGGCAGCCACTACCCAAACACAGCACGAGGGCTGAGCAGAACCATGCCAGGTTGATAATCCAGCACAGACCAACTCAGGCTTCCTGCTGGGAGTACTGTCCTGCCCACACACTGCTGTTGTGGTCCCAGCACCAGGGATGGTGCGAGGACCGTGGCACTGCATGGCACGCCTGTGCCTCTGGGGTCAGGCCTGTCTCCAAGGCCAGAAGCAGTGCCAGGGAGCCAGCCCTCATCTTGGTGAAGCCAGTCTGATATCCTTTCAAAACCAACATCACTACCATCACTACCCCTGTCCTCCATAGGAACAAGAAATTAAAGCATTTAAAGAAAGGAAAAGGTGGTAGAGCTGGCACAGGACAAAGCTCTGACACAAGGCTGGTTACTTGTTCCATACCTGTCACCAACAAACACCATGCAGGGGTGGGACAAGTCTTCAGACTCCATTATCCTCAAGTCAGTCTTCATGAGAGTGAAACTATTTACTGGAATGGCAATATGAACTGCAGGTTTCACATTGAATTCTGAAGAACTGATGACCCAACCTCACCGACAACCTCTTAGCAAAAGATGGAAAAACTTGCACTGGTGCAAAGTACAGCATGCTCAGAGCGACCAACTTTCAACAGAAAAATAAAAGGCTTTCTTAATAAACTATCAATTCACTGTCTTCACAACAGACTTCTGTCATATTCGCAATTTATTACTTACAATCTTAATCCATAGGTGAATTGTACGACCCACTGACCAAAGCAAAATCAAAGGGTAGGAACAGTCATGTCACCAAAAGAAGTCAAAGAAGTTATCTCTCTGGAGGCTATTCAGTTTTGTAACTGGAGTTCCTTCACATGACAAAGGATAGAAGTTACAGCATAACCATTAATGCTGTTCAGTCAATCTCCAACAGCAGAGAAGAGAGAGCTGCTAGCAGTGGCCACTCACACTGTGGGGTAGAAGCTCTATTAGAAACAGATACCACTGGAATCTTGGTCCTGTAAGACCCAGCTGCTCTAGACATCAATGGAGGCATGAATAATCAGCACAGTGGTGGGGCACAGCTATTCATTTAATGGATATGGTGACAAAAAAAGCAGTCAAATAAAAAAGATTACTCAACTAATTCAAGCCTAAAAGACAGAACAGAAAAAAATCAGTTGCCAAAATCGCCATGGAGCACATTATTATGGACTGATAAAATTTTCTAAATGGAAAGATAATTCAAGTAGGCATAACCGTAACTTTAGTGGTGGATTTGAGAAGAACCAAGTCTTACGAAATAGAAAACAATGTGGTAACGTGAACCAGCTGAGCCCAGCAGAGCCGTCTGATGCTCCTGCTCCCAAACAAATCCATATCTATCCAAAGCAGTGGAAGGGATGACACACGGAGGCATGCAATTGTACATCTAAGCTAATAGAGGATTCCTTATCTGTGAAGCATACCTACTTTTAAAAGAGATAGAAATGCAAAAGAAGGTTGATGTTCCCTTCCTAGCCTAAGGGGAGAGGAGAAATCTACCTGTCTGCTGCTGTTTTCCAAGTCAAATAGTAATGGAGTTATGAGAATGCTAGAGAAAAGCAAGCCAACCAGGGCTCACTAAAGCAGCACAGGAACTATGAATGACAGAAACATCTGTCTGCAGAGAAAACACAGCCAGGTAATACCCCAGCAGGTACCTCAGTCAGAATAAGGTAAACACAGTCTGTTGTCGAATGACCATGATTATGTATGCAGCCTGCTTAAGGGAAGGAAGAGAAAAAAGTAGCATTAACACAAAGCTCCATCTGGAGAGAGGTTTCTCCACTAGGAATTCCTTTGTGATTGATCACATTTAACACCAGCAAAACAACTGGCCTTCACATCTTCCAAATTTGGGGGGGGGGGTTTGGTCGGCAAGAAGGGCATGGAGTATTGATCTTGTCAATGCTCTTTACCCAAGTCACAGACAGTCACCAAAGAAAGTTTCTGTGACAGACAGCAAGGTCATCACCAAGAAGTAACTGGAGAGAATAACACAGCTGCTCCCGTGAGATGGCCACAGTGATGGAACATGCTGTTGTAGAGTGCATCAAAAACACACTTCAGCAGAGAATCTGAAGTGTTGCTCCCATTAGAATGAAATGGAAGTTAACTCAGCACCTGGCACAGGCCCCGTTCCTCACATTTGCAGCTGATTCTGCTGGTCTGCCTGAATTCAAAGGCTGTCATGATGATAAAGAAACCAAGCCCTCCTTTTTTTATCACCAGAAACCTTTTGAAACAGAAACTGAGAAGACACTGTTTTCTATGAATACTTGGGTATAAAAATAAGGATAAGGAAACATTTGAGAGAAGACCAAACAGATCTTAAATGACCATAAAGAAATTTATCACGGTAACTACAAATTAGGAAATTTCCCAGTGAATTGAACATTTCAGAAAAGCAAAGAAGGGTATAGTGAATATATCATCTGAGAACAAAATTACTGGTGGCTATTTTCTCCACTGTTGTAATTGCGCTGTTAGGATCCATAGGGAGGATTCCTATCATACTGGTACCTCTGACTTATTTTTTCTTACTTGTACAAATAAAATCATATCTACCTTAAGGGGAGTCAAACTCCTTCAATCTGAGTTAAACCAGCAGAAAGTAGCTGGCTCCTCTGGGATGTGTTTACAGGCAGTACTGCTTTGATTCACATTCTGCTGGCATCTCTGCAACTGGAAAATGTTAAGGTCAAATCAAGGTGATTTGCTGGCTTTCCTCCTGTGGTAGGGCCATTTCAGTTAGGGCTCTTGAATAAAATATACACCTAGATCCTCATACAGTAGCTCAACTAACTAATAACCAAAGCTATTACTGCATTTAGCACCTACCCACAGCACTGCAGCAACGCCAGGTGCATCTGCATACCCACAAAATCACACATTCAGGTTCCACCTCATTTATAGTACAAGTTGGCATGTGAAAACCATTAGCTCAAGCCACTTTGTCTCCCCTCTCTAGTACTGTGTCAAGACTTCACATCTTAGTTTCAGTACACTTGGGATAAAGAGGGATCTGATCCTGTCTGTCCAGTGTAGATCAAGTCAAGGCCATAGCTGCTCTAACCCACCCAAACGAGTATCACAGTTGTAGTTGTGCCATGATAAACAATAACTTGAGGGAGATGCAGAATGTCCCCTACCCAAGTCACTCTGCACACACAAGTCACCATTCTCTTTGAATCTGCCATGCAAACCCACACAGATCCTATACTTCAGGAAGTTTGACAGATGTGTTCTTTCCTCTAGAAGAAGAAATGGTCAACGTTAGCGAGGTGAGAGGCACAGTCACTGCATCTCCTAACACACATTTATGAGACAAAAAAGGCAAAACAGAAACAAAGCCAGGGATTAGCACCACATCAGTCAGTTTCACCAGGCCCACTGCCAGTATCCTGGACAAGATTATTCATATCAAACACCAACTTTTGTTTCAAGGAAAACGGGGTAAAAAACTAACGCACACCTAAAACTGAAAGGGTGCCATTAGTGCTCATAATGGAGTCGCAAGTCTCACAAATTTAACACGTCACACACAAACTGCTTCACATTCATATTGAAAAAGTACACTGGCAAGAAGTCTAAACTTCAGAGCATACAAGGCTGTCCATCAGTAAGGGCCTTTGAAAGGCAAACTAAGCCCCTGACACTACTGAACAGAGAGCTGCTCACTCCATGCACTGTGAGAGATGAGCGAATGCATTAACAAGCACTGTATTTCAAAAAATAGCATATCCTCAGTGACAAGCATTGTCTTCCCATTGAACTGTGCCATTTTAGAGACTGAAAAGGTCCAAATATCACAAGCACATGGTAAACCCAGCCATCCACAAACCCTTCGGAACAGCTCCAGTGCAGCAGAGCAGAGATCCCTCCGGCTAATCCCGACTGACGGGGACCTGAGCATGTGGGTGTTCTGTACCCCAGGGCTCTCTCCCAGCCTCCACAAGGAAATGAGTTGGCTGCACAAACACAGCATCCTCCAGTCTGGAATTACTAGATTCAGCTAAATTATGGGGATGTAATTGTAAAGGAGATAAATCCCAACTTACCGTATCTTTTTACAAGTTCTGTAAAATGGATAAATACTTTGAAGAAACACCAAATATTAGCTGTTTCCCGGAAGTTTTTTCCCCGTATTCTGTAAGGAATCTCCTTTTAAAAGCTCTAAGTACAAGTGATTCTTGCAACAAGAGACATTGCAGAACAGTGGTGATTCATCTGTTGTCTAGAACCAAAACTTGGTTCTGAAATACAGGTCAAGCAAGCTTAACAGTTTTGAATTTCAACAAACTAAACTCTTCTGTAAGGATTTTCACCTCATACCGTAGTGTAAGAAAGAATAAAATCCATTGATCAAGCATAAATCCAAAAGACAGCAGTACAATGGGAGGGTTGATAAAATAAATGTTGTAAAAATTAAGAAAGTTAAGAAGCCTGTTTAGACATCACAAGTACATCCCTGCTCTCCTCCTGCTTCAGGCTGTTATAAGTTGCCAGAGCAGAGGCTCCGGGGCTGGTTGTGAGTTCCTGGGCATCAGCAGCATGACATAGCAGAGCTTTCACATGTAGTATTTATGTTTGTACTGGGGAAAAGGACACACCACCCTTGAATTTCTGGACTTACAAGGTATTTTTGCTTCTAAGATAAAAATCTCTATTCTGGCTATAATTCTGTGCAAGATGCAAACCATTTCAGTCAGCTAGAGGATAGTTTTAAGTTCGGAGATCAAAGCTAAGGCAGCCTCCACAAGATCCTGTGCAAGGAGGGAAACAGCCGAACGCAATCCATGCAGCAGCACATCCTGTCTCCCCTTCCTCCAACATGTTTAAGTTTGCCCACTAAAGACTTGGAAGCGAGACAGACACATCAAATATTTGGAAAGAAAACCCTCACAGGCAGGTGGCTGTTTGCTGCACAGACAACAGTAATAAGTTCCTCCAAAGGCCTGCTTGTGTCAGGGAACCTGGGGGAAGGATGAACCAATTATCAGCTCCAAGAGAAGCATGAGCTACTCTTGAAGTGACCTGCTCAGAGTTAGCAGTCCTTCATTTTGTAAGGATATTCCATACAAGTAGAAGGCAGCTGCTGGCCTGTGGAATGAGGCCTTCCTGAGTGTTGCACAGCTGAAGGAAGGGCTGTCTGAACTTTTCACACCAGGACATTGCTCTAAAGCGTGATAAATCAGCTTCCATGCACAAGGAAAAAGGTCATGTTTATATTTCAAAACACAGAAAGTGTCTGCACAGCAGAATCCTTTGTTTTCACAATGCTCAATCACAACACCAAGTTGGAGAACAATCAGTTTAGAGTGACAGGATTCAGTAAACTCTGGGAAAACAGCCCCAATGCTCAATGGAAAGCTGAGGATTCCAGGTGTTCCTACAGCAACCCCAGCAGGGTGCTGCAGAGCCCAGGTTTATTATTTGGGTTGGTGCAGACTGACTTGGGCTTTCATGCACGGTCATTGGTGTGCCGAGCTGGAAGTTCCACAGCTGCTCTACCGGTGAGATGTGCACACAGCCTGACTAATCAACGCACTGCTCTGCACACGGTCACATTTGAACTGGTAACACTTGACCAAGTGAAAATATCATCCCATAGCTTGCACTCCTGCACATAAAGCATATTTTTTCAACTTTTTTAAAAAAAAATCTGGAATATTGCCATAGTAAAACATTTTTGTTCTGTTGCAATAAGACACCTGTGATGCATTGAGATGCAGAGAAAACAAAGGAAAATACTGGAAAAGTTGCATTAACTTGAATTATCTTTGCTATCTAAAACAAAGTATTTTCCTTTAGCATTTCAAATTTGTCTGAAATATATTAATATTTATATTATAGATTAAATCAATATACTAGTAATGCAAAACAATTCAATAATACAATATTAACTAATACAATGAACTGTATCACTAAAACAGCGTTTGCTGGAATTGTAACAAGGCAAAATGTCCTACATCTAATGCACTCCACACTTCCTAAAAGCAGGAAGTTGTGATTCAGGATATATTCTTTCGTATCTACTACACTAAAAAAGATACTTAAAATCTACTCACTATGAACAGCAATAAATGCATTAAGTTTAATAAAAACTGTTATCCTCCTCCACTGTGTGAATACATTTCCAGACTAGATCAATGCAGCAGCAGCTCCCGATGGACAGTGGGTGGTTCCTTTCAGAGCACTCAAGTCGGCCAAAATAAAACTCAGTAGCTCATCAGACAAATCCAATTCCTGGATTCAGTGTTCCTTGCTAACTCACCACTTGTTTAATTACTGCATATTTTCAGGGTGGTTGTTTTTGTTTTGGGATTTGGGTCCTTTGTCGTTGCAGTTTTTTGATTTTATCTCAGTGTCAGTACGTGACTTGGTGAATTTTTTTGCTGCTTAAAAATAACCTGTGTTCCACAACTAAATTTAAAAACTCTGAGTGTTGAACGACTGACTACATCAGCCGGAACAAAAAGCATCCCAAAACAGGCAGTGCTCTCTACCAGAACTTCAGAACTTCCTTAAGAAGTGTCAAGTTCTTGAACCACAGAAGTTTTTCTGCCCATCTATTCTCTAAAGAACTCTAAACTACGATTTTTTTTTAAAGTATCTTCTGGAAAAGAATGTATTTAATGACAATGAAATTTCCTAAATCTCAGTGTATCCTGTTGCTACATATTACATTAAGAAACAATAGCAACTCACAATTTTCTTTCTTTATGTGATAATCCAAATAACACAGAGCAAACAGGCACATCTCACAAGTCTACAAGCCAATCTGAGATTTCTGGGTTCAATGCCTTTTAATCTCCCATCCGAAATACAAACACGCTCCCAGGAACAAGTGATGCATTGTATCAGTCATCTCACTGCCAATATTTTCAGTTTCAGCTGAAATATGGAACTGGGTATTTTCATCACATTAGTTATGAGGACAAAGCTGCATATGAAGGCTATGGAGCAGCAACAAGTGGCAAGTTCTGTCAGTGTATCTTTGATTAAGGCTGAATCAAATTACACAGCCCCCCAGCCCAGGTGTAGTACCGGATCACAAGAACCCTGGATAAGGCATGTGTTATAAAAACATGCTCTTGGTATCTTCTCCAATTGTTTCATCAGTTTAAGTTTTGTCTTTCTGTCTGTAAGCTCTGTGGAGCATGGACTTCCCTCTACTTCATAGAGGGCCACGTCAATTTGGAGTTTAGACACAGGTATGATACAAATTAAATCTCCTTTCACAATATGCTATAATACTGCTGCATTATTTCTCAATAAGAATATATGGTAATTTTGTTTTTAAATAAAAACATGATGAAAATACTAACTCTTTCTGAGATCTGTCTCCCAATGTATCTTTAGATACCACACAAGACTTCAGCATGAATTAGCAGAAGACAACTGTTGAACACTATGACACAAAAACACCTGTACACAGAATGTCTCCAATTAACAGTCAGTGCTCCACCTGTCCAGGCACCCCTGAAATTAGTTACATTACACACACCACCTGGGGCTTATTTTGCAAAAGAAATGCTTCAGCTTTAAGCCTGTCACATTAACGTGGAAGTTAAGGACTTATCATTTGTCTGAAATAATTTCAGAGATAGGTGAATTTCTTTGGTTTTAGTTTTCACCAATCAAATTTACCTCTATGATAACAAACATGCCAATAGTTAATTCCCAGGCTACATAACAGGAAGTTCTGCCAAGGCAAGACAGTGAAGAACATGGGTTTGGAATTGAAAAGGTTTCTTTTCAGAGCACCTAGGATGCATTACCTGAAGAGGACAGAAATCCACCACAAACTGGTAATCTCCTGTTCACATCAGATTTCTAGCACAGATGGCATTAAGTAAGATCATATAAAGCAAACTAAGGGATAGATTAGGTGCTTCCTATTTGGACATGTGTAATGCAAATGCTTTTGAGTACACTTACAAAAACAGGTTAAAAGCATAGCCCAGATGATAGCCTTTGGCTTGCCATACCACGTACAGAACATGAGGAGCTTTTGATAAGAAGATAAAGACAGGAAAAGTTTTTGGCACCCAGACAAACAGAAATCCTGAATTTTTTAAATGCTTCTTCTTTGCTCCTTAGAGCTGGACCTCATGGGACAAAAGGCAATATTTGGCATCACACCACAGCTCCTTCTTTTCCTCACTTGCTCACAGATCTCTGCTACTCCCTTGCCCTACCTGACACTAGAAAAACTGCCCCTACCTTCCTGCCTTCAGTCCCTCCACCTACTCCCAGGACATTCTCCCTCTTGCTGCTGCTGCTGCCTCTGGAGGTGGCCCCAGTCAGTCTAAGGGCATCTCTTGGACCAACCCGATCCAGGGCTACCCCTACTGCCAGCCAGCAAAGGTACCCCAAGACAAGCAAATCCCAACAGAGCTTCCCCATGCAATGCTCCAAGATGTACCTCACTCATCAGGGAATGGCAACCTGGTGCCCTAAACTCCTCTGCACAAACTCAGCAAACCCTGAAGGGCAGTTCATCCCACAGCCTGCACAGAGGCTGTGAACCACCTGCCTCACACGTCGCATAGATCCCACAGCCACAGGGGAATTTCATTCCCTGCCCACAACCATCAACCCATGGCACAAACAGTAAATACATTAAAAATCCCCCCACTGAGCTGTGATGCAGAAAGCAAGTTTCAACTTGTACACCTTCAAAGAATTTACAATAGATTCCTTTCTCCTCTTTAATAATGAATTCATCACAATACCAATCAAAACATTAGATCAGCTATAATGTCAATTTAAGGTTCACAAAAACACACTACATTTCATTGTAGTTAGAACACTACATGGGGGGGGTAATTTTACTTATTTCTTGAATAATGGTTTAATGACTCTCAAATAAAGTAACAACTCCCAGTTTAATTTTCTCCACTAAAATAAAGACATATTTAAAATTCTTTTTAAAAGCAATTTAAACAGGAAGTGACTGGTCTTCAATTCCTAGTGCTAGGTAAGAAATCTCTAAAATGCTTTGCAAAGTAAAAAAAAAAAAAGGGGGGGGGGGAAGATCTGTAAGAGATGCTCATGGAGACATTTTGGAGAAAAGTATCAATTTCTTTTTCTTAATATCTTAAAATTGCAATAACAGTAGGAAAACACATGTATCACTAAAGTATGCTTTTAAAAAAAATTCTGTTAAAATGGTGCCTTGTTTAAAGATACCATACACAAAGCACACATTTTCCCCAACTTTCCGAAGCTTTGTCTGCCTGTAAGAGTGGGATGCAACGAAGAGGACCAGAAAGTTGAAGCCAGCCCCAGACATTCTCCACGGATCCCGTCAGCCAAAGGCTCTGCCTTTGTCTTCGCGGGGAGGAAAGGCAAGGAGAGGCAGCAGCGAACTGGCCGGGCTGGTTCCCGCGTGCTGCCCTCGCAGCCAGACACCTCTCGCTCTTCAGGAAGCGAGCGCTGACTCACGCAGCCGATCCTGAAAGGAGGACAAGCCTGTGCCGGAGTCACCTCCCTGACCCTGGAGCACACGGCGGCTCCACGGCAGAGTCCTCCGGCCTCCCACGGCCCAGCCGAGCCGCTGAGAGACACCACCCACAGACCCTTCTCCTCCAGCCTCCCCTTCTAACGACAGACTCGGGGATCCCACTATCAGAAAAGAAAAACATTGATCTCCTGTGAAAGTGATGGACTCCTTTCTTCCCCCTGAAATCCAGGCCTCTCTCGTCTGCCTTGAAATAAAGGAGCGAGGTACTAAGGGCAGCAAGGGAGAGAGGAGCAAAGGTCTGAACACTGCTGCCAGCTGCAGAAATTTAACTGACAAGACATTGGGATCTTCTTCCGTGCAAGAAAAAGCTTTGGGAAGGCCACCAGAGGCAGTTTTTGTCTGTCTTTATCCACCTCCTCCCCTTCCTCTGCAAACCTCCCCCAAGCAGAAAAAATGAGTATTCTGTTCGGGTAAAAGAACATGAGAAGTTGTCCAATGAACTAGGACATCTCGCAGGCCTTAGGGAAAGCAGCTGAGAATCAGCAAAGCTCCCAAGCATGCCCAGAGACCGCCTGGTGCCATCAGCCCCTCCAGCTCCACTCCCAAGTTCTGCTGCCAGAGCCAGCACAGCCTGCTCCTCGGGAAGGGCCATCTCCACAGGCCCTGGTTCTGGGCTTGGCTGCGGTTATGTGTTTACTCTCCATCTTCACTAGCATTTGAACTGCCTTCTTGTCAGCAACATTGCAATCAAGGCGGAGGCAGTAGCAAGTGATAGCTACTGGCCATTCCCAACAGCCCAATTTCACATCTGGCTTTCCGGTCACTCGCACATAAAGCTATACCAGGCCTTCTCTTTTTTCCCACCTAATTACTAAAGTGGAACTGGTTTAATTTGGACTGACAGTACATGCCATATTCATAAGGATTTGCCATCTTATTTTCGCTTGAGAAAAAAAAACCCCACCAAACCTAAGCAAAAATGCTGAAAATTCCAGAATTCTGACCCACACCAACACAGGTTCCTTGGGAGATGTCCACACGCTTGTTGTACAAGGTAGCAAAACACGTTTCTTCCTGTAGCAACTCTTGCCAGTGGTGTCCCACGCAATCCTGGCACATGGAGTTTGCTGTTCCCAAGCGGGGCAGCCTCCAGCCACCTCCTGCACACCCGCAGCTCCGGCTGAGCGCTCCGGAGCAGGAGGCACTGGCGGGCTGCCCCTAGGAGCTCAGAAAAGCTCTCTGCTCCTGGGGACTGCTCTGCTCAACTACCTCTGAAAAAGAGCACAGCTGCTCATCCAGAGCAATTCCATGTAACCTATCCAGACTCACTGATTTGACTGAAAATGACAGAAAAGTAACTGAGAGCAATACAGACTATGGCCAACAACAGGCTCATAGCTATGCTTTTCCAGACAAGTATCACGAGTTCTGCTTGCCTTTTTAGGGATCTTTTCTGTACCATATTACACTGAGTATGTCCCTGGTACTAAAGCAAACTACTCCTTAATTACACTCACAAAAATTTTGTTAAGCTCACTGAACTCCCTGAACTAGTCACTACTTTCCTGGACCAAACAAATAACCAAATGTTGCAGGACTTGATTATTTTCAGCATCACAATTAAGAAAAAAAAAAATCCCCATAACAAAATTAAGACATTACTCACACAGTCCTATCTTTCAGAACTGCTTTAGCTCTTCATCTGTACTAAATGTATTGAATAATCTGCATAAGGTGAAGGAAAAGTACGTGAAGTTCTTATTTTATGTTTTCCTGTTTATTTAAAATGCAGTTTTTCCTCCAGGGATTCAGATTCAGTGCAGATTCTACACTAAACACCAGACACACATTACTAATTAAGATTACTATTACTTGTACATAGCATATACTATCACTGACTATGAAAAATACCTAAAAATGCACTAGAATGATATTTAGCTATTACAAAGAAGCTTCCGTAAAAAGGTAATGTATCCTATCACTTTCCCTGTTTACATTGTGTGACTGAATTCAACTGTTCATTATAAAGGATCCTGCATTACTATTGAAAAAAGCAACTCCAAAGGTGTTACCAGTGTTGACATTCTAAGAAAAATTAAAACAAATCCTCCCCTCTCATAGAAGATGACTCCCCACAAAACTTTCTCCAACTGTGTTTTAAAGAGAACTTCTATTACAGATAATGCCTATTAATGCTGAACATCTAACAAGATAAAAGGGAAAAAGACAGTTTTTACTGGAAAGGGCCTATCAGCTGTTCTACCTTAATTAAAAATATTAATAGCATCTTATTTCAGCAGCAATAGAGCACTTCACAAGCAATTTCAACAGAAGGAGAAAGTTTACTGCAATCTATCTTTCACAGACAGGTTACATTTATTTGCATATAACATTGTAACTGTTTAACAGAAACATTACAGCATGTAAATGCCAACAAAAAGCTTTTGCCCCCAAAACACCATCCCCCCACTTGAAACATGATGAACAAGACCAAATTACTGTCTCTTCCTAACTAAACAAGTTACATTAAGTAGGTTCCGATGTTTTTATCACCGTGAACACATTATTTGGTGTTGACCTCAAAAATACAGTTATTAGTTAAAGGGAAAAAGTTATCATCCTTGTCATCTCCTAATCTCTAAACTCCAATTTATCAAAAAATGACAATGCTGAAAAAACTGTAAAGCCAGTTCATGCAACACTAGTGCTCCCAGTCCAACCACACCTTTTCCTTCAAACAGTCGAATCTGGAAGCAATGACTAATGTAAAATTAACAGGGAGCGGGAAGCTATTTAGAAAAAAAAAAAGAAAAAAGTACAAAGGTCTATGGGGCAAACAGAGGCACTTCAGAAACACTCAGTTCTCTGTCCGTGAACTGCCCATGCCTCCTGAGCGTCAGCCGGGAGGAGAAATGAACCAGAGGGGGCTTGAGTCATCAACTCTGACTTTTCTGTGCTGAAACAGCCTGGGTTCAGCATCAGCATTTATTTTATCACGGCGAGACTCCATTTCCCAGCTCTCCCAGCCCAAGCCACGGCAGTCGCACTCGGTAAGCGGCACCTGCAGAGCACTTTCTGTTCTCGCACACACTGCAGCGTGCCCGAGGCACGGCCGGCCGGCGGCACCGCCACGAGCAGCGCGGGCACCTGTCCCCGCGGGCCGCGGCTCCCCGCGCCGCGCCCGAACCCTGCACGTGCTCCTCCGCTCCCAGCTCCTCGTCTTTGATCGGAGACGGCGAGGAAACACCGCAAAAAGTTACTAGAGCCCCAAGAGCCATGCTCCCGGTGCGCGGGCCGAGGATGCTCCCCGGCTCCTCAGTACCCGGCGACGGGAGCGCGGCTCGTTCTGCGGTCACACGAAGGGTGAAAAATCCGTATTTAAATCCCGTGCTGAGAACGCCGCAACAGCAGCGGGGTCAGGGACCCCCGGGAACAGCAGGACGGCAGCCGAAGCCTGGGGCACCCGGGAACAGCGGGACGGCAGCCGGGGCCCGCGGCCGCCCCGTGCGGGCACACCGGGCGTGCAGGGCCCGGCGCTGCCGGCTCACCCCGCCCGCTCCGCCGACCCCGCCATCCCTCGCACCACCCGCCGCGTCCCCACCCGGCCCCGCCACCCGGGGCCGTGCGGCGCTGCAGGCGCGGTGAGGCCCGGTGGCCCTGCCGCTGCGGCTCCGCTCGGCTCGCAGCTCCCGGCGCAGCGCCGCGCACACCCCACGCATACGGCGCGACCGCGGACACCGGCGGGCCCGGGCTCCGCACTCCCGCCCGGTGCCGCGCAGCGCCTGGGGCAGGGGCCAGGCGGCGGCACCTCCGTCCGCCAGGGCCCCTCCGGGCGGCTCCACCGGGCTCCGGGCGGCCCGCGGGCACGGAGATCGCGCGTTGCTCCGCCCGCGGGTTCCCGCCCGAGGACGACGGCTCTTCGGCCACGATGCCCCGCCGGGGTCCGCCGCCTCGCCTCCCGCGCCCGCCCTCCTCCCCGCACCTCGCTTCTCCCGCGCGGCGGTCCCAGCCCGCGGCCTCCCCCGTAAACCCGCAACTCACCGCGCGGAGCAGCCCCGCGGCCCCGCCGGGGCGCCGCCCGCCCTACCCCGGGGTCTCCATGGTGGCGGCCCCGCCGCCCGCTCCGCCAGCCCGCCCCGCCCGCACGGCGCGTCACGCACCGCCCGCCCCGGCGCCCACCTCCATTGGCCAGGCGCGGCCTGGGGCGGCGTTCCATTGGCTGCTGCCCCTCGTTAAACCCTCCAATGCCGGCTCGACTTGAGGTTGCCGTGGTTACCGATGCCGTGAGGGGGAGCCGGCGGCGGACGGGACGGGACGGGACGGGACGGGACGGGACGTACCCGGCTCGATCAACCCTACCCAGCCCAGCCTAATCCGTGTCTGGGCGACTCTGCCGGGAGTGGCCTGACAGGACCCGCGCTGTGCCCGAGGCGGCTCCGCTAGGCGAGCCTGTGGGGCGGGAGGCTCCTCCGCGTGCACACCGCCGGGCCGTCGCGGTGAGTGTCCGAGTGCGGCGGGGGCGAGCGGTGTGCGCGCGTGGATGGATTAACCGGTTGCAGAATGGCCGGTGCGGGGTGCTCGCGATGGCCGGAGGTGCCCGTCCCTCGGTGCCGGCCGCCTCCTGCCCCGCCGAAGGAACCGCCGCAGGAGCGGAGCAGGAGCAGCCCGGAGCTCCAGGGGCTTTGCCGAGCCGGACCGTCTGCCACGACCCTGTGCCGCGTGCTCCGGCTGAGCCTGCCTGGGCAGGGAGCTTGCACCGGCTGGGCCCCCGAGGTCCCGCCCGACCTGGCGCGTCCCGGGCGCCTGTGAGCCGCCGTGCCGGCAGAACGCACAGCCCGCGGCGCTGCTCAGACACGACGGACCAAGTCCAGGCGTTTGGGAAAGATGGGAAAACGCTTTCCTTAGCGTTTTAACTTCCCACCATTTTAAGCTTCCAGTAGCAGCCGAACTCTCTTGATGGAGTGTAAGAATTATAGATGTAAAAAAGAAAAGCTAGTATCCCTAAAACCGCTGTAAAACATTTCAATAACAGGCTTTGGGTGTATTAAATGCTTGATCAACTTTTTGCATCGCATGCCTGTCCTGAACTCGCCATCCCAGTGTGTCTTGGGGGGCTGAGTGGTGCCATTCCTCTCCTTCCAGCCTCCCGAACAGACTGCCCCGGTGTATCCCAGGTGTGACTGGTTTTCCATTTACTTATTTCTCTCCTTCCACCGTGCAGGTGCGATAGTGATAGACACTCTCCACTTCGCTGACTAGTACAGTGATGACACTGTAAATGGCTAAAAGGAGCCAAAACCAAAGGGCCACTTGAATCAGCAGCTCTTGCTGTCCCAAGAGGTTGTTTTATTCCCCCTCTTCCCTGTGGAAGGTATCTTTTATCCCCACTGCAACACTTCCCCTGTTGTATTGATGCAGATGGTGTAGAAAGCCTGCTGTAAAGGAACATGATAAAAGTATCCACATTTTAACTTGTGTCTTTTTTCCATCCAGGTCAGTTTTTCGGTTTAGTGTTTGACGGGGTGGATCATGGTTTTATTTTAGGCATCAGGACACATGAACTTGTGATGTGGTTTAATTTGTGCAAGTGCTGCAGCTAGAACTATGTCCTTCATTATCCTTTGCTTAGGAAGGAACTGCAGGTAGCAAGTAGGAGGTAGCTGAACATGGAGAGTCACCTTTAAACTCTATATATAGTCCCTTTTCTGAATTTCCCACTTGGAATGTAATCTCCTACATGGAAACCGTGTAGGCTATTGGTAAGATATTTAATCTCTGAGGTACTTGTTGCTATTTGTATAATTATTTTTATATTGAATAACACAGTAGGAACTCCTATATTATGAGGATATCCACATGGAAAATGCTTGGCAGCTATAAACAGGAGTATTGAGTCCTTACTGCTCTGAAAAATCTCACGATTCATACCATGTGAACTACATATAAAATATTACCAAACCAGAATAGTGGTCTCTGTCTATGAAATGGGAAACAGGAGCTGAGGGGAATAACAGTAGGAACTTAGTAAAATAAAGAGTAACAGGTGTGAAATAAAATAAGTTGGGGAAGGGTCAAATGAGAGTGGAGAGCTGGAGTAAAGGAAAGATAAAATGTGAAGTAACTAGATCTAGAATAAAGGGGGGAGAAAGTGCAGGATGTGTGAGAGCTGTGAACTTTGTTAGTTGCAAGGTTGCTTCTACCAAAGGTTTAATTAAATTAGCTTCAAATCAGTCTCAACTGGTTTTCACCTGTAATTTGGGTATTGTTTTGCTGGCTTGGCTTTCGTTGGTAATAGCTTTTGGGAAATGAGGAAGCATACTTGCCCCCCAGTAAATGGAACTATTCCTGAATGTCATTGTGGGGGCTATGGAAGGCACAGGCTATGGGCAGGACACGGGAGGTGGCACAATGCCATCTCCAGGCCTTCCTGGTGCTAGGTGGTTCCAGGTGGATGACTGTAACTGCCAGAATGATCAGGAACAGGCTGTTCTAAGTGCCCTGCATCCCTGCAGAGCCATGCATTGCACGGTCTAGCTGTGTTTTAGAGTTTCCCATTGGGGTGAGACGGGAAAGGGTAAGAAATACTGTTGAGAAGGAGAAAGGGATCTTGAGCCGGTTTGTTTTGGCACAATAGAAGTAGAAAGAATTGAAAGGAACATTTTGAAGTCCTGTCAGATTTGGAAATATGTTGAATGACTGTCAGTGAAGAAAAGCTATTTAATTCTATATGGTATTAGTCATACCCTCATAGCTGGTTTATTTGTTTTGGCACCCTGAGCAGCCAATACATTATCTAATTGACTGTTGTGTGTCCCAGTGCAGCAATCCTGTCCAACAGGGACAGCACAGGCTATGGAAAGGCACCCCTTTTTAACTTTCCAATGCAAAGAGCTGCATGAAGTGTGATTCTTTGATTTCTTATTCCATTAGCTGATAGTGGCCTTTGTCAAATATACATTTTAATTCTTACATCATTTTTAGAATCAGCAACAAGCAAGTACAGTTTCTTTTTTTTCGCCTTCCTCTGGATGTGACTTGCAAGTAAGATGGTCTGTTTCATTCTCAGTGTCGTTTGGAAAGCCATGATTCCACTATGCTTGCAAATCGTAATAACCTAGTCTCATGTTTTCCTTTGGAATCGTACTGCTTTCTCTTGAGCCTTGAATCTGACCTCTTAAAGTGGTTGTGCTCATCTTCCAGTGGTTTAGATGGCAATGTAGTTAACAGGTATTTGCTAGTTGTTTTACTGCTGTTGTGCTTCTTCAGCATTTCAAGTCATTAATATGGTTTTTTTGCTTTGTTTAATCTGTTCTGAAATTAATCCATAATCAAGTCTTTCTTTTTATATGTGTTCCACAGATGTTCACAACCCTTGCAGAACATTGACACGCCTATCTTTTAATTTTAGTGATAAATATCAGCCACAAAACCAGTGTTGCTTTGTTTCTTTGTTTTTGTTCTTTTTTCCTTTTTGTTTTGTTTCGGTTTTGTGAATTTGGTTGGTTTGGTTTTGGGGGGTTATTTTGGGGGCATGGGAGCTGTGGCTTGATTTTTTCTGGAAGCCATTTAATGCTACCTGCTTTAACTGTAATCTCTTCCAGATACTGAAATTATGAAGGTTTGGGAAAAAAATACCTGGGGAAGAAAGTGATGCTCATGGCAGGCTAACACAACACATGAGCAGCTGTTTAGTACTCACATGGGGAGTTATTTAGATGTGTGGGGCTTTTTCTTCTCATTAAAAGCTACAATTTGATTTCAAAAGTTACTGCAAACCATTGTGTTGACGTCACAGCAACTCAGTCAATCACAATACAATTGATTTTGGGTAGTTTTGAAACTGTAATTTCATTTGGTATAAAAAGCACTAAATGTTCTCCTGCTTTTTGTTGTTTAGCTGGGGAGGTAAGGCACCTAACTTGTGTATTTCTGAGGAAAGTGGTGGGCTGACATTTTGCTTTTTCAGTGAGGGCTTTTAAAGAAACTTTTGTTTTCAGACAGTGCCATTCAAAATTACTGCTCTGCCATGTATAGATATTACTCTTTCCCTGTGGTAAAACAAAATATTGAGGAAAATTGTTTGGATACTGCCAGATTGTTTGCACTTTCATTCTTTTTTTTTCTTGCATGGCTTTGAAGCATCAAGTAGGAGTATTTGATCATAGATCGTGCAAAATGCTCAGCATGACCACCAGCCTTCTGACTGCAGAGCCCCTGTACTCTGGCTCAAACCCAGCTGCCATGGGAAGGAGAATGCTGCCCTATAATGATATCTCTTTCCAGCTTTCCCAGTGCCAGCAACAGGGTCCTGCCACTGTGCAGGGAGCTGCATTACAGAATTGATCCAGCTTCCCCAGAAACCTCCCTAGCATATATGCTGTTATTTTTCCAGTTGGATCAATTTTCTCGAGCGCACTGCTCCTGCCTGTGATGCCTGCACTAAGGAATGTGCAAGTAGCAATGTACAGCGGGAGTGGGGGGCCTCCTCTTTTGGCAGGAATGGGAAATGTTTAGCCCTGATACCTGTTTCAGCAAAATGGAGGAGGTTTGAGGAAGAACAACTTGCTGACTGGTAGTGTAAGCTCAGTAACCTTTTCCCCAGGAGTGGAGTGATGGTGTTGTGTTTGGGGTAGCAGGAAAAGGGATGTCCTTAAGTGAGCTGTGCTGCTGAAGCCAACCAATGGTGAAATCAGGTTTCATCACACGTATGCACCTGTAAGTCAGGGTTGCTCTTGGATATTGCAGCACCTGGAAATAAACAGGCAACCTGGCAACAGCCAAGTGGATAATTTGGGGAAAAGATGCAGGAAATGCCGAGTGGGATGTCCAGTAAAGACAAGGTAATCAGCAGTTGGTCTGTTCTGTGGGTTTTTCGGGTCCTAAGCTTGTAAGTAATTGTTGTGTAAACAACCTTAAAAAAAAAAAAAAACAACCAAAGCCCACAACAACTCCCCCAAAGCCCACAAAGAAATAAAAAAACCCTCACCATCCCAGCTCTGGACAATGCAGGTACTTATATCTGCTCCAGGACAGGGGAAGGCCTGCTAAAATCCTTTGCAGTTTCTACCAACTGCTACAGTTCCCAAGCTGAACAAAATATTATCCATCTCCTAACTAGTTCGTGTATGAGGCTGGAAAAAATGTTGAGAAATTAACCAGATTGTAATCTTTCTTACCAGACCAGGGATACACAATGTCAGACTGAAATCTAGAGATACTTTTGAATAAGGAGAGAACAAAGAAAATGTATGTGCAAAAACATTATTTGATTCATGTTTACAGACTGTACATTTCTAATGGCTGTAACTGAGAGGCCCCAGACAAAGATGAGTTGCTTTTTGTAGTAGGATATCAGACAACATTATGCAATAATTTAAGGTGAAGTTGTGCCAAATGCTTCCCTGCACGTAACTCTGGGAATTTGGCTTAGCAGAACTGACAAAAGCTGTACAAAATGGTACTGATGCTCCTGACAAAATAAGCTGCAGTGGTTCCTAAATCACATGAATTATCTGTCCCTCTGGCTTGTCTCTCATAGGCTGCAGACAAACGTTCTGCTCTGACTCCCGCTACGCTACTCAGACAAAAATCATCTGGGTGGGCTTAAAGGACAGTGACACAGAGTCTTTGGTGCCAGCACTACCTCACAAGGTCCTGCTCCCTCCAGGTCCTCTCTGCCCTGTGGCTGTTTGCCCTGGCTGTGTGTCCCACCTGCAGCTCAGGGTGGGCAGTGACCTGTGGCACTTGGGCAGGTGAGAGGCAGAATTGTTCTGAAGTATAACCATAAGTGTGCAAATGGCTGCAACTCCAGACAGCCACAGCTTCTCATAGGCTAAAACAGGGAGAAGTATCTTGGCTTAAGGAGAAATTGGACTTAGTCAGGCGGAGTCGTATGTTCTTGAAGCACTGTTAAACTGTACTGCCAACAACATAAACTAAGCCAGCTGACTTCGGCCTGCAGTTCATTAGGAAATGCTTGCAGAAACTGGCCTGTCAGCAGAGCTGTGAGGAAGAGGCTCCAGCAGTAGGGCAGGGAACCCTTCCATACAGATTTGGGTTTATTAAGTAAAAAACATCAGTGAAAAAGCTACCGTGAAAATGGGGTAGGTGGAAATGCTTTCATGAAAAATACTACACAGAAGGCAACAGTAAGGACAGAAGCATGTGCGAAAGGCGAGGAAAACTGAAAATTACCTTTTTAATTCCATAAAACAAGGAACTGAACTCTTGTTTTCCTTCCTGCTTTGAGAAAATCTGAGATCTAGCTAGATATAGAAAACGAAGCTATCATGACTCCCAAACTGCGTATCTCCCATTGTGCCTTTTGCAGCACTGGAAACAAAATCACATTGGTTGGTTTAGCTGAAGAGCAATGGGACTGTGATTTAACAACCAGAATCCAGATATGTTGCATAGATTTCTTAAAGTCCAGTCTTCAGTAGGTTTTTGTTGTTTTCTTTTTCTTTGAAAGTGACTCAAAGACTTCTGCCTGCTCTGAGCTTCTTTAACTGTTTTCCACTGAACTTCTGCTACTACTTAGTATTGACTATTTCAGTATCTGACAGTTAGTGCATGTGATGCTTCTTGCAGAACACACTGTTCTGCTGCAGCTCCTTTTGAAGTCTAGCATCTTGACTAACCCTGCCTGTAAAATTGTATCCTTATTCCATTGGCCCAGTGTTGTTATACGTGGAATCTATCTTTGAAATTCCTGTGGTACAGTGCAAATCCTGCCTCTTGATAAGAAGTGTGAAGCCCAGGTACTTTGTTGCATTGCAGGGAATGTTGATTCTCTGCGGTTTTGTGTTACAGCATCTTTGCTTCTGTTGTGCTAAATGAATTCTTTAGATTGAAGTGTTTTATCTGATGGGTGCAGAGTAGCAGAGAGTTGAGTTGCTCGCTGCACCATTCCAAACAACCCTTTCCAAGTAGCCTAGCCAATAGCTGGTATGCTTTGTGCGCCAGGCAGCCACAGGTCAATTTAATTAAATGTTTGTCATTTCTCAAGTAATGGAGAAAACTGTAGGGTCTTATAATGGATAACTCAGCCTCACATCTTCCAGTTAATCTTTCATATATGCAAGTATATTGTTTAGTTTTCTAGCTTTTGTTGTACATGGAGGTAATAAATAGAAATCTAGATAGAACATTAATAAAAACAACATATAAAAAAATTCTGCAAATTTCTTGTGTTACAGAAGTCTGTAAATGATGCCTCAGAATTTTTGCCTTTAGCTCAGCAAAGCTGGACTTCTGTCCATGCCAGGAATTGCCCAAAGGAGTTGTGGCTGTCCCATCCCTGGCAGTGTCCAAGGCCAGGCTGGCCAGGGCTTGGAGCAACCTGGGATAGTGGAGGGCGTCCCCTGCCCATGGCAGGGGGTGGCACTGGGTGGGCTTTAAGATCCAACCCCAAGTGCTCTATGATGATTAACTATTCAAAGCATCAGAGCATTTTCTCTTTTCATCCTTTCATTTAAACCTTGCAATCGCCAGGTGTGCTGACTGCAGCAGGCCACTGCATTTGGTTACTGAAAATGGATTGTGCATGTTTTGTTCAAAACAACATAAAGTGCCACCTGACTCACTTGATCCAAGATGATGTGGGTGACTTCATTTCCTACCCTTTTTATGTCATCTTACCAACATCTAAAACATTTACTTCCTTTCTTTTATCTGCTTGTTTCAATGGTTTTTTTAAGTGTTCCTGAAGTTTTTTTCTCTTGGATTTTCTAAGAATATTCAAAGAATGGAGGGGGAATAGAGTTCTCTTGTGATGTACAGATCCTAAGAAAGCAGATGAGCTATTCCCTGCCCCTGTAGTGTGACAGAGCAGTCCATGAGGCTGATTGTTATAAGTGTTACTCAAATTGATCTTCCTACTTTGGATTAAGTTTTACTTAATGAGGAAGTAATGAGATTATCATAGACAAAAAGGACTATGTCTCTTTTGGGAACATACCATTTCTGAGGCTTGACTTTATTTCAAAGAGATCTATAATTCTTTCTTTAAGGGAATGTAAATTTGAATTACAATCAAACAATGGGATTTTTCTAGCAACTGTTTTGACACCGAATGATAGAAGTATTATACTGTGTATTTTCTTCCTGGGGAAAGGATTGACTGCTGCAAGATTAACGCGTTCTGGATGGGTGCCATTTTCAGATAGTTAGTTCAACTAGAAGAGAAAGGATCTTATTAAGGGATCAAGCTCATTATTTGTTTGTTGTTTGTACTCCACACCCTACAATGGGAGTGAGTCTTTGCCTCTTTTCCCTAACAATAATTAGGATCAGAGGGTTCAACAACTGCATGTTAATATTCCTTTTCTTTAAATGAAAACACGCAGTAGCTAAGCAATTAACATTTCCATTAAACTTTAAAATCTTAAAAAAAGCCTTCCAGAAAATATTCAAGAAATAGCCAGATATTCAAAAGAGAGCACTGAGAATGAGGGACTTCTGGATTTGGGAGTTTTTTCTGAGCTCGTATTTGTTAGGAACATCTGTCCTTAGGTATAATCCAAGTTCCTGTTGATGCTGTGTTCCGAGCTTTCAGTAAGTCCATGGTTCAGCCCTGATTTCCTAGTGGTGTATACCCAGTAGTACATTGTGTGAGCCACTGAGAGGATTGCAACACCTGCTGTCGCAGGATTCTGTGTCCTTTGTTTGCACAAACCTGAAGAGTCCCTGCTATACTGTCATTGGTGATACTATTAAGTTGTATTTTGTGAAGACTTGATTCATATTATTGATTTTTACATTTAATAATGTGAGTGATTTAAAACATGCACAAGAAATTGTTTCAAAAGGCATGTCTGGGTCATTAAGCACTGTGCCTCCCTGCCAGAAATCCTTCTGCCCCTTGGTTGATGAGCAGCACTTTAGCTGGGAGGAAAAAATGGCACTGGTGACCCAAACCTGCAAAGATTTATGTATGCAAACAACTTGAAGTGAGACAGTGGAATTAGGCTCTTTTAAAATCACTGGTTAAACTCACTGGAGGCACTTATGCTTGTGGAACTGGGCCTGGACTGGACCTGACTCATCCCCAGGAGCAGTCTGTGGCAGGCACCAGGCTTTGCTTCCTCCAGGAATGCTGACTGACACTGGAGAGTTTAATTTCTATTTAAATGAAAGGACGGAGGATCCTGCCTCAATATTGGCTATTCCCATATGTACAAATAAACATAGGTCATATACCTCAGGCACCAGCAAGGGCTTACATTAAGAATGCACTGAAGAGTTTGGTTGGAGATGAAATCTTTTAAGACATCACGTTTTTATTGCCTAAAAGAGTTCACTGAATAGTGAAATACTAAATTGTCAAAGAAGCAGAAAAAGAGAATTGATAAACCTTGTGCTTTTTACTGCTGCTAAAAGGTTTAGCTGTGGCTGGCTGTAAGCAGAGCTGACTTGGCATTCTTGGGGGACAGATTTCTATGTACAGGGACTTCTGCTTGGTGGCTGGTTGATCTTTTGTACTTTTTCTTTCTAAGATGTATCAAGACTCCCAGCCGAGAGCCTGCAATGAAATTTGAGAAAAGCTTTGAGGCAGAGTATTGGAATTCAGGCTTAGATGGACTTTTATAGTGTTGGAGAAGTTTTTAGATATATCTGCATTAAAGCAGAAATAAATTTAACTGGCAATGCTTTTATCATTTTGATTAGTACATTTGCTAGTTACTGAAGATAAAATGCAGGTTTATATAGATCTTGTCCTTTTCCAAAACCATCTTAGCATTCACTCTCAGTGTTTTAGTGAGGTCATAATATTGAATTTGTGATAACAGAAAATGTCGTCTGTGAAAGGCTGAGATCAAATACAAATGTATGACATCATTGTGGAAGAGAGAAATGGGTTGGCTAGAAGGGAATAAGGATTTGGTTAATCACATACAGTAGCCCTAAAATTACAGAAGATGGCCAGTAATCGTTTTTTTTTGCATCAGTTCTGTTCCTGGGGTGTATTCTCTTGGTTTCTTTTGGAAGGAGGTAAAGCTAAGGTCAATATGTGTGAAGATTTGTTCAAATACTGACGTTAAATCAGAAACATGTCAGTAGAAAGAAAAGATATTAACAATTTGCCAAATGGACAAATAAATAAATAAATTACCCAGAGGGGTACCTCTGCTGCTGCTAATCTTACTAGTATCCATAGTTATTTTTCAAAAAGGACAGCGTTTCTTGTGTTAGAAGCTTGTAATTTAAAGCTGGCCAGATGGACCCGGATTAGGATGATGGTTCCCAAAATGTGTAATACAGGAGAATGACGCTGATGCGGCAGCTGCGCAGGGAGCAGTAATAAAAGGTTTTAATAGGGAGAAGTGGCTGTGATGGATCCAATCTTCTTAGAGCTTTTGAGTACTCCCAATTTTCCATCAATGTTATTTTTGCCTTCATTATATGGTGTAGATGACAGTCACTGTAGTACTCCCTTCCCAAGTTTATCAATAGAAGCAGTGCTCAGATGGTCAGAAACCAAAAAAAGCAGGCAGGAGGAAGACGGACTGTCTGTAGCAGAGGACTGGAATTTCTTTTAAGCTTGTGAGAAACCAGATTGTCAACTCCTTGTGTAGTTATTTTTCTAAAGACAGGTGTTTCATCTAGCTTTTACATTACTCATAATTTTGAAATGTCTCTTCACACTGGTTTGTTTTATTTAACCTAATAAAATCTTAACCCTACTAAAGGTATGGTGCAGTGATGAAACTGTCAGGTGGTACCCCCTTTCTCTTTATCCAGCTGAAGGTTCTGACCCCGATCTGGTTTTCTTTTAATTTATTTTTAAATCCCTTGCTGTTGTTTTTGACCATGATCAACAGGTACTAGAACAGGTACTGTGAGCTGATGGGGAAGGCAGGAGAATAACCAGAAGCCAGCCTGGAAATCACACTGGGGAAAGTCTGGGTTTATCTGTGCAAGGTACTGCTCATTCTGTCAAACTTGGATAAGTATTGCTGATACTTAAAGAAGCAGTTTGCATCCTCCTGTGCAGTTGTGCAGCATGTAATGCTGATTGGCAGAGCTCCCTAATGCAGCTCTTTTTCTCCTTCTTTTAGAGCTTCCTCCAGCTCTGCTGAGTTGTCTAGTTGTCAGTTCTCCAGCTAAAATGCTCTTTTGACTTTCCCTTGCTGCTTAGTCTCCAGGCCTGGACTCGACGGTGGTGGTGTCTTTACTGGAAATGCCACCCTGGTTATCACATGGAGGTGGGAGGGAAATGCTTCCCCAGCTGTGAGAAGCTGATCTGATTTCGCTGTGCGTTCCAGCTCCTGAGCCCATGGAGACAGGAGGGACTCCCTGTGCACTCAGTGCTCTCAGGTACCCAGAAACTCTGCTGCAGCCTGTCCCTCTTGTTCCTCAGAAAAAATCTGGGTTTAAGCGTCATTGTCTTGTATTTGGAGACACACACATGCTTCCTCCCCCCCAGGCCTTGGAGCACCTTGCCAACAGCAGAGTGGAGGGAGCAAGGGCTCAGCCTGTGCTGCCTGTTGGCCTGGGCTGGAGCTGGTGTCCAGCAGTGGCCTGGCCAGCTCCACATGTGCCAGCCAGCTGTCCAGGTGTCCTCCTGGAGGATGGGATCTTGTAGGGCACAAAGCACAGACAGCTCCATGTGCCCCACTCAGGATCAGCAGCTGAGGCGTGACCTGGCCTGGCTGCTGTGGACCGTCTGGTTTTTTGTTATTGGATAAAGTGGTTTGGGTTTAACACCCGTGACATAATCTCATTTTGGTTTAGGGTGTTTGGATGTGAGGTGTATGCATTATTCAAAAACCTTCAGAGTAGATTATCCCTTAACTGGCATGGGTAAGACAACATCCCCTATGTGGGAATCCTTGTGATTCCAGTGCTTAGGAGACCCTTCAGAAGGGGTATTGGAAACCCAAATTTTCCTCCTTCCTGCCTCTTCATCTCTAACCACTGAGGTACAATACTTTAAGGAAGGGATGGTCATTTCCTGTCTTGTGAATGGTACTCAGATTTTCTTGTGGCTGTGTTCCAAAGAGTGTTTTAAATGCTAAGATTTCAATCTTCTAGAATATTTTCTCAATCTTTCTAGTCACAAATAATAAATGGATTGACCAAGTGTGTGATAGTGTGTTTAGTTCAAGCTGCATTTTATGGATGGTTGTAAACTAAAAGCCATACAGAAACAAGCCTATTCCCAAGGCAACTATGAGTACTAGGGCAAGGAAAGTTACTCTTGTTCTAAGGAGTACTACTTACTGAATAATCTTCCTTTATAAAGGCGCTATGCAAATTTAAGTTATTTTGTTGTACTCTGTGAAAGCAAAGATGTTTAATGCTCAACTCTTACTGAAATTTCTACTCTTTAAGTATTTTAGATTCCAGAACACATGGAATGTATATGAAAAAAAAAAATCATTAGCTGTAACTTATTAGCTCTGTTTAAGCAGCTGCAAACCTTTAAAAATTAATAATTTTCATGGGGAATGTTAAGTCTGGTTTGTAAGCTGTAGTATTCATTCAGTGCAAGACTTCAATTGAAGCTGACAGGGGGCTTGCAGGGTAGGGGTTGAGCAAGCGCCCCCAGAATGAACCACCTGCCAATTCAATTTCTTGGGTTTAAACCTACAAATAATTCTATCTTTGTAAAGTGTCTTTATGATGTAAATATACTAAGCCTCACGCTAAACTTTCCTTTCCTCTTGTAATACTGACTCCACAACCAAGAGAAATATTAATAGCTTTCAGAATTTAATGAGAGCATTGATATATTTGAAATTACTCTTTTAAGGTTATAAAATACAGAAATCCAGTGGTCTCCTCAAGAGCAAAGGATGAAGGTGATTAGAAGCACTGCTGGGTAAAATCTACTGACTTTCCTTAAAAACTAAGATACCTCCCGAAATATTTGCATCACTTCCCATGAACTAGAGTGGAAATGCAAGAAGTAGAAAAAAAATCCACTACATCCAATTTTCCCTGGGTTTTGCCTTCAAGAAAGGAAAAAAACCATAGATTTTACGTTCTGTGAAATTGCTGAATCACGGTTCTCCTGCCTGGCCAGGGAGCCTGGGATCAGAGGGATTTCCTCCGAGTGGTGCTGGGGGCTCTGAGCTCTGTGAGCGCTGCCCAGGCTGGGAAGTGTCGCTGCTGTGGCACGGAGCTCAGGAGAGAGGATGGGGGACACTGAAGGCAGAGGTCTGAATGCCCTTTCTGAAGACTAACCATGTGAAAAGAGCAAAAAAATCTTTTGAGGCAAATTTTTTGTCTTGTACCGCTGTACTTAAGAATACCACTGAATTCCCTCTGCAGCTCAAGCATGGGGAAGTTGGGTGCCCCAAACTGCAAGTGGTAGGAGGCAAAGCCAAGCCAGTTTCACTGGTGCAAGTCTCTCTTTTTGACTTGGCAAGCAACTTTGATGGCCCACTCTGTATTTAGGACTATCCCACGCGTTTCCCTTGGTAGACATATTTTCCTGCTTTTAATTTGAGGAATTTCGGCAGCTTGGTTGAAGTGGCTGCCCCTGGGCTGGTACAAATCTCAAAAGTCCACGTGATTCCATAAAGCATGTGCAGACAATCTGCTGCAAATGCAATGCAGATATATTTATTTCTGTTTGCAGAGTCTCAGAACATGGTAGCCCTGCCGATACCTCTGCTAACGAAAATCAACATTGCTGTGTAAATATTAGCTGTAGTACACAAAACCCTCAAGAGAACTTGCTGTTGTTTAAAAATGGTGCTGCTGATGTGTAGAGCTTGAGTGGCTCTGCTGAGGAATGGCCATAGCTGTTCAGGATCCTGGTGAGGATGCTGCCCTTGTTGTCTTGTTCCCATGTAGCTCCAGGCTGTACCTGAGGGGATAAGAAGGGACTTGGTGCAGCTACTCTTTGCTCTAATGGGACTGACAATATCAGTAGGGTGACAGAAGTATCAAGCCAGAGCTGAATATTCACATCTTCCTGACTGAGCCTATGGATTGTGAGGACTTATGATTTTTCCAAGAAAGAGATCTACAAAGACTGAACAATCAAAAAGGCTTTAAAATACGGAATTTTAATATGATGCTTGTGATGCTTTCCCTTTTCTCTAAATTCTTCAAGGGAAGGGTAAAATTCAGCAAAGGATTTGAGCTTTTATTGTTAGGGCTGTAAATTTTCCTGTTCAACATTAATGGCTATAAATTCAGTGGGATGTTGTCACATAATTGCACTGGACTTTCCAGAAAGTCCTGAATATTATAGAATTCCATGGGAAATTATGTCAGCTGGCAGGGTTTCACTTTCTTTTTTTATGATTCCCCCTGTTGTCTTTTATAACTACAGAGTTTCATGACGTGCCTACTTTCCCCTCTTCCCAGGAAGAGGATTTTGGAGGCTGGTAATCTAAGGGAATTATAACACCAGGGATACTGAATTAAACCTAATTTACAGGCTTGTAAACAACCTGAATAAGAAGTATTTCCTTTACATGCCTTTTGAAGTTGCTCAGCCTATAGCTTAAAGATTTGTGTGTTGGTGATTGAGCATTTCTTATTTCAGTTATATTTCCAGTGACTTCTCCAAGAAACAGAAAGGCAAGCCTGTGTGTACCTGACCTTTCTAAGTAGCAGAAAATTATATTTTTTCTTTAGGGGGAAAAGAAGCAATATTTAAATGGTCTTTGTGCATCTTGAAGAAATAAGTAAGGTGAATCCCATACTTTACTGTTATGTAAATCCCTGCCTTAAAGCTTTACATATATAATTAATTTGATTTTTTTTACAAAATCTATTCCAACCAAAGTATACATGCAGTTAGGAAATTACATGTAGATAAATTGATGTATAGATAAAACATTAGCATAACAAATGGGCCAAAGTTGCTTCTGATATGGAGAATTGCCTCCTTTATCTGGATGAATTTGGCAGTGTTGCATGGTTACGAATTGAAACTAAGTAAGTGCTGCAAGCAGAAAAAAAACCAGAATCAGCAGTATGAATGTGCTAGAATTTTCCTTCCTTTCTTTTTCCCTTAACTTTTGAGGAAGGTGTCGATTTTGGGGCAGAACTGTGAATCTCTTTGCAGGTAACCGTTAGATTGTAAAACACATGTTGATATTTCAAAAGGGAAGTGACTTCCTTGCCTGTTTTCTTACTTTCATATAACTTTAATTTCAATATTTGTGATCAGATGATGACATTTGATGTAGCTTCTGAACAATTGATACTGTCAATTACTTTCAGGACAGATTTGCAAAGATCCTTTTATTATTAACAAATGGCCACTACTGGGTGAAGACAGGTGTTATCAAGGGACAGTCTTGTAGCATTGCTTAATAACACTGGAGAATATGCATGAAGAAATACTGAGCAATGTCACATTTCAGCAATGAGCACTCCCCTGTTTTGTACTAGATTTGGTCTTGGGGGATTCTCTGTACAAAGCCTGGTGGTCATGAGTTGTCTTTACCTTGTCACTTGCATAGTTCCTATGGACAGGATTCACCTGCCTGGCTGACCCCAGGAGCAGTGTGTGTGTGTGGATGTGGCGGTCATTTCAACTGCGCTTGCCTCGTGTTTGCAGTAATACTGGAAGCTCATTCCTTGAACTCTTGTCCATCTAAGCTGGACTTTTACACTGTAGTTGCTTTTGATGATTCTGTGATGCAGAACATCAAATGTAGCTCACAGAAAAGTACACTGTAAACTGTCTTTGGTTGCAGTCTCACCTTTTTATTTGACTGACATGAATAGCTCTCTGTCAGAGTAGTTCCCTTTACATTTCTTCTGCTGCTCTTCCTTCCCACCTTCCTGTTGCATTGTGCTATCCTTGGAATTTGTAGGGATAAACTAGTTCATCTCACTAGAACAGTGAGGAAATAACTCCACAAATGAACAAATTTTGCCTCTACTATTTGCTGTGTTGCTGCTTGCTGTGGGACCGTATATATGTCAAAGATGTGACAAAGAGATGGAATTCTGTGTGTATGGAATTGTGGCACGTTATGGCTGGGTTTGAGGGAGAGGGTTCATGGGAAGCCCTGTTGGACATGACTTTTCCCTGGTGTGACTCAGCTGTTGATTCAGTTCAGCTGAAACACCTCAGGTGGATCTATTGCTTTTATTTCTATGCAAGCCTGGGGTGACACCAATGCGTGTTTAATTATGGTGAGAGTAAGGGGTTTGAGACATAAAAGATGTTTTTTTACTGTGTTGTGTAACTTACTGCATCTGAAACGTCCCGTTTGTCCCATGATGATGTGGGTACTTGATACACACTGCTCACCAAGAGTTGAGCCACTGCTGCTGGAACAACTGATCTGGTTTCACAGGTGTTACTACAGAGGTGTTTAAAGGAACCTAGACAGTCTTGAAATATAAGAAAAGAGTGATCTTTTCAGGCTTAATTTCTATAAAGCAAAGAACGTCTCAAAACCTGATCTTACATTTGGATCGAGGGACTCATATTTTGAAAGGCACAAAGCAAAGAATAGATGAGCTATGTCACAGCCTTACAGATTCATCAAGCAAATAATATTTTGTTTTCTTGGCTGCTAAATGATATGAGGCACATGAAGTCTCTCTTAAAATGAAAGGTGAACTTGAGGAATTTCTGTCTAATTACATTTTTAGTGACATGTACCTCTCCTCAGAAAATGATAGATATTTTAAAAAGTGTTTTCAGGTTGCATCCACAATGTTGGTATTCTCAAAACATCTGTTTGTTTCTCAACAGGTATAAAAAACCACATAAAAAATAAAAATGGGTGAACTGGACCATGGAGCACTCTTTTCAGGTCATAGGATTAGTGGTGGAGGTATGTATGCTATCATGTTTAATTGTTTTATCGACTGTTTATGAAACACTCTGCAACTAATAGCCTCATATAGGAGCTGCTATAGCACTCTGGTTATGGTTTGAGTTGGAAGGGACCTTAAAGCCCATCCAGTTCTACCCCTGCCATGGGCAGGGGCACCTTCCGCTGTCCCAGGGTGCTCCAAGCCCTGTCCAACCTGGCCTTGGGCACTTCCAGAGATGGTGCAGCCACAGCTTCTCGGGGCAACCTGTGCCAGGGCCTGCCCACCCTCACAGGGAAAATCCCTTCTTTAGTTCCTGTCTGTATCCACCTTCCCTTTAGGTTAAAACTGTTCCCCCTCCATGCTGTCACTTACAGATCATGGTAAAGAGCCTTTCTTTTTCTCTATAAGCCCCCTTTATATGTTGAGAGGCTGCAGTCTCCCTGGAGTCTCCTCTAGCCAAACATCCCCACCTCTCTCAGCCTGTCTTCACAGGAGAAATGTTTCAGCCCTCTGACCATTTCCGTGGCCTCCTCTGGGCCAGGTTTCTGTCCTCCTGTGCCAGGGACCTGGGAGCTGGGTGTTGTTCTCTGTAGGTCCAGGTGCAGAGGGGCAGAACCACCTCCCTTGGCACCTGCCCACGCTGCCTCTCATGCAGGCCAGGCCCAGATTGGCTTTCTGGGCTGCAGAGGCAACTTGCCAGCTCATGCCCAATTTTTTGCTCGCAGGATTCCCAAGTTGCTCTCCACAGGGCTACTCCCATCCATTCAGTACCCAGTCTCTGGCTGTCCCAGGGGACTGCCCGGCAGGGGGACTTGGAAAAACCCTTCCCCATCGAGGCATCGTCTGGAGCTGCATTGTCAAGCTTTGTGTAGGCATGTAGCAAATGAAAATCCTGGGGGGAGGCTTGAAGGAGCATCATGGAATGGCTCTGCAGGATTTATTTTACCTTTTACCCCTCTGCAAAACCACATGTCAGACACAGCACTTCCAGCCACGGGGCTTAATAGGGTATACAGAAACATAATGGCCAATTTCACTACTAAAGAAAACTAAAGCAGAGGTTGTGAGGAAATGCCCATTCCTTATCCCTGGAAGCCTCCTAGCTTATGCAAAGTGACTGAGTATCTGTGCATGAGGGCTTCACAGTGCTAGGGCAAAAGTTCAGGTAGTTCCTTTGCAATTGTAAGTGTACCTCAGGTTTTAGAAAATATATCTTACAGAAATTTGTGAAAAGACATTTTAGAATTTGCAAGTTTGGTATTTTATATTTTTGTTCATATGTGCATATATTTTTGTGTACATATATATATATATAATTTATTTCCCTTGTAAAATACAAGGCACAGCAAATACATTGCCTTTTAAAGACAAGGTTTGCATCCTGCATGCACACTCCTGATTTTGGAGTTAATCTCAGACAGATAGACCCTATTGTTTCTTGTGTGACAGGGATGTTAGTGCCTGACATAACTCCTGGCAGATCAGTAAGGCTCTGGGAGCTGTAGTGCAGCAGCAATGGGCTTAAGAGGAGAAATGGAGTGAGGGGCTTTTCAGAACAATTCACTCTGAAAGTTTTACCTCTTTGAACACGGAATGATGTTCCATGTTCTCTGCTGGACAGTGTTGTAAGCAGTCTCAGGAAGAAGGAAAAAAACTTCACATAGAGTCTTGCTGACTTAGGGATGAGAACTTTAAATTTGGATGGATGGGAATAACAGCCCACAAGGGGGGCTTAACAAAAAGCTGCCTAAAGATCTAAAATCTGGGGAAAAGGAAATTATTTGTGCTAAGCTCACAGGAGGGATAAAATGGAAGAAATTAGTAGCTCAAGCTACTGAACACTTCTTGTGTAAGGTATATAGAGAATAAAAGAAAGTTGTAATACAAGATCAAACGAATAGCCCGGTTAGCATAATGCTGACTTGGTGGAGTAACTGGTGTGTGGAGCAGGTGAGGGTGAGGAAGGCAGGACTGAGGGGGAGGGAAGGAAGGAGGCATGTCCTCACTGCATGGGGCTGGCCTGTGCCGCTGCGGGGGTGGGGGGTAGGAGCCTCCTCTGCTCCGATGGGAGCCAGGGCAAGGTCTCCATGAGGATTGGGCTCCTCTGTACCTGGGATTACCTCCAGTGGGCTTCGCTCAGGTTCAGGTGACAAATCCTGTTCAGACAGGATTTTAACTCTTGATTTTTTGGATTTGTTCTGATGTGACTGCTGGTCTCCGTGGCTGGAGACTCAGTGGGAAATGGAACTGCAACTCATTCCACTTGCATGGGATTGGTAGTTTTTATACCTTTTAGAAAAAAACTACTCCTGTTGCTCAATCCATAGGTTACAATAAACGTTGAGGCAGTTTTCCAATCAGTGCAAGAAGAATGCATTTATTGAAACTTAGGTATTTCTGTATTAGAAGTTATTACAATGCCAGTAAATGCAGTTTAAAAATAATTAATAACTAAATTCACAAGTAAACTATACTTTTCAAATTAACTTTTTGTAATCAGACAACTGGTTAGTGTTTATTATATAATTTCTACAAGTTTATATTTGTTTCAAATTCTCATTCACCAAGTAACAACAGCATTATGAAAACTTCTAGTGTTTAAAACATTGGTTCTGATTTCTATCTATCATGCTTTCATTTTATGACTTGCACTTAATTTATTTCTCAAGAATTTGAAATGACCTTATGTGTTTTATATGATAACTAGACAATTTGGTGATTCCTGCAAGAAATGCTCTTTGCAGCCGGAAGTACAAACCTGTTGACTACAAACATCTGTATGAACTTGCTGCAGAGGCAAAAATGGCCTCTGCAAAAACTCAATTAAAGGTATGATTTTTGTTTTATTTGTAATGTGAATGCTTTTGAAATTCAGTGTCATATTTCTTGTCCCTGCCCCAAGGAATCTGAGAACGAATAGGGATCACAAATTGCTGTAACAATGTTCAGCCAGAGGGGGTCAAATATGAAAGTTCATCATAGCTACACTGTGATTTGGATGTGTTCATGTCGATGTGTGGACTTTCTTTGAATCAGGGATACAAAATATGTGTGGATTCTACTTCCTCGAAAGGCGGGAAAAATTTGTATTTTACTTCTTTGAGGAAATTCACCCAAACTTATTACATAATCCTGGAGGCAATGAAGAATTTGTGGGATTAATTGGGAAGGGGAGGCTGATCCAGGAAAAAATGCTAAACAAAAAGATAGGAAGTGAGGATTTCCAAAAGCCAAGGTAGATCTTAAAAAGAAGATTAAAAATGTTTAGTAGCCATAAAATGTACATGTAGAGCAGACAGCTGTTAATTGGTGCAGAACATCTCAAGGGGTAAAGACAACAGCAGCCTTATTTAATACTAGAGAAGGGTGACTAGTGAATGAGAGAAAAAAATACATACTTTATGGTATTGCTTCCTTTAGTGCATGTAGGGATCATATATCAAAAATTCTGGCAGATATTGCTTCATGGGTTGGCAATACCAAATTCTACTGAATTCATTCAAGCTTTATTTTTTCATCTTTCTTTCGTTTTTTCACCTTCTCAAGTGTTTTCCAACTGAGTAGGTAGTAAAATATATCTGGTGAAAGCTCCAGAGAGACTAGCATGTATTCCACCTACTACTTTTTCTTGCTGATTCAAGCCATTCAGATTTTGAAGAGCTGAGTTACTCTTCCTTTGAGGCAGAACCAAAGAAACAAATGGTAAATCAGTTGTTGGCTGCTTAAGAAATAAAAAGACAGCACAATAGGAAAAATAGGTAATATTGCAGCAGTTATACATAAATGGCATTGCTGTTGCTATAAAATAATTTCAAGAGCATATTAAACTTTACATACAAATGTACTTAGACTTTTGTCTCAGTTTAAGAATTGGTTTGAAGATGTAACTCAGATTGCTTTAAATACAGTATTCTGTTTGCTTAAGTCTGATTTCAAGCACCTAATGGTAATCAAGAGGAAACTATAAGTAACTTTTTAAATGTGAAAATATGTAAGCAATAGAAGTGAGACATTATCTTTGACTGAAAAGTATTGTAACATGGTGATTGAAAGCATGAAACACGTGTGTTCAAGCTCTAGTACAGTCCCACATGTGGCTTCCTGTAAACACCTTGTGTCACGTTCCCAGGCACATAATCTCTCCATAGCCCCTATTGCAGCTTCTTACCCCAATAACAGCCCTAAGGCAGGTTTGGTGCCAAGCACAAAGGACCAGCCACATTCCAGTCGGGGTTCTTCCTTGTGTGACTGACTAGGAACCAGGTACTGAACTTCAGCCTGAGGTACTGAACTCAGATTCATCTGAGATGTGTTTCTCATATCTCAAGTAGGATTTTAGCTTTGTTGGTGGGTGGCTGAGGGACTGTGATGGGAGAATTTTCAGGCCCTTCCTTGTCTGTGAGTGCTGCAGAGAGCAATGCTTGCTACACCTTTTCCCACTCGTGTCCCTAGGCCAGCTGGGGCAGGAGTGGGAACGTGCTGGGGACATGTTTGTGGGGGTGTGTGTGTCTCTGTGTGTTTGTGTGCCTCTGTGTGTTGGCTCAGTGCTCTTGTGCATGTGAACACGAAGGGGTTGTGGTGTGCAGTTTTTCCCTGGGCAGGTAAGTTGCAGGTTGTTTCTACCTGAGCCAAGTGGAATCCCAGCATTTTTGACTCAGAATGTAATTTCTTCGCTGAACTAGATGTGGAGTGAGATCTTGATTAATTTCTCCCTTTTATGAACTAAGACAAGACTTTCCCATGTATTTTTCTTGTCTTACTGCCATTTTGCTGTAGAACAATGTATCTGCAGGAGGGGGGATCTGGGGAGGGGGAAAAAGGGTCTGTGCATGAGTTGTGGGAGCCTCTGGGATGCAGACAGGTGTTCCGGAGGAAATTGATGGCAAGGCAGCACAAAGAGAGACTAGAAAGGAGCTTTGTCCTCAGTATGCACCAAGAGGCCAGAGACAGTCACAATGGCAGGAGGGTGAGAAGAAACCACTTCTCGGGCAGTCTGGCAGCCACAGGCTTCTGATCCTTTTTCCTTCATTGTTGGCTGGCCAGAGTCATCTGGCTGCCACTTCAGCAACCTTCCCCTGGCAGACTTTCCTTTGGTTTAAGCAGGAACTCCATCTGTTTCGAAAGCAGGTAGTCCTATTTTATCTGAAGTGTGAAGCAATATTTTTGGAAAGCCCTCAGACAGTTTGAGAGCCTCTGTAATTGGGTAGATTTTGTAAAAACACTCTTTTTTAGTGATATGTTTTCGAAATTCTTTTTCTTGGCATACTTTAATTCTTTCATCTTCCCACCTGTAAGAAAGTATATTATTTGTTCTCCTCCTAGTCTTTCCCCACCTTTACCTCCAGGGAAATAGGGATGGGAAAGAAAAGAAGAAAATGGACTGCATTTTTTTTCACTTTCTCCTCTCATTAATTGTGATTTGAAAAGCAACAAACTCATTTCTTGGAAGTCGGTTACATTTGAGCCCATTTTTCTTTAGAAAAACACAGTTTAAAAAAAAGCTATTAGGTTCATCAGTCTGTATTTAAAAGTTGCCATGTGAAGGCATTTGATAAAGCTGTTGGATATGTTCAAACCACAAGCTTTAATTTTCCCTGCAGATTAAAAAAACAGAGCAAGTTTCAAAAACTAGCAAAGAGCGAAGGCTGCTGAAACAGCATCGTCAGGTGTGGTGGCAAGAGCATAAAAGACTGAGTGAGAGCAGGTAAGGGCTGAGGAATCTGAATGAGTGATTACTAAAGAGACTTTAGTAGCCAGAGTTTCTGGTCTGGCACACTTGATTCAAGGTACATGAAGAAAAAAGATTAAAATACCTGATCTGAAGGTATTTTTGTGTGGGGAATGAAGGTTTGTGATCTACATGGAGAGGGGTCTGTGACATGAAGAGCTCACGTAAGGGCAGGGAGAACAGTGGATGTTGCTCGCGGAACCTCTCAGTGCTGGGCTCGTAGCTGTTCACTTGATCTGTGGCATCCAAAGCCTGGGCCTTTGTAGGAGTATCAAAAGTCTTCAGATGCTTTTTAATTCCTTTGGTGTCTGTCTCTAGACGTGTATGTTGAGTTCACAGTTGCAACAGGGGACATTAATAGTACCCTTGTCTATTACCCTGTGTACTCAACAACAGCATTTGTGGCTTCTTTTATCATCTTTGTGTCCAAGTCCTTCACTTCATACCTACCCAGGCAAAGAAACCCCTTTTTAATTTAATTATTGGAGTATTTGAGGCTCATCATTCTTGCAAATGTAATGAATAAGAAATTAAAGCTTCTCCAAAATGCATGTTCATTTCCTTCAGGCAAAAAGCAGAAGGAGAAATGAAGACTTTTCTTAATGAAGAAAGCCATAAGAACAACTTTTTTTTTGATTTGAGGGACTTAGGTAAGAATTTTTTATTAATTTTTTTTTTATAATCAACATTATCTTGATTGATTGATTGGGTTTTTAAGTTCCTGCCTGGACAGGTTTAGATTTACAGAGCACAGTGCTATGTAACATTTTGTGTGTGTTTGAGAAAGCTTTATGTTTCATACAGAGCAGAAATTGTCCAAGGAGCGAGACACTTATCAAACAAATGCTTTAGTTCCTGTCTGGCAGCTAAAGGAGGATTTGAAACTCAAGCTGGCTAAAATGCAGCGTTACCTCTCAAAAGAATCTTGTCAGAAACCCAAGATCAATTCAGTTGAAGTGTTACAGCAGGTTGGTATTTTAACTAAATTTTTACAATTTATTATCACCATATTTTTAGCGTTTTGATTTATTTTTATGTTGAATTTTCAGACTATAACTCACATGCAGGGTGTGCCATAAACCCTCCTTCTTACCGTGGCATAAATCTGTTCACATCTGTAAAAGTGTAGCAGTGTAGGGCTGGAGCTCCGACTCTAAGTAAGAGTTTTCATATTGTAACAAGAGGAAGAAGTAACAGTAACATGTTTCATGAAACAGATCAAATTTATGAAGAAGCAGCAGAAGGCAATTTTGGAAGGTCTTATCCTTGAAAGTCTGGCTTTGGAAAGAGAACTCGAAGAGTATAAAGAAAATGTAAGCTTTTCCTTGTAAATTCAAGTAGAAATTTCTTGAGGGGGTAAATATGATGCTGACTAGTGTCCTGAGCAGCATTTCTTCATTGCAGGCATTAGTGCACTCTTCTGAAGAGAAGAATGGACTTTTCCTTGAAGTTCCTCCCGAGCTGCTGTCTCTGGAATGCCCGTACCCTGACTTGAAGACCTTAGTGATTGATGAGTACCAGGAGCTTGCCAGTGGATACCGGGCGAAGCTTCAGGAGATCGATCAGCAGTTAGAAGCTTTATCTAGGTAATGACACATCTCTGCACGTGTTTTGTTGGGGATGAAATGTGTACCTGTAATGTGATTTGTAAGCTGTAGATGCTGTAGTTGGCTTTGTCACTCAATCTGTTCTATTCTGTGCAGAGCAGGGGAGGCACCGCCCAGCCATGGGGTTGGACAGTCGGTGTTTACACAGCTGAGAGTGAAGCCTGTCCTTGCAAGAGCTCTCAGCTGAAATAATAAGCAACATGTTTGGTGGATTAAGGAACCAACAATCTGGTGTGTATCAAATGTCCTTTTCATATGTTCTTGCAGGAATGGAAATGACTCCTTCTCTGTGGTAATTACACTAGCAAGATTATGACAGAAAAGTACAGTCTTTTTGAGACACACCTCCAACACTTTTATCTATAAAGCAGATAAAAAGGTCCAATCTTTTCACAAATTTTGGATCACTGCAGTAAGTGTCATCACAAAGAAATGTAGAAGATGTATATAGCTCTGATTCAGATAACTGAAAGGAGGAGAAATTTTTCTGTAAATGAAAATATTTATTGAAAGAACGGTATTTGTAATCTAGATCTAGAAATGTAACAAACCTATATATTAATAATATAAAGCTTAGCCTTTCTGCTGAAGCTGTCTAGAGTCCAGGAGATACTGAGTTGCAGACATTGGAGGGCCTTTGACTTCTTTTTGCCATCCCCTGATATTCCTCTGGCTTTGAATGGCTTTGGGTTGTCAAAAGACTGAGAAAGGGGAGGCCAGTGGAATGGTTTGAAGCCTGGGCAGGAGAAACTGGGGAGAAGAGGAAGGTCCCCGAATTTCTTTGGTGAAACAATAGCATGTTGCTTCCAAATCTGTTTTCTATATACACATAAAGTGCAGGACTTGTTCTGTCCCTGCTGCTGAATTAGTTTGGTGTGCTGAAACAGGCTAAAGATGCTGGGTGCCATAGAAAGGGATATCATGATCTACTCATCTTTTGTACAAATTGTACAAATATTCTGTATGTTATTGTTGTGTTACCTGAAACCTGTATATTATTACTGGAGCATCCTAGCTGTTATAACACGATACTTATTGAAAATTGTTTTGATTTATCCCATATTTATAGCATTTATTAAGCCACAAGTGGCAAATTTAAGCAGTTCTTTTGCTGTTCTTTGATATTTTGTTACAGTTTCTCTTACAGAAGAAATTTTAACAACCTCAATGAGAAAACCTGTGACAAATGTTAAATCACTAAATAGGTACAAGGTCTTTCTAGTGGTTTTAATCAAAATTTTGTCAAAGTTTATGATCAACACAGTCTTGGTGAAAATTCCTAACTTAAAATCCCTGACTCACACAGCATATGTGCTCCTGAATAATAGACAAATGTCGGTATAGACAACATAATCTCTGAAAATGGTTGAAAAATCTGCTGTAGTATTTTCACTGATCATAGGCCAGGTGTGAGTTTAGGTCTGGAGCTAATTTTGCACTGATAATTAAATAATATTGGGACTTAAAGATAAAATGCCTTGTTTGCAAGGGAAAGAATTTCAGTTGTAGCCTGAACACATGTGTGAGGCACTTTGAAGGAAGGAGGTTGTGATCTCTAGGTGGGAAAAACACAGTGGATGTAGCTGGAGAACATGCTGGTGGTAGGGTAGGAATCTGCTGAGGGCTGTAAGAGGTATAGGGCCATGTACCCAGTTTGGGCCAGAGAGTGCCAGTACTGAGAACTGGAAATGGACCATCAGTAATTATCTCAGGCATTTTATTTAAAACTAGACCTTGGGGATTTTTGTTTGCCTTCTAGTCTCCAATTCTTTAATGTATTGCTCATTTATGTTCCTATGAGTTTATCCACAACAGCATTAAAAACGAATTTTCAATTTTAAAAAAAAGAAAGACTTTGTTCTTGTAGCATTGCTTCCTTCCAATATATGGGTTTGTAAAAGACTCAGCTCACTTCTTACATTTATATTGGCTAATTTGCATGGAGTTATTCTATGAGTTTGCAAAGATGCAGCCTTGTGGTTGAAGTATTCTAGAATTCATCATGCTAACTGTGATCCCACTGACACAGATAATGCTGTCAGAAATGGAGTGACAGCTCCTTGACCTTGGTGTGTATCCCCTGTGCTCTACTGATTAAGACAGCCTTAATGAAGCCTTTGCAGTCACTGTCATTGCTCTGTACCTGGAGAGACCAAACATCCTTCTGCAATACATTTTTTTTCTCATTTTTGTGATTTGAGAAGTTGCTCAGTAGTACATGGTTCTATGATAACACAATAACTTGGTTGCTTCAGCTGGATCACTTGGCCACTTCACTTCTTCTCTCATCATATGTTGAATGTACAGTAAAGAAGCCTTCAGTTAGTACTACTCTGGCATTGCCTATCCCATTTTTTAACAGTTTGGACTGTCTGGAACAGAGAATTTGGAAAATGTACATAGAATGTTCAAAAAAGAAAATTTAGAATAAGGTAATATTCTGGTCTGGTCTATTCTATGTGATTTTCAATCTCACTAGAATGCACATTGCAGTAGTCATTGCTTTTAAAAATTGAAGAAGAGCTTGGGATTTTTTTTCAAGCCTTATACATTATAATTATAATTAGATTATAATATTTTATAATCTAATTTCTTCTGCTGTTGCTAAAACACAAATTTTTGTGTTTGGGAAATACCCAGGTCCTGAGCTATCCCACAAATTGTGGACTTGGACTGATGTGTGTTATAATGATTCTCTAAGCACTATTATATTTTTTCCCCAATTTCCAAGGATGTCTGAATTATTTAAATCACTGAAGGATGAATGGAATATAGCAGATTCAGCACTGCATCCTCTGCAGCATCTTTTCAAAGGAATGGGAGAGTAGGACAGAGTCGAGTAAATTTAGCTCCTCTTCCCAGGCCTGTTACCGGGGTGTTTCTGGTGCAACAATGGGCAGTGACATAATTAATAGCAGGGGGTTGATGTCTCACTCGGAGGCATTGTGGCACAGTGTGTGTCTGCAGATCCGCCGCGACAGCGGTGCCGGTACCCGCTGCTATTGCAAGGGATCTGTGGGGATTACAGCGGGGACAGGGAGCTTCCCCTCGGAGTTGTTTGTATTCTTTAGAGTGTGTAAAGCCAGGGATTAATGCTGGGTAAATCTGTTTCAAAGGAAGCAGCTGCCTCAGGGCTGTTGCATATAAGACAATTGCTGTGTTTCAGCTCTGAAACAAAATAAAGATTGTGCTGTGCTCTGGTACAATGCTGCATACAAGGAAAGCAAGCACTACATTTAAAATCTGGGTCATGCATTCAGCCTGGCAAATGTTTGTCAATATCTTGACACTGTAGAAACCTGATAATACCTTAAATATTCATGTCAAATGTGTTGGCAATTTTCAGACTTGTTTTAAATGAGATGTTCCTTTCTGGAATTTTACAGAAGTGTGAGGTGACATCTCAGATTCACTCAGCAGGATATGTTGAAATTCTCCATGTGTCTGGTGACTATGAATCTGCTGGGCTGGGTCATGCTGGTTTTTTTTTTTTTCACTATTTGTCTACGAGCAGCTGACAAAATCTCAGCACAGCTGACAAATTTTGGCACAGCTGACAAACCAAGGCATTGGCAGTCAGTTTGTCCCCACTTACAATAAACTACTTGTAGCTCCCGCTCCAGCTGATTGCTTCCCGAAGGATCTTCCACAAAAATTTCTCCTTCTTGTTGTGAGCAGTGCACAGATTCATGGTTAGCTGCCCGTTAGAGGAATATAAATTGGAGGGAACTTGACAGAGGTGCATCTGCCCCATGTGCTGGAGGCAGAGGAGGTGGCCAGACTGGCCATGGGGCTGCAGTGTCTCTGCTGTTCCCTGCTCTCAAGTTCATGGTGTAATGCTCCCTAAGATATATCTTACTCTGCCTTGCTCATCTTTGTAGGCAGAAGACCTTTATTTGTTCACCAACCTGCATGGGCAGAAATATCCAAGGTAAAATGTTACAAAACCATATCTCAGCTCTTAGAACTGTCTCGCTACTGTCACTAAAGTGACATATTCAGATGTCACCATACTGAGGTGTGTCGGGACTCACAGAGGAGGATTATCGGTTTCTTTCAGAAATTACAAGAGATAGTGATCCAACCCAAAACCAAGAAAACCCTAACCCCTGGTACTCTCTCCAAGGGAGGGCCACAAGGGTTTTTTGGGTGATTCTTCTCATAAACAAATGAATGAAGTGGTGGGGCTGGAAAGACAAGAATTCTAGGTGTTACCTAAAGAAAAAAAAATATTTTGGTACTCACTTAGGTCAGATCAGTAGGAGCAGTTGCAGTGAAAGAGGTTGAAATCAGAGAAAAGAATAATAAATTTGTTCATTCTTCAGGAAACCTGTGCTTTAGAATATCAAATCATGACACAGAGATTCTAAAATTAAAAACCAAACTGATTTCATAGAAAAGCTGCCTCTAGAGAAAAGGGAGAAGTTTAAAACATTAATTCCTGAGCACCAGTTGCTGGACATTATTGTTAGGGGCAGTAAATGCTGCAGAAATAGCACATCTTTCCAATACCACCTCAGTGACCAAGCTCAGGGACTGTCTCTGGGAGCTGTGCCTGCTGTTCCAGGCCTGCAGTGTGAGGGTTATGGGATGTTTACAGCACATTCCCTCTTTGAAGGATTCCTTAGCCCCCTTTTCCTTCTGGGGCACTGCTTTTGCTTTAGTGAATGAAACCCACCCAGCTCAGATATTTATATTCCTTGTTTGTCTGGGAAATTCAACAATCACCTATAAAGAAACATTTTCACTGCTGTTCTGCTGTGGCTCACGTAATTTCACTCGCTAGGTTGTCTCCAGCCTTTGCTTGGTAGTTGTCAGTTGCTGCAAATGAAATTTTTGCAGGAGCAGGATTGGTGCTCTCCCTTGTTTTGAGGCTGCTTCCATTTCTTTTCATGAGGACTGGGCTTAGTAGCAAATTCCTGGCTCCTAGAAATAGTTTGTCGGATATTTCATACAGTTCAAAGGAAGAGAAAGTTTCACTTATTTTCCTATCTCGTGGAAGCTTGTATCAGGAAGGTTGTTTCCTTCCACAACTTTATTCATTTTAGCTCCTGCTGAGTCTTCAAGTCAGGTTCATCACTGTTGCATTGCTAGTCCTGCCCCTGTGTGTGCACTCGTGGTCGGGAGCGTTGTGTTGGAGCCGGTGCTGCTGCACCGTGACGCAGCCCCATACAGCCAGGGCTCGAAGCCCAGTTGTGGGGTGGGGTGGGTGGGGAGGTCCCTGGGCTGCCCGCTAAGGTGTGGGGTGGCACCGCAGGCAGTGCCAGCTGTGATGGGGCTGCTGGGGGCTCTCTTCACCAGAAACTGGATTGCTGTTTAATCCTGGGGTTTGTTGACTCTGTTTTGTGAGTTGTTCCAGCACTGTCAGCAAATGCAGACTGTGAACCTTCTCTTGGTGCAAAGCAGAGGGTAAAGTGTCAGTGTGTGCTCTCTGTCCAGTGCCAGGATCTGCTGCCTGTGGGCATTTCTGTCTCTTTTGAAGTCCACTTTCTATGTGTCACTTTCATTTTGCTCCGTATATAATCAGATCAACTACTCAAAAGCACTATGTGAGAGCCCAGGTTAGAGTTAGGGATTCTTATTTTCTCATAAAACCCGTTTTTGTGCCTGGAATCTCTGTGCACAATACACACATTGTTACTGCAGAGCTCTCTATTTTTATGTGTTTGTAGCACTAATGGCCATGATAGTGTTATTGGAGTGCATTGCACGTGATCTCTCCTCACCGGCCCATCCTCATTGTGATGCTCTTTACATAAAAGACAAGGGTAACTTTTAACATGTGTTCAAAGAGGGGGGAAAAAAAATCAAACCAGAAAAAGTACACATAGAGTGCCAGAAGCAAGGTGTTTGTACCAGAGAATAGTAATTTGAGTGTTTCCTTGTATTTGGTTAGCATTCAGTTGCCACCATTCTGATCCAGGAATAATGATTCTTTGCTGAAAATGGTATAGTAAGCTAAGATTCTTTTTTTTTTTTTTTTATGAAATCAGAGGAAAAAGAATTGAAGCATAAAGGAGAGATCTTCTGTTTCCAGAAAGATGGGTGAGGGTTAATTCCTTCTAAGGCCATATGGGTAAACACACAACCCCACTATTCTGCCTGAAGAAAGTAAAATGAATGCCTTAGGTAGGTGAAGATAAGAGGGCCTCTGTCCAAATTTGGGGCAGCTTCCTGGCAAAACAGGCAGCAGGGAAAGGGCCAGGAGGGAGGAAAGTGAAACGCATGTCATGGAGAGATTGGGTCTCTTGCCTGACAGGATGTTGCTTAGAAATGGTTTGTTAAAATGCAATGTTGTCTTTGCATTCTTAGATGTGTTTGTAGGCAAAGTTTTCCCTCTATAAAGCTGAGCGGTGTGGGGGTGTTTCCCATGTCCCCCTCAGTGTCTCGAGTGCTGTCAGGGGGGAAAATGCACCGCAGGTTCACTGCACAATGTTCTACAGACAAGTTGTGTTAAAATGGGTTACAGCAAATAATTTCTTAATACTAATGTTTACTGTTTTCTCTTCAGAGATAATGCTACCTCATGAGTCTAGTTTAATATTAATTACATGTGAGCTTCTCACAAAAATTCCCATTTTGAAGTACCTGTTCTTTCTGCCTGCATAAGGATAAGGCCATTCCAACACCTCACTGGATGCAGTGCTGTGGAATATCGAGGCAGTGCTGCTGGCCTGGGGAGCCCAGGAACTGCAGCAGCTGGAGGCAACAGGAATTTGGGGGGGGGGGGGGGGATAGAGTCTCATGATTGCCTTCTTTTAATTATCCCTGGGCTCTTAGTCACTTCTGAAACCAGGTCACTGGGCTAGAGAGACCTTTTGGTCTGACTCAGTGTTGCTGCTTGGATGTTAATGCTGACAAATGACAGCCTGACATTAATCCCTTCAGGGCCAAGAGTTCAGACTGAGGGTAAAATCTGCATCACCACCCCTGGTACTGTTTTAGATGGATGTTACTTCTTGCTGCTCTCTTTGTCTGAGACAGATGCATGCAGGCTGATTACTACAGCTCCGATTCTAAAATTGGTGAATCTTATACCTTGCTGATGAGTTTATGGCTGTTAGAAGTTTGGTAAACTAGATCATCATTTAACTGCGTGCAAGGATTGTCACTTCATTCATTCCCTTTTGATCATTTATTTAGTGCTCAGTGGTAGAGTCTGATCATCTTGTTCCTTTTTCCTTGTTTCCGTTTTTGTATTTTCCCTGTGGGGTCACTGATTATCTATTAATGTGGCATGTTTGAGAAACACAGTGACATTCCCCAATAAAAAGCCAGATTAGATACAGGACAATTCACTCAAATGATGACACAATAAGTGTCATATCAGCAAAGCAATGTGTGTTTGCTTTATTTCATTAAATCTGATTTTGTCACCTCTGACCCAACATCCAGTTTACAGCATCAGGACTGTGAGTCCACTCAAGGCTGGGCTGTCCAGAACCAAACTCCTCCTTTTCAGTGTTTAAGTTATACTGGGACAGATTGTTTTGCATTCCTGTAGGAGCAGTGACTGGAAGAAGAAGATCAGTGGGTTTTCCAGACTGTTATCAATCAGTACCCAAGTGATCTTCAGAGGAGGAGGACTTTGTACCTGGATATGCTGCAGAGATATCTTCCCCACAAATCCAGGCAGGAGCTGGTCAGTGTTGATTTACATATTCATTCAATTATACAAGTTCTTAAACTATGTAGTGAACAGTTGTATTAAGAATGTTTATTGAAGTTTTTTCATTTTAAAATGTCTTAATTATAAATGTTATTCTGCACAGTAAAGAAGAAACATCCCTGGTTCAAAATGCAGGAATTTAAAAACCTACAGTCTCTTCAAAACAAGTCCTGGGCAGATTTTATAGTCCCACATAGTCTTACAGCCAAACTCACAAAAATAATTTGTTAGCATTGCTTCTGCTGTACAATTTTATAGCTATGTTATGCCACTCTGGTTCTCTTGGTGTTTTTATTTTTCATGAGGATATACAGTCTTGTGGCACTGTCTAGGAATAGTTATTTTAATTGTTCCATGGCACATATGTAGCAGGAAGAGTGGAAAGTTATCTCCCGCTCTAAGGGAGAGGCTATTTTTATATACATAATGCCTTTCAAATTGATTGCTGATTCCTCTTGCACTCCACAGTGAATAAGCACATAGCAGCTAATTGAGAAACCCATTTCAAGGCTAGAACACTTCAGGATGTCATAAGGAAAGTAGGAGGCTTTTTTTATCTCTGTATTTTTAGACCATCTACTTCCCTGTGTTTGAGGAGTGTCTAGTGCAAAGGAGTGACAGTGAAGTGATACTGATAATTAGCCAGAGTTTCACTAAAGATAAAGTTCTTGTGGATTTCAGAAATTTTTCCTTGGACTGAATAGGGCTGAATAGACACAAGCTTTGGACAATGGAGGTATGTTTTAAGCACAGCCACTATTAATGGGTCTCCCTGCTTCTTTGAAAGTTCATTTAAAATTTAAAACCACTAAATTTAAAACTCCTAATTCTACATCGAACTGACGTCTCTTGGGATGTGTATTAGTATGACAACTATGGAAATGTTAAAACACTGCTAAGAATCTATTCTTAAAACATGTGTGTCACATTGGAACACCAGCCCAAGAGCCTTCCTGGCTTCCTTCCCTCTGTGCACAGTGGTCAGTGGACAGGCACTCAGCTCCTGATCCCAGAGCAGCTTGTCTGAGAGGTCTGTGTTTGGAAGAGCAAACTCTCCAGCCCCTGCCTTGCTTAGGAGTGTCTTGGCTCAGGAGCCTGTGAGTCTGGGTCAGCAGCCTGGGCAGTGGGAGCTGCTGAGGCAGAGTGCCTGTGGTTTGGACACAGGGAAGCTCGAGGTGCACCTTCAGCCAGCCACAAGCTGATAGGAATATCTGTGAGTCAGGCAGCAGGTGAGTCAGCATCCCCTGCTCCCCTGCCAGAAGCCTGGAATTAGCGTCTGGAATGGTCCCCTTGACAGCTGTGAGCAGCCAGCCACCTCTAGAATCTTGTTCATCCCTATATATTTTGGGGATATAAGACAGGTTCAAGACTCTACTGCCTCATTCTCTGCAGCCTTTCCTGATACTGCTTCCATCAAAGTCTTGAACCTTGAATATCCTCATGAACCTCACTGAATTAGGCCAAAGCAAGCGGATTTCGGATTAAACCCTCCCCGTTTTTGCTAGGTGCTGACACTGATGGTAGCACTGTGCTGCTTGGCAAACTAAGATTCTACTTCCAAATTTCCTGCTAGAAAGAAGTGAAGCTGATTCCCCCTGTACTGCTTCTGTGCAATTGCTGTTATTGGTGCCCTGTTTCTCTGCAGATCAGAATTTGCTAGGAAAAGCCTCATCTTGCTGGAAGTGCTTGATATCTCTGGAGACGTATTGGAAGGACCTACTTATATGCTGTGTCCTTCAGGATAGAGAGGGACCATTGCATTTCATTTATTCCCTTTGCAAAAGCATAGCTGAACAAAGAGCAGTGGGCCAGGAGGATGCTGTGGTGCTGGCAGAGAGGGCCATGCTGGAGGGGTGTCACTGCCCAGGACTCTGGGAGACGGTGGCAGCCCTGGCACCTGGCAGAGTGCACTGGCCCTGTGCTGTGGATTCCATGGGAATATTGGTGATACAGTAACTCAATCAATTATATGCGAGGTTTGCAAAAATGTCTAGAATTTTAATTTTATTTATGAGTAGTTTTTAAGCCTTTCTGAAATGCTTTCCTCTTTCAGGTTGTTCATGAGAAGGCTTGGGATCATTGCCATTCCATTAGGAATCAGCGCAGAGTCTTGCTGTTAAACTGGGCTCAGGCCAGGAAAGCCTTTGTCCTTAGGGCAGTGGCGACTGCTGCTGAAGCTGCTGCTGCTCATGAGGCAGAAGTGGTGCTGGCTGATTCCAGGCAAAAGCAGCTGGAGATCTGTGCTGATCTGAAAGCAAAGGTACGTTTGGTTATAAATCCATCACCAAATCTGTATCTAACAGATACATTCAAAATGAAGTTCTTTAGATTAACACTAACCTGTTTTCAGATAAATAATGGATATCTGTCTGCCCTTCTGTTTATTTTTAAAAATGCTTTCTAAGACCTGAAACAATGGATCCCATAACTTGTTTGCCCTTGTTATAGAAGGTTCACAATATTCTGATTTACTGTGAAAAGAAGTAAAAAAAGATAAAAATACCTGTGTGGTTTTGGTAAGTGAATAGAATAAAGTGGGAGGAGGCTTGGACACAAGAGGAAGATGTTGTGATGTTCATGCCTAAGGTGTTTGTAGGAGGAATCCCATTTCTGGGCATGAGAGGCATGTTAAGATTTGTTTAAACTGCTCTCTGTGATTTTTGAGTTGCACAGAGATGAACATCTGAGAGCATGCATGATGTGTTTTTCTCACTTTACTGATATTCTCTCTGCTGAGCCCTCACTTTTCAGTGAAATACTAAACACTTGATTTAGGTTTTCTACAAGAAGGAAGGCACAGTAAAACCTGTTCTGTGAGGCAGGATTTTGATGTTGATCTAGTTTTTAGTTAGCAATAACACAAAAGCCCTTCTGTCTTGTGTTCTGGAACTGTCTGGCATAGGAAGGTTTGAATCTAAACAGTTTAGGGTTAGAAACTGTCTGGGCATGACTAAGTGGGGAGTACCCTGTTCTGACTCCTGTGTCAGCCTTCCCTTGAGCCAGGGGCAGGAAGGAGTGGTTCTCTGGAGTTGAGGGGATGTTTGGTGATTTTTTACCTAGGCCTTCCTTTCTGGAATGCCTGTGTATATCTTACCTGCATAACCAGAGATAGAAGGGCCAGTTATTCCAGAACTTTGAATTTGAGTCACTTTTTTTTCCTTTGTTTCTTTTATTTTTCTTCTGCACAAGAAGTAACAAGCTGATTTTGGAGTACTTTGTTGTTTCCACATAGTTTAAGATTCTCACAGATGCACTGAACAGTGTCTGAAAGTTTTTTGGATTCTGACCTCCTGTTTCCAGGAACTGTTTGAAACTTAAACCTATTAGAACGACACTTTTCAAGGGTGGCCTTCAAAGGGATCTCTGTTAAAATGTTGAATGTTTGAACAAAACCAACTCACCTGTTCCCCAGAAAAGAGGAATGAAAAAGGAACATTTCTTTCATTAAAGAAGGATATCATTGTGACCTTGTTTTGATCAGCTCCACAACTGAAAGGGCTGGAAGACGGAAACTGAGATTGGGCACAGAGCTCACTCATTTTCAGAGAAATGATTCTCAGCGTATCCATGGCTTCTGTTTTGGTTTGATGGGGATATGCATTTGAAAACTCATAGTTTGCCCAGTTATAGTTCATTTTACAGATTTTTCTTTCCACACTTCTGAACTTTACAGCTACAGAGTGTTGGACATGGAAAGCAGCTGCTGGCAAATAAAAGGGAACTCAGTCCCTTTTATTATATCCATTAATATTATATTATATTATATATATCAGTGAGCTAATTTACACAGGGAAAACCCATCCCAACAGGGATCTGTAAGATGGGTGAAAAGTGAATCTATCTATTGAGGGAAAGAGTGTGGAACTGGAAATCGGGGATTAGGGCTGTTCTTCCACCTTTTCTTTTTGGCTATTGATTGACTTAACATTCTGCATTTCAGTAAGTTTCACATCAGGAGATCTTACTTGTATCCCTTCGCCAGAGGGGCAGTGTAGTTGCTATGATGATTTACCTGTGGGTAAAACCTAGATATGCTTGTGAGGAGGTTGTATCTGACAGAGAGGGACAGAGATCTCCTTCATTACAGCAGCAGGTTTCAGAGAGCTGCAGCATTTGTGTGCGTGTTGATCCCATGTGTGAACAGAAGTGATGGCACGCACACGGAAAGAAATGTAATATCTGACAGGTTGTGCACTGGTTTAGTTACTGCAGTAACCACACCATATCACCCAACTTTTATATAGTTCTCTTCCTCTGTCAACGACAAACCAAAGGTGCAGCAAACTCACTAAAGAGTACATGATTTAAAGCTGTTTTAAATGCACTAGAAGCACCTACGCCATTGATGACACTCTAGGCCTTGTGACTGATAGGAGGGATAATTAAAAAGTAAAGCAGCAGAGAAGTTAAATTAATATTTGTATCAGCTTTTACTTGGGGAAAGGGCTTTCAAATTTTTATTCCATGTTCCATCTCATGGAAGATCAATGCGTGTCCTTAACAAAAATCAGAGTCCCTAAGGAGGAATTTTGGAACAAATCAAGAAGCTCAGGTAAAATAAATCATGAGAACCATATGGTAGTCATCTGAAGGAAATAAAGTGTGAAATGGATAAGGCTGGAGATGATACACTGTACATTCTTAAAGAGGAAATGTGCCTGGTAAATATCTTTAACACCCCTGTTTGCTATGGGAAAGTAAACAAAACAAACCCTGAGGGGTTACACTTTGATGAGTGATCAAGAGTCACTCAGATCTGGTGTGCTTTGTGCTGTGCGAATCTGATCCCTCCAGAGTTCTGGAGCAGACACTGTGTAAAACAAATTCTGTGTAAAATTCCTTTTTCTAAGCAACACAGAGAAGCAAATTTTTCCACGTCTCAAGGTAGGTAAGGCATGAAGTGAGGAGTGATCTTTTCAGAGGATTAGGAGGTGCTGCCTCACAGCTGGGGTTTGAAGTACTTGCTGTATTACATCACAAATTCAGTTGACATGTGCATGCATTCCAAACATTATTTTTCTATTGAATCTATCTTAAACTATTTGTATTCTGGTACTTTCCATCTTCTCATAAAACAATTTTTTAAAAAGACCCAAGGGAAGACCTACAACAGCAGACATTAGGACAGTTGGATCTCCTGTGTGTGCTGCCAAGGGGGGGCTTTTTCTTCCTCAGCACAAAGCTGTGTGCCTGCTTGCCTTTAAATCTCATCTCTCCCTCGTTTTGTGGTCTAGGATTAATCCCCACTCCAACGCTAAAATCTCTTGCAACACATTGTGAATTTTGGGAGAGCGGCTCTTGCATTTCTTATCCTGGCAGAAACTAAGACAAATTAATTTCAAAAAGAAAAGCCTTAGGTGGAATTAACAGGGGCATTGCAAATTGTATAAAGCATCTTACAGACTGCTTACCTGCTCCTTTCCAGTATTGTAAGAAAGGATGTGACAGTAAACTCAGGGGAAAAAAACGTTTCCCTATTGAGCATGTAGTCAAGTCATTGATTTAAATGCTGTGACTATCAGAGGAGATTAACATTGAAGTATTACAACTGAATGTTAAAAAAATCCGCAGAGGTATCACATCTAGTGCTTTGACTATAATCGGATCATTTCGAAGGAAACTTTTTAAGAGAATAAATATTTGAATAGTGAGCTGCTTCTGAAAAAGAAAACCATTTTTTAAAGTGTTGTCTATTCACCACTGAGTTGACCCATTCATTTGTTGGACATAAAAAATACAAGGAAGTTATAATAGCCTAAATTTTAGATATAGCTACTCATGTTTGTGGTGAACTGAAGAGCTGTAGGATGCTATAGTATTTCTCCAAAATGGATGTGAGCAAGTGTCTAAGACTCTAACATTCATCAAAGATGAGCAAGGTCTGACTCAGTAGTAAGTTTTTAATCCAAATGTACTAAACTTGGATTTAATAGTCTGGGGTCAGCACAGTATTGACATATTGTGTATTTTGGGTCAGATAGAGCTGAAAGTTACTGGAGACTTCAGACCACCACCTGTTAATACCACACTAGGTTGTTGTTGACAACATGAGGATGTTGATATCTGCAGTGTCAGAACTTCACATGTGGCTGTGTGGTCTCAGGACTCTGTCCAGTAACACAGACTAGTTCTCTGCTGGGACAGGAGAGCTCAGTTGTGTTCCCAGGGAGAGGCAGCATCCTTCTCTCTGCTGACCAGCTGTTTGAGTAGTTGCTGCCCTATAGCCCCTGTCATGGGGAGGTTGGGGGTTTCTGTTTACTACTAGGTGTTCACATGGGTTTTGAATGCTGTGAATATAATGGACCCCAGAATTTTATGCGTTGAACCACAGAGCACAGGCAGCAGGACATCTCTGGGCCTCTGCCATCAGCTTCTGAAAAAAACATGTGAACAGAAATGGTTCTTGCTGAGTGGTGCTGCTTGATGGGGATATGCAATATGGAGCCCCTGTGCAAATCTGAACTTCTCCCACCTCCTTCTGCAGTCCCTGACATATTGGCTATTTAAAACCTTTGTGGCAGTTCGGAGGTTACTGACACCTGAGAAAAGAAAAATGGTACATACCATGCTCATAAAAAAGCACTCTCTAAATTTAAAAAATGATGGCTTTTTCATATTGTTTGGTCAAACTCTCCCTGTCCTGTAATATTTCAGGCTCCAGAGAACTGTTCTTAATATACACTTTAATTTTTTCCCTTCTATAAGCTCTAGTATTCACACCCTGAGGCACCCATCTCATTAGCTTTCCATTTAGGAATACATACATATACTTCTTATTCTTACTGTATGTCCAGGAATAACACTGTTAATATTTTATGTCAGTGTGTGGTGGCTTTGAATAGTGCAAGTCTTTTTTTATTATTATCAGTTGGTACAATTACACATCACAGTAGCAGGTCTCCTATACATCCCGGTTTCCTTGGCAATGTCAGCTTTGTTGGGGCACAGTTTGCTTGTGACTTCTAACATCTTGGCAAGCAAGTGACTACCTGGAGATGTAGAAATCTGCAAGGTGCCCCTTGCGCAGCGCAGAACCTCACCGGTGCCTGTGCTGGGAGTGCTGCGTGTCTACAGCTGCTGGAGCTCCTGCACCAGCATCTGCTACCAGCAGGTCCAGTGGCTCCCAAATCCCGTATTTTCCGTGCATGCCCAAACCCTGTATGTGTATCCAGCATTGCTGCCTGCGACTGTTGGGGCTGTGCGGATCCTGGCAGGGTCGTGCTTTGTCCAGGACCAGCTGCAGCATCTCTGTCCTGCAGATGTGAATGGGTACAGCATCCATCCCTTACCTTCTCTCTCATCCTGGCAGGCAGTGAAGAGTTTGAGTAGTTGAACTAGAGTTTGTATTGAGAAACTGTGGATAAATGCAAGTATGTTTGAAAAAACCTCTTTTTTTTCCAAAAGAAATGCACGACTTTTTAGTAGTCATTGAATAGACATTTCCATGCAGTTAGTGACTTAGAAAAATTGGTTAGCTTTGTGACACAGACTTCTATAGTCCTGTTTAATTTGTAAAATACTTAAATTCAAGGGATTTATTATCTCATTAACCCAAGTGGAATTTATGTGCTTCTATTACTCTTGAGAGAAATTGAGTGAATCCTTACTCTTCTATGGAAAACTGGGTCTTTACTTTTTTTTTTCTTCTACATTTCCCTCCTCGTTTCTTAAAAAAATTTTCTTTTTTTGTGTACCTCAGAATCGCAGGGAGTTGCTCAGGCAGGAGACACAGATCAGCATGTGCTGCTTTCATCTGAAGTATGAATGACTGAGCTATCTTGCAAGTGAAGAGACCACACTGCTGGCAATGAACGTCACCTTTTAATGAGTTTTGCATGTTAATCTTGTAGTGATCTCAGTTTGGCCAGTTCTAGGGGAGATAGAAAGCTATGGCCTTGTGTGGGGAAATAAAAAGCTTGCCAAATTAAAAAAAATCATCTTCCTTGTTAGATGATGGGTCCGTTAGGAACTGAACTGAAAGCAATATCCTTACTGAAGGGCTGGTGTTGCAATCCTGTTATTTCTTTAGCACATAACTTCTTATCACTTAATCACGTTTTACATCTGCTTTGCTTTTTTCTGTTTTTCAGAACAGGCTAGAAAGGCATAGCTCTAAAAGGGCCTTTTCTCTATAAACAGAATTCCTTTAGTCACCAACTTGTTCTGAGGCTGCAGCCCTTATTTTAAAAATGTGAAGGAAAAATGTCATAGTTGACGTGGTTTTAAATCCAAATTTGCAATTGAGAGACCTTTTTTCCCCCCTCTGTGCCGTGTGGCTTCCATCTGGAAGAATCAAGAGGTATCTCTGACTTGCCATAAATGGGATAACTCTCATTCTATATTCAGCAAGACCCTGAGCAGAGGAGATGGTGATGATGCAGGGAGGCTGGGAAGGAGGGGAGAGGGTTAGAGCTGGTTTGGGCAGCAGATCACTGTGGTTATCTGAGCATGCAGGTTTCTCAATGTAGTTTTGGACTCTACTGGTTCCCAGCTTTCTCTCTCTCTCTCTCCATTGTGCTCCATGTGAGCACAATGTAAGCAGCTGTAGGAAAGTCTGAGATGACTGAAGAGTGCTGTGGGAGGGCAGCTGATGCTGTGTCTTGTGCAACACGGAGCTCATCCTTCCCAGAGCTTATTTCATGGTTCTCAGTGACTGCTTGGGCTCTGTCTGGACTGACCAAAAAGCTGCTGGACTTGTTCTGTGGTCCAAGGGTACCTTCAGTAGCCTGACAGGGAGCTTTGCCGCCCAATAGCAATTTCATTGGTACTTGTACCAATTTTTGGTGCAGATGAGATGCACAATCTAACACTGAGCTCAGGTAGCCTGTGCTGCCCCACTGTGAAACGTGAAATGGTGCTTCATGACTCTTGCTCACTGGGATTTCCCACCTGCCTTGTACAACAGCCTGTGGGACAAACGTGGGGAGACACATTGTGTGGTGTTTTTTTATGCATGGGATTTTTTAAATGCTGAATTCCTTAATAGTGTTTGAATCTCTTGTTGTCTCATAATCCAATTTTGCTGTTTGTGACCATGCAGCCCTGACCTGCAGTTGTTGTGCTCCTGTGACCCCACCATGAACAGGCTGGTTCTGTTCTGACGTGGGCTTTCATGGCTGGCCAAATTTTGTAGTTCTTCTTTTGCCATGTAGAATCTTCACTTGTGAAGTTATTTTTCTTGAAGAGACCTGCTAATTTTTTTCCCAGGGATTCTTAGAATCAGTTGTGAACAGTCTGAAGAAGAAAAAGCAACTTGCAAACCATAAGAAAAATAAGGAAAGATGAGCAGATGTGTTTCAGAGATTAATAAAACTCTGGGAGATTCTAGAAGGGTATTTAGATTGTGTCATTTTATAAGGTTGAAAAAGCGAGCTAGAAAACATCAGAGTGGGGATCTCAGAGGATTTTCCTTTTATGCCTCCAGTTATGACAAACAGTACTGGCTTTATCGCGCAATTATTTGGAATTTTTGCTTAGAATTTGGATTCTAGAAGCTTAGCGTGTCTGTGTGGCACACAGTGATCTGAGCTCTGGGTAGTCATTTGTGGCACTGTTCCTCCCAGGATTTTACGTCCTATTGGTTCCTAGTGCACATTTTCTTCCGTTTCCAAAGGCTGATGTTGCTCCCTGCTCGACCTTTGGCGTGCAGACCCTCCTCACTCCAGGCACCTGCCCTGTGCTCCGGTGTACCCAGCTAAGGAGCTTGATGCCACCTCTTGTGTCACCATAGGCAGCTTCAAGGTTTGTTTATAATAAATAAGTCATTGCTGCTTGAGGAGAAAACCTTACATGGTGCTGTGTTACCATGTGCTAATTTAATGGGAGTTCCCAAGGAAAGACTCTCAAAAATTGTTCTGTCTTTAAAAGCATTAAGTGAATGATCAATGCATTATTACTATTCAGATGTTAGAGTGAAAGAACTAATTTATTATTTTAATTAGTTTGTAGTGTACTTTATATTATTTAATATGCAATATTGAAATAATGAACTGAAAAAGGGTGTGTATGCATTCTGTTCAGCACAGCAATTTAATAATTTACTTGACAAAACCTCCTCTAATAATACATTAACTGTGAAATGTACTTGAAATGCCAATTGTAATTAAAAACTTTCAGAACTTAATGTTGGCAGTGCTTGTACTGCTAAAATGAAAACTGTTTTGTGGAACAGGCAATGGGGGAGCCAGGTTTCAGTGTATTTTCAATATTAGTTTAACTACTAGGATTTTTTTTAATAATTAAATAAAACATTTACTGTTGGCACAGTAAAATATACCCTTCTGATTTTTGAACTCGTAGGAATGGAAGAATGCAATCAAGACCACGTTAATTTTTTTTGTGCAGTCTGTGGTCCCAGATTGCTGCTGTAGTGAAGCAGAATTATTGTTTGGGAGGTTTTTTGTTCTCCAGACCTGTACTATCCTGCCTCTGGAGATAAAAGCCTGATGAATGCAGCAGGCTTTCTTGGCATGCTTCAATTGTAGGAATGCTGGCAATTCAGCATCAGGTGGTCACTTTTGAACAGCAGAACGCTAAAAGCCAGGAAGTGCACTCTGCAGAGATTCCTCAGCGCTTCTGCTCCGTGCCCTGCCTGCCCAGCAGCGCTTGGCAGCAGTGCCAGAGGCTCTCGGGCACGAGCGGCTCCGCCTGTGCCGCGTGCGGGACCGCGCAGTGCCGGGAAACGAGGGCTGTCCACTCTGTCCTTTGGCACCACGAGTGCTAGTCCAGCTCCTCATTTTTTAACCTTTGACCACATGGACAGGACTGGTTTGGGAGTCTCTCCTGCCACTTCCTGTGGATGTAGATATCAGGAGGTGTTCCCCTGCTTGGCCCACAGGGAGTTGAGGCTGTGAGACTAGAACTGCTCTCTAGCACAGAGGATTTTAATGTTTAAATGTTGTTTAAAAAGGGAAACATACTGGTATTTGAATCACCTGGTTAATGTCTAATTTTTGTTACTTCTTACACTTCACTCTACCTCTGCTCTGTTAAGAACATTTTATCCTATATGATTTCAACTGTTCTTGTGGGAAAAGCTATGGCATAAGGCCAGCCTACAGAATCACAATCACATTTTGTACGTATTTTGCAAGCATTGCTTTTCTGGCTTTTACCAATGTTCCTTTCTTTGTTTTATTTTGGGGTATTTTGTTTGTTTTTGTTGTTGTTGCAATTATTTCCTTTTTTTGTCACAATTATAAATTGTTTTTAAAGAAAATTATTCTTCTTTTGCCCTAATGAAAAGGCATGGATTAGACAAACGTGGGAGGGAGCAGGGATAATCTAAACTAATTTCATATGCTGGATACAGAAAATAATAACTGGGTATTGTGAACAAGTATGGTACAGTAAAACTCTCCTCTGGTAGCCTTGTTACCCATTTTCCTGATTGGCATTGGGCTCATACATTTAAAATCCTAACTAAAAAATGAAAAAGTAGATTAAAAATTGAAATTTAAAAAATGGAAAGCATGTTCTACCCCCTGAGTAAATGTGTGTGTTAGTAGTGATTTAGGGCAGAGTAGGGAGCATTGTAGGAGTGGAGATACACACCGAGTTATTGGCCTATCACTTCTGTCTGGGGAACACTGTTCTGTGATTAATGCTTTGTCAGCTGAGTGAAGTTCTGAATTTGATGCTTGGTTATGCTAATTTGTTTGTGCATAACCTGTGAAAAGCCTAGATTGTGCCCCAATATTGATTTCTGACTTGGATCAAAAGGCTGTAACAGAAGAGCTACATGGAAACAACCAGAGAAGGTGATCGTGGCATGTCACAAGGCTGGGATGTCACATATGCCATGCAAACTGCTGCTAATAAGAATGGATTAATAAGGGGGCTTGAGATGATTTCAGGACAGATTAGTGTCTGTGTCTGCTCACTGCTTCAGTGTGGTTTGCTTCCTTCACTCAGTTGTCACCATCCCAGACTCCCTGCCGGGTTCGGTCCGTTCTCCACGGCCATTTCCAGGCAGTGGTTCCCCTGAAGTATCAGGGGAATGCAACTTTTGTTGAGACCAATTTAATGGCCTCGCCATACTAATGACTGCAATCAAACGACCAAACAAGTCCCTGGTTAACAGCTAAATTAATATCCAGAGAAGACCACTAGAGGATCAGGAGAGTTCTCAGACATGGAGGGAACTGTAGCTGCACCATGAACTGCGCCTGACGGCATCAACCTCAGTACTGGAGAGCATTTGAAAGGAGAAGCAGGATGTAGGAAAATCCAACCTTAAAAAAAGCAATTTTTTTGTTACATAATCTGACTGTTACCTCATATCAGTTGAGAAAATCTGTGATGTTATTACAGAAGTGTAAAGCTCCTTCAAATGCTCCTGCAGCTTATCCCAGCTCCAATCTGAGTATGCTTTTAGCAGATTTCATTCAGTGTTTGCTTGTTGTTGGATTTAAATCTTTCTATATATGGTTTTGCTTTGGTCTGTTTCAAAAGAAAGGTAGAAAGGATTGCATGTCCTTCTAACTCATTTTCAAAGCATTTGTCTTTGAGTTCATTAGCGTGGCAAGTGAAGGGTAACTGAAACAATGTAGCATTTTATTTTAGAGTCTTAAACTGCGTGAGCAGGCTGCTGGCAAAATTGCTGCATGAAGCTTTCAATTCAGACAGCCCTGGTGTTACAAGTTTCAAGTGTGTGGGAAGCTTAATTGGGGTGTTGCAGATGAGGCTGAAGGTACCTCTCCAGACCCCGAGGTCACCCCCTGCCCAAGCAGGGTCAGGTACAGCTGGTGACCCAGGACCATGTTGAATCCACGTTTAAACAGCTCCACAGCCTCCCTGGCCAACATGTTCTAGTGTTCATCCAGCCTCTCAGTAGGGAAGTGATGAATGGATTGGAATTTCAGGTGTTTCAGTCTGTGCCTGTTGTTTCCCCTCCTGTCACTGGGCACATCTGGAAGAGCCTGGCTCTGTCCTCTTTGCACCCTCTGCATTTTCAGGTTATTTTCATGTTATTACTTTGCCTGCATTCCATGAGAAGTCACAACATTGTTCAATGTATTGCAAAGAACAAAGTATAATTGTTATTTTAGCAAGAAGCAGGGCAAGCACGGCATCGTTCAGAGATGCAGCTCTCTGAGAACCTTGGACCATGGGGAGTGCTGGATTTCTAAACAGAACATCTTTTATAAGCACAAACCAGAGGAGTTAATAATCTGCACACACAGCCAGTGAAATGCAGTAGAGGTGGAAAAACAATAAGCATTTTCATATCTTTGTATTAAAGCACTAGAAAGCCAGCTGAAAAATGGCTGCAATGCTTGTTCCTTAGAAGAATGCAGAGTTCTGTTAGTGCTTGACAAAACCATTACAAAAAGAGCTGGCAGGCCAACAAAAAGGAGACATCATTAATCCTGTTGAAACCAGCGTGAAACAGATGAGCACACAACTGCTTTTGACAGCACAGAGGTAAATTGGGGCCCACGCTGGCTGGGGACGCCGGAGATGAGTCACTGCCCATGGCCAGGTACAGGGACAAGTTGTCTTCTTTAACCAACACAGCCAGGATCGTGTCAGGAATGGATTTTTGGCACGCTGGGCTGGCTGGTCCATCCCACCCCCAAGAATTTTCGTTAGGAAGTGTGGCAGGCCCTGCAGCAAGGGGTGTGGGGGAGCAGGAGCCTGTCCTGCTCTGCCAGGCAGCTGCTGCCTCTCTTCCCACAGAGGAGTGGGATGTCAGGCATGCAGGACCCCCACAGGGTCTGAGCAGGGGCTGGGGTCCTGGACTGGGCTGCACCATCTGTAAGCTGACAGAAGGTGAAGTCGCCGTCACTGGAGTGAGCCCTGGTTGGAAGCACGGTGCTGTTCCAGAGCTGCCTGTGCTAAAGGCTGCGAATGGACCCTGCTCTGTGACTCTTGGTCTCCATCCCTTCATAGGTTCTACGTGCCGAAGGAAGATGTGAATTTCTAAGATGGTTTTAGCAATTTTGCCTAAAACCTTTTCATATGTGATTTTATTGTGTATTATGCCATCAGTTGGGAACTGCACATGAACATGCAGAAAGATGGTGCTTGCTAAACGATTGTGTTGTTGATAAGATTATAAATCATACTTTGTAAGCAGATTACACGACTTTCCTTCCCAGTCTCATCTTGGCAGGATCAGTGTTACACAGTCTGCTGCAGGACTGTCTCTTCAACTGTTTCTTCCAGGTTCTACAGTGGAAAGCACAGCAGGAAGAAGCTGCTAAACTAGAAGCTGCTGTAGCTGCCACAAGAAAAAAAAAGGAAGATGAGAGAGAAAGGCTACAGAGAGAACAGGAAACCGTTCGTAGAGCTCAGGATAAAGAGAAAGTATGAGAAACTTTTATACATTTTTGCATATATTCATGTGTACCATTGCTTCTAAATCTATAACTGATGTCATAGCACATGTATTCTTGTAAAGTATTATGCATAGATGTAGAGATGGGCAAATGGTTTTGCTCCTGTCCATTTTAGCTCTAAAGCTGCCTGCTCTGACACACCAGTTGTGTTACTCTATTGCATTTCTTAAAAAAAAAAAAGCCTCAGCAAGTCACTGTGTCTGTATGTCACAGAATGAGCACAGAGGCACGGCTGGGTTTGACTCCACAGGTCTGTGCCTTTGAGCAGCATGGCAGCCTCAGGAAGCTCCCAGTGCTGCAGCTGTGTGCTGCAATGCAGCAGAGGAGCCTGATAGCACAGTGCCTGCAGGATAGCACGGGGCTGTGGGGGCACCTCTGGGGGACAGTATTCCCAGTACTTGTGTGCTGACTCCTTGGGAAATGGCTTGGATGCAACTTAATAGAAACTCAGAAATGCACTGTTGTGAATGTAATGCTTTAGAAAATCAAGCTGTGTCACAAGTATTTGTGTTGGCCTTTTTACTTAAGTGATGTGGCAAAAATCCATGTGGTTGTTTCACTGAGATTTTGCCTCTGAGTCCAGTGGCACAGAGAGGGACATGTAGTGAGGGTTTGCTGCTCAGGTCATGAGTAGCTTTGCTGCTGCTTCTCTTTTTTTTCCAGCTTGTTCTGTGTATTTGCCTTTGTACACACAACGTTTGTAGTGGCAGGTGGCTCTGAAACCACAGGCAAAGAAGAGGCTTAGGGAGGCAGTGCTGACCCAACCACCACCAATATTCATTTTATCTGTAAATATTCTGGTTGTGCAAACTTCTCTCTTGCTGTGTGTAATGCCTATATAGAGCAGTCCTCTGCCTATGCACAGATGGAATAGCAGCTGTTTGGGGTCAGCAGTCATATGTTTCATTGGAGTATTTTACATCCTAGATCCTTAAAAGGGCTGCTAACCTTATACTGCAGCTGCTTTTCTGGGGAAAGCAAGCAGAATATTTAAAATACCCACGAGTAGTGTAAAAGGAATGACCACACTACCTACTGTAACCTAGGTAAGGTATGCCCTGCAATTCTAAACCTGGGAATAGGTAAAATGCCATTAATTCTAAATACCAATACTACAGTTGCTCTCTTAGATTGTAGATCAGAAATTTTCCTGTGTACTTAAATACGGAATTTCAAAAATATCTGCTGGTCTCTAATTAGAGTTTATAAGAAAGACTTCAGGCAAAGGGAATACAAAAGGGGAATAATTGCAAAGAGAAAGTTTTATTTCATAAATTTAAGGATTCCAAACATGAAATAAAAGTATTCTAAGAAATACGGTTATAGCCACCCTTGTTTCCTGACCTTCACATGTTGAAAATGCCCTGTATACAGAAATGATTGGCTTAAAGGTTGGGACTCCTGAAACATAAGCACTGATTGGAAGACCTATTTTAGGTGTGAATCACAATTGTGAAAGGTTTCTCTGCACAAAGTCAAACATTCTGTGCAATGTGCTGCACATGGGTTGGGGCAGTCCCAGGCACAAGCACAGACTGGGTGGAGAAGGGATGGGGAGCAGCCTTGGGGAGAAGGAACTGGAGGTGCTGGTGGGTGAGAAGCTGTGTGTGCCCCGGCCACTGGCACCCAGAACCCCCTGTGCCCTGGGCTGATCCCCAGCGTGGGCAGCAGGGATGGGGGGGCCCCTCTGCCCCTGTGCTCAGGTGAGACCCCACCTGCAGAGCTCCTCCAGCCCTGGGGCCAACAGCAGGACTTGGAGCTGCTGGAGAGAGTCCAGAGGAGGCCACAGAAATGCTCCAAGGGCTGGAGCCCCTCTGGAGCCAGGCTGGGAAAGCTGGGAATGTTCACCTGGAGTAGGGAAGGATCCAGGGAGAGCTCAGAGCCCCTTCCAGTGCCTAAAGGGGCTCCAGGAGGGCTGGAGAGGGACTTGGGAAAGGGATGGAGACTGGAGTACCAGGAAAAAGGGGAATGATTTCCCGCTGACAGTGGTCAGGGTCAGATAGGATACTGGGAAGATACTAGATATTCTATTGGCAGTGCTGGGTTATTGGTTGGACTTGAAGATCTTTTCCAATGTGAATGATTCTGTGTTTTGCAACATATGTCACTGCAAGATAGGAATTACAAGCTTGCCATAAATTTCACCAGTTGTTTCTGAAGAACTGTCCTAGTTTATGGAACAGGATCCTGTAGAATTCATTCATATGAAGAATTCAGAGTTTCACTTCAGCAATATTTACTTGACTATTCCTCCTTCTGCATCCCAAACCTCTCATCTTTCCAGATAAGCTTTCCTGCTCAGGTTTCGGTCTTCCTTGAAGTCTTTCTTTCTCACTCAGCTTTGGAAAATCTTTGTACTTCTGTGAGGAACACTCCTGTGCTTCTTCAGCAGACTCTGCACCTCAGCACAATGAGCTGGGCTGGGCTGGATCCAGCCCTTTGAGATGACCCAGGATAGTTCAACTCGAGGAACATTCACTCTTCTGAGCAGCACAGTTGAAAGGTTTGATGGCAGAGTAGGAAAGCAAGGAACAAATGGAAGTGGTAGTCTTCAGATTGTGGTGGAAAAATATATTCAAATTCCATGTTCACAGTCTGATTTTACTACTTTTGTTGTGGGGGCTCCACACCCTCTTGCTCTCCTAGCAAATATTCTGTTAGCTTGTAGTGGTCTAAAATAGAAATTTTATTCTAAAAGGATCAAAATTGGAATCTCTAACTTAATGCTTTTCTTACTTGCTTTGTTCTCACTGCCTGGGCTTTGGAATGAGTGTTAATTTGTTTGCTGTATTTGTTCAAACTCTAGCTGAAAAAATACTGGGCTGAGAAAGAGCTCAAGTGGCAAGAACAGGAGGAGAGAGATCTACAACATCTGGAGGAATTGAGAAAATTAATGGCTGAACAAGCAGCCAAAGACAGAGAAAGGTAAAAGAAATTAAATGTGAATACCTATGGTATCAATAGGAGCTTCTTATAATCTAATTTGCTTTGATCTCCTGACTTTCTTATTTAGAATAAATTGAGGATAAGTATTTTTTTTCCATCCTGTTTGGCAAATGCTTCAAACTATATAGTAAGGTTGCATCCTAGGTGATTGTATCCTAGATGCAATTTATTTCAGTTTGAATTAATTCACATCCATCAAAATTTCAGACCACTGTAAGCACTAAACTGTCATAAATTGTAGCTGAGTAATAAGACCTTCTATATTTCACTTTGCAAAATGTTTTATAATCAGGTTTGGTTTGTTCGAGGGGCAAGTGAAAGCACTTAACAGACTCAAAGATATTTATTGTTATCTTAGAGAATCCTAAATTGCTCATCTAGTTGTAGATGCTCTTCACCTGTTTGATGGGATTTAGGACTTAAGCCTGCTCAGGCTTGAATTGCCAAGTCTTTGTTGCACAATATGGCCTTTCATGGCCTGTTGAAGAAATACGGGATTTCATAGAGGAATCCCTCTGTCAGAAGAACATAAAACCCCTGCACGTAGCCTGCTAATAACTGCTCTCAAAGCATAGGGTGACTCTTTTTACATAGAGGAAACCATCAAATTGTGTGGACCAGAAATGCAATTAAAATAGGATTAATGTGTCATTGGCATTAGAATATTAAACTTGGTATTAAGCATTCTGTGGGAAACACTACTCGAGTATTATTTTGTTAGGACACCTTGCCGACAACTTACTTTGAATGTCTATGTCATTATGCTACAGATATATCTATCTTCCCTTAAACATGCCTGCAGTGGTTTTAGCTCATAGGAGAAGGAACACATGTATTTGAATTACTGAATTTTCAGTAGAACTGATCAGGAAAAACTGACTTTTCTTTAAACCTGTGTACTGCACTCTGCCATTCTGCTGGGAATCTTCTTCTTATGTTAATAAACATTGCAGAATAAACTATAAGGAAATGGCACAGTTTGTTGAGGAATGCAGGGAGGAAATAATCACCCCTTCAGGCTATTGCCAATGAGAAGTCAGTAAATGCTCAGCATCCTGTTACTCAGAGCTGACCTACTGTACAAAATGAAACACTGACTGTACAGGCTCAGGTACACACGTGGCATTGTCATGTCCCAGTGCAGCACTGCAAAACTAACAGTGTCCTGGCATGTTCCACCTGTCAGAGCACAGAAACTGCATCTGAGTCTTTGCAGAACACTCATGAAACATGGCACAGGCTGGTTACCACAGTTCTGATCCAAGACATTTTCAGGGCCTTTTGGGAAGGAGGTACATCTGCTGCAGTCCCTGCTTTATATGTGCACAGGATCACACACTCAGATATTCTGAATGTCTTCATTCTATGTGTCTGTGTCTTTAGAACACTAAATTATAAGCTCTCTTTTAATGTGGTATCAACAACTACCAACTGCATTTAACTCTTACTGTGCTTCAAAAATTAGCATCCAAAAACGCAAGTGTTTGTTGTTACCAGTCCACTTCTCCTTTTTCATTTGTGCAGTGAGTTTTAGTCAGGCTCTCTGTCAGGTCCCTGAGGCAGGAAATGATTTGAAAATACATCACATATTCTAAAAGAATGTTACCCCCAAAAGCAATAGATTTGGCATTACTCTCGCAGGGTGAAAATAAAATTGGCATGGAATTGTGCAAATATTTGCACTGACTACCTATGGGAAATGGGTTAGCACAGCCCTGCTCTCCAGGGAGGCAGTGAGTGGGAATCACCTGCATGTGTTCTACCCCAGCACCTGAACTGCTGCCAGCCTGGCCCTGGATTCCAAGGGAAAGCAAGGTTTGCTCTGTGCCAGAATTTGATATGGTTGACCCCCAGGAACAGAGCGATGGCAACTGTTTGCCATGGGGTTCTGTTCACCAGTGCAACTCCCCCGAGCCCTCACAGCAGCTCTGTGCAGGCTCACCTCTCTCATCCCACCTCAGGGCTCTCACATGCTCCCCTGAAAGTCTCCTGGTCTCTCCAGACGTAGTAGTTCATTATTTCCTATGGAATATTTATGAGACAGTGTCTGAAAGCAGAGTTTTAATGAAAATATGCTTATCAAAAATTACACAAACGTGTACCTGCAATGCTACAAAAGGTACCTTTACTGAAACTGATCAGTTATGCTCATTTATCACCTGGTGATTTATTAAAATTGTTACTTACTGTGGAGCTTAAAAGCAAAATTGAGTATTAAGACATTTTGATTTTGAGGTTTTCTATAAAATTAACCTTACTTAGAAGAAATAGTAGCTAAAATGTTGCTAAGTGTAAAAGAGTGAAAGAGAATGAACAGCTTTATATAGATGTGAACAAGGTGAAATCAAAGCTTGAGTAAACATTTGGAAGCCAAGTATAAAAAAGTATTGTAAGGGCGTTCCAACTTAGGAACATGATGTGCAGTTGAGTATGTATTTCCAAGGGTGTCTGCCTTCCCTGGGTGTGGATTTCATAGCTGTGCCATTGCCTGCTGACAATGACACTTCATCTTTGTTAATCCTGGCCATGCTCTCTCCAGCCTGTGGGGGATGATAACACAGCCATGAAAACGTGACCCTCCGCAGGAGCAGCGATTGCTGCGGCACCGTGCCCCGGCTCCACCCCGCTCTCCCTGGCTGCTTTTTGGCAATCAGTCAGGATCACCTGGACTGTTCAAACTGGGTATGGAAAGGCCACAGAATGCTTCAGTTTAGCACTGCTTTGTATTCCTCTGTGCAGGAAAACTGCCATGGGCGAGACAAAGTGTTTGAAGTTAGGCCTGGCCCAGTGCCCCCCAGTCTTCCTTCTTGGCTTTGCGCAGAAGCTTCCACAGTATTGAATTTCATGTTTGATAACTCTGGAGTATTTTAAAACATGTATCACAACAGTCAGCTCAAGCAGAGTGAAAGGGTTTCAGTATAACATAATTTTTGTCATTTTGCAAAAAAAAAAAAAAAATCTGTTTTTATTAAATGTTCTCCATGTAAAAAGCAGATCAGGCTTTTTCCCTGGTACAGAATGACCCCTGAGCACTACTGCTGCAGCATTTCTCTGCCTAAACTACAGTGGACATTGTGAGAAACTGGAAGCCTCTCTGGGGTACTCTCAGGCAGCCTTGTACCACTCTCTTAAGATAAAATTGTCCTGCTAATTGTGATTGGGTTATTGACACAGAAGTCTTTGCTAGCTACCAGCAGAACTGTAGGTTTAGTTCTGATTTTTGCAGTTTATGGCACAAGTCATATACTCCTTTGAGCTTACTGAAATTTAGAGAGTAAAAAAATAACAATACATGTTTTATTGTAGTTGTAGCAGCTGTCTCATCTCAATTTCTCTAAAGGCAAGTTCAAATTTGAAGGGCAAAAGGAGGGTAATTCTCCAAATTCAAAGCATGGCATTGGCAGCTCCTGTACAAGGACTAAAAGTGACATACCAACAAATATCTACAGCTCCATAAGGAACAGACTCTGCACAATAGTCTATAAATGCTTGCCGTGAAAGATGGAGCAGCACGATAGTGCTGTGGATAAAGTGCTGGAGATACTGGTGTGAACCTCCAGCTTTTTCCTTTGGAAGAAGGGTGTGAGTCTCAAGTTTTTTCTCTTTTTTCAGTGATAAGACTGGGAGTGAGGTGTTTCGGAAAGGGTTATAGGAAAGATTTCTTCTGCCATACACAGATGTGAGAGAACATTTCTTCTTGGCAAAGAGAATGGGGGAGAAAAAAGAGTACCAGGGCTATATAAAGCATGCTAGAGAAAATCTGTGGTCTAGGCATGGAATCTGAAAGGTTAGCCAAGTTGTTTAAAAGAACAACTGAGCAACCAAAACCCACTGAAAAACAAATCAAAAAGCACAACTCCCCAAACTTCCCTTCCCCAAAAAACCCAAACCAAAAAACTCCAACAAAAAGGACACGTTCAAATGAAAAAGCATCTTTGCCTTTCTGAGGTGCTTTGATGAACCACCACAGTATCCTAAGGTGGATACAGAAAACATCAGAGTAGTTTTTGCACTGAAATGGCAACACAGAAATGTAAAAGTGGCACTGCCCAGAGTTTCCCTGTGTGTGCTCGGCAGGGTGCAGTTCCGACGAGCGCTGCTGGAGAAGCGCTTACTGGAGAAGAAGGAGCTGGCCCTGCTCCAGGCCCGGCAGGAGGAGGAGAAGGAGAAGCGCCTGGAAGTGCTCCGACAGCAGGTGGGCTGGGCCCTGGCTGCAGGGATTTCACATGCACACTCATACAAACACAGACTGCCGGGGCAGGGAAAGATAAAAAGAACAATCTCTCAAAAGCAAATAAATGAACAAGGTAAAAGGCACTCTTGGTCTGACTAGCAGTAATTCTGTCATATTATAAATCCTATGTGCTTTGTAGCTCTGACAACAGGAACATTATGGCATTAAATTGTACTGTAGGAGCTGTTGATATCTGAAAGGAGATAGAGAAGGTTTTTCTAGGTTGGATGTGATTTTTCTTCTGTGATTTTTTTTCTGGGTTTTGTTTGTTTTAATAACCTTAAGTCTGCCTTGAATCTTAGGAAAGATTTATGAGTAATTTATGTTCTTTTTAAATTCTGAAAACTTGCACATCTTAGGTGACTTTTCTTCAGAGATATTTGACTCTGAAACTTTTGCATATTACTTTTAAAAGGACAACCATGAAATGCTTACTAATGCTTGCTAATATCATAGTAAGACATTAGTAAGTGCTAGGGTTATTTTTTTTCTACTGCTGACTTTTGAAAGAGTGATTTTGCCTTAATTTACGTTTCTGTATGTAATCTCCTTGTTTTTTCCTCTAAAGAGGCTGGTTAGTAGTCATGATCTGTTGAGCTCTTCCCACTGACTCAATTCTCTTGCTGGAGTAGAAAATGCTTCTAGAAGGGCCTTTGCCTGGGGTGATGTTCCCACTTCATTATACTTCTCTGACCAACGTTTATTCTCTGTTTCACACTAATGAAATTCTGCTTCATAAAGTACGTACATTGTTTGTATAGGGGGAAAAAAGATCTTTAGTAAAGTCATTCAGCCTGTAGATTTGGGCAGCCTGTAAATACAAGGTGACATTTTATTAAAGAGATGGGTGAAAAAATTATTGTGTGCAATTTAAAGTATTTTTTTTCTGGTTTTAGCCATTCATCATATGGGCTTGTGACTTTAGTTAGTTTGCTTGTGCATCTTTCTGTGTTTTTCCAAAGTAGTATTAGCCTGTGTCTGAATATTTTAACACAAAGAAAGTAAACAATGAAAAAAGATTAACTCTGGCACAATACAGTGTCTGGGAGACTTTGATACTGATCTAGCCACAGGAAATTGCACAGTTAAAGCAGATGCACTTCAGAAAAAAGCCAGAGTTGTGTTATTTGGGGCGTATCACTCGATGTTGTTGTCCGTGACTCTCTAAAAATTGTGAACTATCACCCTGAACACCTTTGTTTCCATTGGAAGAAAAAGAAGAAAGTTTGGACTTCCAGGAATTTTGGGTATTGCAGAATTATGAGGCTGCTGGATCCTTGTGGAGACTGGGCTGGACACTGGAGCTCATGTCAGTGTCTGTTGGAGAGCTCAGGGTGCTGTTGCTTCTCTCTCACACATCCTTGTTGTGCCCAGGCCGTCTCTGCAGCTGGGACCCTGCGCTGCTGTTATGCTGCAAAGACAATGAATAATTGTGTTCTGGAAGGGTGTGTTATTGATAATGACCTGCTCTCACCTTAGCTCTACATAGACAGAGTAATTGTTATTTTCATATTGTGTCTTTAGGTTGCTGTTGTTGCAAAATTAGATCCAGCCAGAGCAGTGGCTGATACGGTGGCGTCAAGAGCTCGGCTGGGCATTGGAACCAATGATGAGTTTGAGCTGCAGCAGCCACTGTTCAGGTTGCACACATACAGTGAAGAACAGGTAACGGGGCTGTAATCCTGCTGGGTGGGTTACTGTGTGCTCTTATGTCTTAGTAGTGACATAGGACAGTAACATTAATTGTATATCCTAAAGAGCTGCATTAGCAGTAGAATATAGACTATAATGTGTGTGAGACAAAAATGTTAGGGGTGACAGGTGGGGCAATCCCTCTGACCCAGCACAGGGGTTGCAGGAGCTCAAGAGGAGAACCCCAAAGGTCCGTTCAGGTTCAGTGTGGGACTCCTGGCTCTTCAGAAGAGCTTCTTCCATTGCCACCACTGGAGAGAGAACGCTGGGCTAACTGCACTGTTGGGCAGTTCTGGTGCTTGCTAGGCATTTTGACCAATCTGTTTGAAATCTTTGCAATTTAAAGTTCACCTATTTTACATTCTTATGCATCTATTTACAAGAGTGCTTCCTTTTCACCTGCCCCAGTCAGTGAAAGCTCTTCCACTGTACAAAAGGGCTGTGGTAATCAACTATGGGCTATGCTTTTTTCTTGAAAGTTTATGCATCGCACAAATCTCTTCACAAGCTGAAAATCAGTGTCTTGACCATCTTTACACTATTGCTGGATAGAAGCTCTGTTGGGATGTGATCTGCAGGGGCTAAAGGAAAATAAACCAGTGAAGTGAAAATTAATCAGGAACTGAACTAACTGTACTTGTGTTTCAGGTCACTCAGCTTGCAGAGGAGGGTGCTCCCTCAATTTCAAATGCAATTAAGGAACATCTTGAGATTTTTGGATTCCCTCACTGTTCCTTATCTGTCAGTCAATACATTTACAATTATTCCCACTCTGGAATCTGAAAATTTTGTTTCCAAAAGAGAAGAGCTATGGTACAATTCTATGGTGTAAAAGCTTTCTTTTGACACTGAGTAAGATTTAATTTAACAATGTCTATAGCTAAAGTTGTCCAGCATTTCCCTTTTTAAGACATTTTAAAGCTTCTCAGTTTGGTAATGGAAAGATGTGGGTTTTGTTTGGTTGTTAAAATTCCCCAAGTCTGACCAATGTACAAGGTCTTGATAAGTCTTGACTTAAACATGCTCTGAACGTGTGTATTTGGGGCCTATGCCTTAATTCTCAGCATGCTCTTTCTATTTCAACTCCAGACAGGTTTGGTGCTGCTCAGGCTGCAGCATGTGATCCCTGCCCAGCACATCCCCGTGCTCCTTCCCAGTGCTGCAGGGGCTGTGGATCATGTTCCCAGTGCTGGTCTCCAGCAGCTCTGGGTACTGGGGAGGTGATGCTGGAACTGGAAGCAACGTGTTGCTCTTCCTTGTACTTCCAGTGCAGTGCCACTGCAGACCATGGAAGAGGGATTGGAAACAGGCTTACAAATTTTGTCAGATAAACTTTTGACAAATTTCAGAAGTAATTTCCCTGGGATTAATTGTTGTTCTAACAAACAGAAGCAGCACTGGCATGTAAGCACAAGGTGACACTGTGAGAAAAATCATACAGGCATTTGAAGCACTTGGATTCTATAGGAACATCCAGGAGGAAATTGGAGTCTGTGCTGCACTTGAGGCTGTGTGCACGGAGAACATGAGGGAAGGCAGCAGCTCCTCAGGGCAGTACTTTTTGGCTTCTATTGATTGTTGCTGTGGTTTTTTTAACAGGTGATTTCTGACCCCAGGCTTCGTGTTGAGCTCGCTCTCCGGGAAGCTGGACTGCATAAAACACTTTATGCAAGAGAGGTTTTGTCAAAACTTCCACCACTGAAGCTTCCAAGAAGAGACATGGAATCTACAGCTTTTAGTGTAGAGCACCTCTCATCTGAGGGGCAGAGGAGCATCAGGGGTCTGGTCTGGCCCACAATGTGCAAACCTTAAATAAATTCCCTTTGGCTGTGTCCTAGAACTGCTCAGTTCCCTGTGTCTGCAGCCATTCTAAAGCACTCCAAGCTTTTCTGAGCTATGCTGCACCACATTACACCTGCCTGGTGTAGATTTGGAGAGGTTGGGGTGTGTGCTGGTATAGTGTGATTGCCCATGTCCCATTTAAGTGGGAGCTGGGATGCCTGTGCTTAAGGACTCCCATACACAGCACAGGCTAATCTGATGTGCAGCACTTGAGTAGGAATTCTTAAGATTTAATTGGCAGCAGAAGTCCAAAATAGCTTTGCACAGCAGTTACTTTAGATTTTATTATGTTACATGAATAAATCCCACAATTTTCTTTCCAGGTTTCTTGAGAATTTGATTCTTTTAGTTATAGAGTCTTCGTTGCCATGAATGTTTCTAATATTCCTTGATTATGGTAAGATGAAACTTAAACCTTTGTCTATATTTAGAAGGCAACTTGCTGCATCATATTTACTGCAAACCAGTCATGCAATTTCATATTGCAGATTAGTTTTTCAGATAAATTATAAATTAGAAATAGAGCTGGCATCTTTATTTTGGAGCTGACACCACTGAATATGATTCTATTAACTGAAAGAGAAATTGATACTATTTCCTTTTGTAACTGATTATGTTTTCACGCCTTACATAATGATAGCGTAAAATGTTTGTGAACAAGTTACAATTAATAGTTTGACCAGAACTTTCTAAGGATAATGAATATCAGAAAGATCTGAGCATCTCTAGTCATGTCTCTAGGTAATGATGGGACCTTCCTTTATGTGACAGTGTAACGCCTTACCGATGTCAGTGGGTCACATACCTGTCTTGCAGTCAGACACAAGCAATGTCAAGTTTTCACACCTGAGACTGAGAAGACCTTTGGCAATGGCAGTGAGAACGTGGCCTCACCCAGAGAGCACTGGGGTCTGGCCGGGTGCTCAGGGCGTGGTCGTGGAAGCTGATGGAGACCACAAGGCAGGTGCCAAAGGTGGGGGAACTGGTGTGACAGACAGAGAGTGAGCACAGGGTCAGCCAGGAGCAGCATAATCCCAGTGCTGCAGCTGAGTTATTTAGTGGGGAAATGCTGCAGAGCCTGCCCTGAGCTGGGGGCGTGATGTCTTCTGGGCTCAACCTCTGTGTGCTTGTGCTAAAATTACAATTCTGTGTATATTTGTGCTTTTTATTTTGGTCTCTCCTTTGGGGTAACTTGTTATTTTTAAATACACACTTGACCACCTCACAACTGGTTGGATATTCCTGTGGGGAGACAGCAGTGCTTTGCTGTAGGGAACAGACTGGCTGTAAGACACTTCCCAGAAAGGCATCATCCCAAACCTAGGCAGCTGATTTTTTTCCCCCTTGCCTTTAAAAGCAGATCTACAAGATAAAAAAATGTGCACTACTGAAATGGAGATTATAGTTGTCATATTTTATAAATACCAAGATGTTAATGAAAAAGAAAGTTTAAAGGGAGCAGACATTAGTTTTGAAATAGCGGGCACAGATTTTTAGCAGAGACTTGTGGTTGTTTTCATGTCTATCATTTCTTAGGGTAGAAACTGAGTAGAAGTCTATAGAAGTCTGGGCTACCTCAGTGCAACAAAACAATAAGCCAGGGCCTTTAGTGATACAGTGACGCCAGAATGAGGATTTGGGGGGGAGTGTGGAGAACATGCAGGTCAGCAAAAGGGTATTTTGCACAGCACAACCAAGGCTGCTTGTGTCAGGAGAGCTCTTCAGATCCCTTGGCTGTTTCCCAGCCTGGCCAGACACCTCCTTCCTGCTCCTGTGGGAAGGAGGTGGATGTTTCACCCTACTTCATCATCCTCACCTTAGCATTGTTCACAAGAGCCGATCAAAACCCTTCAGGAAACAGAGATGCTTATAATGACATTGGTTTTCATGATAAATCTTTCTACACTTAAACAAAAAAAGAAATCTTCCAAGTTACACATGAAATAGTAATTTTTAAAATGTTAATGGTAAATAGGCTTCTCAACCAGCATCTCTTGCAGCCCTGCTTTGTGGGTTTGGCTGGGTAGGGGTGGCAGTTCAGCCAGCTGTCTTTACGCCAGGGATGAAGTGTGGGCAGTTCACTCTCAACTGTATTTTTATAAAGCCTGATAAGAATTTCTCTGTGAAAATGAAGTTATTTGGTTTCAAGGTAGACTACTTATTTGTGAATTTTGTAGTGAGTAAAGTGGCTTTAATGTTAACCAGTGCCTGAAGGTCAGGTCTTCAGCTGGGCACGGTTGGGTGCTGTGGCACCTTAAACTCTGGCATTGTCTGTTTGTGACATCTTTAAATACTGTAGGAATGAAAATCTGAATGGCCTTTGTAACTGCAGTAACAAAAATGGTCACAAATACGGATTAATTTTTCATGTCATTTACTTAGGTTTCGTCTTTATGCCCAAAGCAAAGAGATCTCCTTCCTGGAAGATCGCTGTGGACAGGAGTGACCCTAACAGGACAGTCCTTTACGACGGCTGGAGTGGGGAGCCTGCAGCTCTGTTAGGCAGCCCGAATTTCTGCGCAGATTTTGTCGGTGCGCCTGCAGCCGCGCTGCGGGCCGGCGGCTCCCGCACTGCGCCGGCCGCTGGCCCCGGCCGCTCCGCTCGGCCGCGGCAGCGCGGCGGGACCGAAGCTCTCCCGCTTCCCGGAGCAGGTCCGTGTGCCGGGGCGGGCAGGTCCCGCAGCCTGTCCCTCGCTGTCACCGTCAGTCCGCGGGGAGGAGCGCGGGGCCCAGCCCCAGGCGCTTGCGGATGAGGGCGGCGATCAGGCGCTGCGGCCGCTGCTGGTACTCCCACAGCACCTCGTGGGACGCCCGGATCTGGTCCCCCTCCAGCCGGTCCAGGAGCGTCACGCAGACGACGGCGGCTGCAGGAGGACGGAACGCTGTCAGCCCGAGTCCGGCCCCGGCGGCTCCCGCTCCTCAGGGCGGAGCGGCGGGACCCCGAGGGCCCTGCCCCGGCAAGGCCTGGCGGCGGCTGCACCAGCACGGGCGGGACGTGCGGTAGGGCCGGGAGGGGCCTGAGGGGAGCAAGCTGTTGGTTTGTCTAGCACGCACTCAGGTCTTCTAATACACACTTGGGTTTTATTGAGCTATAAAATTTGTTTTAGTGTCCTTTTCTAGATAAAACCATTAAGGATGTGTGTTTGGCCTTCTGGCACCGAACGGGACCCTTAGAGGGGGTTAAGCCAGAGCGTGGGGAGGAGGTGGAAGCAACGGGACTCACCTTTGAGGCCACACAGTCCACACAGGGCAGCGAATGCTGTGGACTCCATTTCAATATTCCTCACACCAGCGTCATAAGCCCTCCGTAAGTATTCCAACTTTTTTTCGCTGGAAAAAGAGCATAATGCACCATCTAATCTCCCCTGACCTGGAAAGGAAGCAGAGAACTGTCACTGTCGGCCTTGCATGGGGTCATGGGGCACAGGGCATAGGTGTAAATGGGAAGTCCAGCAGTGCCCATGTTCTGTCTGAGGCCCACAAAGTTTTCCTGTGAGTAGCTGGTTAATTCGTATTCCCGTCAGTGTTAAAGCCAGCACGATGTGTCTCTGTATAGGGGAGAGAATGACGCAGGTTTCAACACTGGTAAAAGGTCAAGTCAGCCCACAGGTAAGAGGCACCAGGGGATGCTGTGCTCTGCAGGGACAAGCCATGGCTGCTCCTGAGATTCATGCTGCATATCAGCTGTGAAGGTCTGCCAGGTTAAATCTCAAAAATGCCAACTGACTGTAGAAGAGGGACAACAAGCTGTGCAGAATGGGAACAGTGAAGAGAGGAAACCCCCTTAAAGTGGGTTTAATTTTTCTGCAGGGGCTGCTGTGGATGGAAGCTGGAGCTGCGTACAGTGTCATTCCTGGTGTGGGTGGCACTGGTGCTCCCCTACTGTAGCTCCAGGTACCACTGCAGGTAGGACCAACACTGTGTTCAGTGTGGCCAGGTGTGGGCACCCATCCTGACCTTCTCCTCTAACCCCTCCAGTGGCTCTGGCTGTCCTGCTGTGTGCTCAGAGCAGACCTGTGCCCTGTGCAGCTTCTCCTCTCACACAGTGTCTGAAGGCCTTGAGACAGGCAAATGCTTACCTGTGGCTGGGCCAGCCTGGGCCAGCCCTTCAGTTTATTGCTGCTCCTACTTTAATCCTCTCAAGTAGCTTTTTGTTTAAATAAAACACAGACTTGAGCAGTACACAGATGGCTGCATCTGCAAGCAGATCTAAAGGTTTATAAATAGTGCTCAGATTATTAATTCTTCATTTATTACATTTCATCTACTCTGCAATCAGCATTTAATTTTGCAAAGGAGATGGTTCCAGAGTATCCAAAGTTTGTTTATGGAAATCTCACAGGCAATGTAATATTTTCCTAGTGTTTGGTAGGAACAAATTTCTGAAGTGACAATCTTGCTGTAGGGGAAGAGCTTGCTGGCAAACTCAGCAAGGTGCAAACAGAGGTGCTCTGTGTTCTGAGGGTGGCTCCTGCTCTGCCTGCCCCCCCCAGCACCATGCGGGTCTCTGCCTGCAGCCCTCCTGTGGCCTGGGTTCCCTGGATAGCTTTGTCCATGTAAGAGTGGAAACACTTGGCATTACATGTGGTGAGGAGGGACAGACAAAGCTGGTTTTACCTTCGTAGAAGTCGTAGGTGCACATGGTGTGGCCGATGAGCGTGGGAAAGTCGGGAATCTCCCTGCTGCAGGCGAGCAGTTCCTCCGCGAGGTCCTTGTCCAGCTCGGTGCTCCGCACCACCACATCGCCCAGCACTACCTGCTCGAAACGTGGCTGGAAGGAGGAGTCCACGGCCGTGTCGGTGATCACAACAGACCCAGCCTTGATCCCTGTGGAAATGGAAGCTGAGGCTGCCAGAGCTCATAACACCTGTGTTCTGCTGCCAAACTTCAGCACAACAGGAAAATCTCAATAGATCTACGTGTGCTTGTGGGGCTCTTCTTTTCAGCAAGTAAAGCAGATGTCAGAGAATAATTGAAATTCGTGAAGTAGCACAGATGTACAAGTAAAATGTACAGAATCAGCACAAGATAAGTGATTGTAGGAATGTGCTGAATGACAGGATTTTAGCTGCTTCTGGCTTGCAGAGATCGTGTCCCCCCTGCCAGCTTGTGCAGGCATGAGCAGCACCACTGCCTCATCCAGGCATCATGGATTCATTTGGGTCACCCCTAACTCATGTTTTCTGTTTGGAAAGTGACACATGGCTGTGGTGGAATCAAGGCCTTCATACACTCTGAGAATGTGCACTCTGCCAAGCCAGTCGCTACAAGTTTTCTGGGTTTTAACCCAAAACAAAATACCATATTTGATATTTAGAGACCTGACAAAATGCTAAAGTTCAGAACTGCATGAGCTTTTGCTGAGAGTTCTTTTTAATAATAGCTGTTTTGCTCTGAAGAAAGACCATGAATCGCTTACCTAAGCCCCCAGAAGTACCGATACGTATAATAGTAACGTCCCGGCATTTTGCATGGTGCAGCAGTTTGATCAGCTCATGAAGCATGATGGAAATGGAAGGGATGCCCATTCCATGCTGTTGGAAGGAGAGAAAAGAGAAACGTCAGTCCCCATGAGGCTGTGGTAGGTGACAGGTACATGACTGCAATGAGCTCAGGGTTATGCTGTGGCCTCTTCTGCTGATGATGCCAACAGCAATTTTTTTGAGGGGGAAGAGACATCTTGGGGTCTTTTTAGTCTGTCCAGGTGAAGTGTCTAACCTCTTCTCCTCCCCTCGATGCTTTAAGGGCTCTTCATGTCAGTAGAGCTGGTGTTCATCCCTGGGGACCCTCTGCAGGCACACAGGTGGTGCCTGTCCTTCAAGGAGGGTCCATAAATGCATCCCAACAGCTGAATGCTCCAAGACCTTCCCCGTGCATTGCCAATCCTTATGCCATGTGCTGACTTGCACTTTGTTGTGTCCTGCTTGCACTCTGGGAGTGGTGAATTTCAGTGAGGACAACCTGAGCTTTCGCTTCTCCATGTGCCTTCCAGCCTGTCCTCGCCCCATACTGGAGCATCTCTGCCACATTGCTGAGCACGAAGGACAATGGAAGGGTTTGTGTCCCTGGGTGAGGACAGGTTTCAGGGTCAGGTGTTTGCTGCATGCCTTGCAGGCTGCCTGTCCCTCTTCCTGGCTCACATTCCCTGCCCTGCTGCCCTTCTGTCCCCAGCACCTGCCTGGCTACCAGCTCCCCACTGCTGGCACTGGCTTGTTCCCATCCTCCACAGACTCTGCTGCCCCACTCCCTCTCTGCTGCTGCTCCCCAGGGCTGGCAGATGTTCTGCAGGCCTGGAGCTGCTGGGGCTTCTGCTGCATCTGCCCAGTGCTCCCTTGCTTGGTCGTCTGTCTTCTGCTCCATTGCTAGACCAACATCCTTTTCTTAGTTTAACTTTCAAGTACAAAAGGTGTTTGGTGCCATGGGGTTTGGTTTTTCCTCTTGAAAAATACCTCAAATTTTTTTGGTTTTGCTATCATCTTCAAAAACCTGAAGGAAGCACGTATGGAAGCTCCATTGATTAAAGTACACAGCCAGTTTTTGTGCTGCTTTGTCTCCTTTCTCCTGGCTGTGAGACCAATGCTTTGTTCGCTTTGTATCATGTTTTAAATATGAAACCTTTTCACATGTTGTTATTCTGGAACATCAGCCTGGCTTATTCACCAATGCCTAAAAAATTTATTCTCATTGTAAATATTCAGAGCAGGAATCTGTGTTCCTGCCCCCGTATGTTTGAGCTCAGTTGTGTTTCTAAGCAACTTGCAGAATGTGATGTTGGCAGCTGCTCTGCATGATGCTTCTTAGGGCGGCTGTGTGTTCTGCCCCATGTCCTCTTCTGCTCTGGCCAAAGCTGGTGCATGGCCTCGAGCTTGGTGAGGATTTGCTTCTGGCTGTGTCACTGCTGCTGCCAGGCTGGGAAACAGCAAATCTTGTGGTAGTTCTTCCTGTTGGATCCTCTCAGATTGATTCCCTCAGGCTTGATTCCCTTGGTCAGGATTGGTTTGGTTTTGTCAGAGGGAGGAAACATGAGCTCTGTTGTGTGATTCCATCTCCTGTGAATCACATTTCAGACTAATCTTGTGCCTGAAGAATTGGCGCCAGGACCAAGCCTTTGGGTGTGAGTGCTCCCCACCACAGCCTGTGTTTGCTTTTCCCTTTGTTCAGTGCCAAAAATCCCGCTCTAAAAGAATCGTTAATAATAAGGCCAGGTTTTTATTTTAGAGCTTTTATCAATGTAATACTCCCAGCAACATTTCATAGTTCATGTATGCTGAGGAGTGGTTTTTGCCTCCCCAACTGAGCTGAGCAGAACATGTGCACGTCTGTTGTTAATGTGGCACTTCCCAAACATAGAGTGCAAGCATCGGGGAATGCTATTCAAACAGAAGCAGCTTTGCCATGGCTGAGAGGTTGCACTGGTGGTAGTGGCTGAACAACGAAAAGAGGAAAAAAGTCTGCAGGTGGGTGTTGGGGGAGGCAGAGGCATGTGAGGGAGAGGATGGACCCTGCGCTGTGTGGCTGTGGGACCCTGCCAGCAGCACCCCCGGCCGGCCCCGGGGCACGGTGCAGAACTCACGCTGATGGAGAGCACGGGCCCTGCCCGGTACATGGCGTAGCGGTCCGACCCCGCGCAGATGTCAGCCACGTCCTCCCCGTCACCCGCCAGGCCCAGCTCCCGGTGCATGAACTGGGCAAACGCCCTCATCCTGTTCGGGCTGCCGCCAACGCAGACAAACTGGAAACAGAATATCAGTGTGTTGGTACTTAGCTAGAACAAGTACCACGAGTCAGTCTGAATGTGGCAGTGGTGGCCGCGCCAGACACATCTTCAGAGAAGGCAGTGGGATGCCACTTCCTCACCATCAGTCAAGGGACATTGGAACAACTGAGGGTCGCAAAACCAGGAGTGAACAGGAAACACAGGCTGTCACTCTGTCAGGGTGGTGACTACCCTGAGTCTGGGCAGCCATACAGCTGCACATACTTGGGTATCAGTCCTAGGCAAGAAAATCTAAAATAATTCAGCAAATTTAAGCTGTTAGTATCACCACTGATAGCAAAGCAAGCCCAGTTGTTAGAGGAGCTCATTGGTTAATTTATTCTATGAACAATGCTGACTGCAATTAGTGAGCACTGCTGATGGCATGGAGGCCATAAAGTCAGGGAGGAAAAAGGACAAATTTTACATAATAAAGGAAAATATGCTCGCTGGAGGTAGGAGGAGGATGAGTGTGCAGCTGCCAGGGCAGTGCTGCTGATCCTGCTGCCAGGGTGCCAGGCTGCTCCAGCCCTGGGCACTGAGGCTCTTCCCCCGGACGACTAGGGAAAGGCTCTGGTTTGAAATGGAAGAGGATGCCATCGTGACAAGTCGATTTTGAAAGCAGGTCTCAGCCAAAAATGATATGACATCCTCCTTGCCTTGTCTCCAGTAGATGATGATCAAGATGCTTTGGACAAGTGCCTCCTCTGTCTGTCCTCCAACATGGGGCCAATATAAAATCAGGTTTTACAGAGCTACAGGTTTTTAAAAGGATAATTTTCTGCTGTGATTTCTGTCCAAAACAAACAAGGACAGACAACCTCTTTGCCCAAGCTGCCTTGGGCTGCTGAGTCCCTTAGCTGAGCAGCCAGACCCCATCCCAGCAGGAGCTTTGGCAGCAGTGGGGCTCCAGCATGGGCAGGTAGCGCCATGGGATGCACAGCTGGAGAGCCTGTGCAGGGGGGAGCTGCTGCCTTGCTTTTGCACCTGCTCTTTACCTTTATGTCCCCAAACATTGCTGGCAGGTTGTGCGTTTTTGTTCCCAAGTCCAGGTGGTACAGGATGTCCTCCTCCATCAAGTCCAAGTGTGGGTTTTTAACAAGGACCAGGCCGCTCCTGGGGGGAGACAATGAGGAGATGGGCTGGGGCACCAGGCAGTGCCCACAGGGAGGGGGACAGGCAGAAATGGGGCACAGGGCAGCCTAGAAGCTCCATGAGGGCACACACAGCCCGGGTGTCAGAAAAGGGATGGGACAGGGACAAGGGACGAGCCAGCTCTGTGTGGTGTCTGGACCAGCTGTCTTTCTGCTCCAGGTAAGCTCTTTGACATGTCTGTTGTTATATCTATGTATTTGGCAAAAAATATGTTTCAGTATTTATCAATTTTGTCAATGGCAACCTTAGCTCTTTCCTTCATAGGGTTTTGCCAGCAATGTCCAGGGGTGATGTGCTGTGCTATTTCCTTTGTGACAGTTTATTAAGCTCTTAGCAAATCGGGATTTCACACTTGTCCCAAATAACTGCCTGGCAGGGTGAGTGCAGACCCTGCAGGCAGCCAGAGGCCAGCTTGCTGTCCCTTTCCACCTGCTGCAAGAGATGAGAAGCAACTAACTAACGGTGCAGGTTAGTTTTATAAATGAGGCTTAAATGAAAGCCAGAGAACATTTTTCTTCTCTTATTAAAACAAACTCAAGTGTTCCCCTGTTACTCACCCCGAGTAACCTGTTGTTTCGGTCATAGCGGCTCCACCAGAGTCAGCTGAAAGCGATACCCTGCCAAAAAGGTAAGGAAAACACTCCCTGTGTCCTCAGCTGTCGAGGTTTAGAGCTCAGAAGAGGTTTCAAGGGGCTCTGAAGGGGGTTAAATACCTCCTATGCTTTGTGCAGCTCCCAAGGTCAACAGTGGCCAGTACCCCGCCCGCTCCCTGTGTTCGCTCAGATGCCAAGGTACCTCCTGTCTGGCATGGTTCCTCCCGGAGTGGCTTTTTGGGCAGGTGCGTCACCAATAACCTTGACTGGCGGCCCTAGGGCTGGGGCCGGTGACCTGCTGGCCCTCTGGCTGGTGACCTTGTGCCATCTGGCTGGTGGGGTGGGCATTGAGCACGTGGCTGCACATGTGCACCCCGGGGAGACAGAACAGCTCCTGGACCACCAGCCTGGCCTGGGGAGGCTGATTTCACTTTCAGCAATGTTCAGACAGCACTGTTGGGTCTCATGGTCCACCCAGCCCCATCTCAGCCCAGAAGCCTGTCAGAACAGTGTGCAGTGTGCCAGTGGCAGCAGGTCCCAGGCCAGGGGAACCAGAGTGCTCGTGGGGCTGCGGAAGGAATGTGTGATGCTCCTGCAGGAGCAGGAGGAGAGTAGAGATAGTGGTCCTGCTTCCTGTCCCAACAACATCAGGCACTGCCCTGGAAGATATTTTAGGCAGCTGCTGGAGGGGCAGAATCTGGCATTTGCTGTTGGCCTCTGGGAATTGTCGATGGAAGCTCTGATAATTAGAGAAGTGCTAGGTAATTAATTACTGGGTGAAAGCACATTGTATGGGGCTCACTTGCACCCTGCATTCAGGCAGTAACGCAGTCCTGCTGCCCTAATGGGGAGGGACGGAAATTGTTTTAACTGAGGCAGTCTTTCCCTGAGCAAATGCCCATTTTGCTACCCATCCAAACCCTTTAAATTGCAAAACCCTGTATAAAAATAAACAAACACTGCAAGCCGGTGGCCTGGGAACATGTAAATTGTGTACCTTGCCCAAGACAGGGTCAGGATAGAGAAGGTCTGAGAAGGGGAAAGAGCAGAGCTCTCAGGGATATTTCAAGCTTGCTGGAGTCATACCAAAGGCAGGCTGGAAGGATTTCTCTGCTCTGATGAAGTTCTCCCTCCCTGGATGCTGTTCACATATGCCTGCCAAAAATGACTTATTACTGACGCTCCACAGCACTCCTGAAGAATAAGGATCTGGAGATTCTTTTTCCCTTTCAGAAAGCACCAGATTTCTGTGAGGGGCACAGAAAAAGTTTCCTTAGGGCTGCACATACCTTCTGCCCGCTAAAGTCACTTGGTGCGATTGCTGTGGTTTCAGGCACACAGCAGATTGCGCCGTGGGCTCCATGCAGAGCTTTGCAGTCATGTCCAGTGAGAGTTACCTGATCTGAGAAACAGAAGCAGAAGTTTGCTGCTGTTTGCCAGAGGTGGCTGGGAAAGCACTGGGGGAGGTGAGATCAGGCTGAGGCTTCCTGTGGATTCTCCTCCTTCTCTGGTCTTGTTTGGTGGAGGAACATGAGGCCCTGGCCCTGCACCCACCTCCAGCATGGCTGGGCAGGGCTTTCACTGGGGAGTGAGGGTTCAGCAGAATTGTGGATGGATGGCTGGACAGATGGACAGACAGCTGGACACCTGAGTGACCCTGTGGCAGGGCACGAGTGTTCCCACACACTGCCTGGGCTGCCTGGGCTGGTAAAGGCAGTGCTTCCATGTCTCCCCTTTCTCTGCCTGCCTTCCATGGCAGAGTATTTCTGGGCACAGCTGGAAGGGTGCACAGTTCAAGCCATCCCACAATAAAGCAATATTCCTGAGCACATGGACAACTTCTTAAATATTTTCTTATGAAAAATAGTCTTCCAGCACAGCCAGCTGGGACATCCCTGCCTGGTGGTCAGCAAAGCCCCTGCCCTGCCCTGCTGCAGCCTCTGCCCCTGGTGTGCTCGGTCCCAGGCAGGGACCTCCCCTGTGCTGGCAAAAGGGGCAAGATTTTGGAGGGTGGCCCTGCTGAGTGAGCAGGGGCAGAGTCTCCTGGAGCCACAGCTCTGTCTGGAATGGCAGGCTGAGAACTGGTGGGCAAGCAACATTCCTGCGGTGTTTGTCCCTGCTGTGCCCAAGGTAAAAGGAACTAGCGTGTTCTGTTTAAGTAAACATGATTGCACCAAGGGAAATGGTTGGATTGTGCTTTTGGCTTCCCAGAAGTGACACTGAAGAGAAGGGACAGCAGCCATCACAGTGGCCATGCAGGTTTCTGGGCCTGTCTGGTGCAGGTCAGCTCCCTGCCTGGCCAGTATGAGAAGTCCCTCACCTTTGGTTCCTTCGTCCACGATTATTTTTCCCATGGTTGTTCTTCTTTGGGATGGCTTTCGGTAAATCCCAAACTGAAGCGTGGCTGTTCTTTTCCTACCTCTCCTGCTTACCATGGCAGAGGCTGCAGAATGGAATGGAATGGAATGGAATGGAATAGAATAAGAATAGAATAGAATAGAATAGAAGTAGAATAGAAGTAGAATAGAGTAGAATGGAATAGCAGAATAGGATAGGATAAAATACTAAAATAAAATGCTTTCAGTTGAAAGGGATCTGCAGTGCTGATCTAGCCCCGCTGCCTGCCTGTTTCTCTTCCTCGAGGCAGCGTGGGGAGGTGGGGATGGTGAGAAGCAAAGAGCACTGCCCCAAGTGAGTGTTTGTTTGTGCCTGATTCAGAGCTAAATCCAGCCTCTTCAAGTGCCAGGCAGTGGAGCTGTTACCATATGTGCTAGAGGATGACAAATAAAGCACGATGAAGTATACGGCAGAGTAACATATGGCAGTGTAGACAGGCTCTCGGCAAGGGAAGAGCTAGGGAGAGCCAGCGCTCCCGCGCCCATCCGACACCTCTTGTCATGTTAAATGCTATTTTAGAGCAGACAGCGATGGCAGCCTGTGCGCGGCAGGGAGCTCGCACCCGCCGCGTCCTGCCAGGGCTCTGCAGCCTTGCTCCCAACGAGCCCTAGCAGCTCCTTCTCCACTCGGCTCGTCTCCGCCTTCCCTCCCGCAGTGCTGCTGCTGCTGCAGCTCCCTGGAGCTGCAGATGGATGAGATATTCCAGCAGCCCGGAGCTCAGCCCCGTCTGTGGCCGCCGGGTCGGGCTGGGCAGGAGGGACAGGTGGTGCCCATCGCAGGAGTGAGCGCCTCCACCACCACCCCGGCAGGGCATGTGAGCCTGTGCTCAGCCTCACAGTTCTGCTTCAATAGCAGAGAGCTGATGAACATTCACAGTCCAAGGGATGTCTTGTGCATTCCTCTAGTGATGATTCCTGGCAATCGGCATAAGGGAGCAGCAGAAGCACCGGGGAGTGTTTTACCTGACAGGAGGAAGGCCATGTGCCAGCAGCACAAAGATTTCCTGCTCCCCTTACCCGCCCTGTGCTGCAGAGCCAGAAGAGTGAACACAGGGAGCAAAATGTGGATTTTTATCAGCTGTTTGCTCTGGCTCCATGTTTTGCCTTGTTTATTATTGGTATAAAGCTGCTCTTGGCATTGGGAGCAATCAGTAAAACACTCTCCAAAGGAACCAGGCTCCACAAACCCTCGGGGCACTTGAGTAACTGCAGCTTGTCAGGACATGTTTCCCCTGAGGTGAAGCACTGCCGCAAAGCCATTTATTTCAGGCAGAAATCAGCTGCCTGACCTATGTCGCTATTCAGGATTTATTCAGGAGCTGTTGATCTGCCAGTCCAGTGTGGCTCCACACGAGGGGCTGAGGCTGCTGCTGCTCCACTGCAGGAATGTTCCTTAGAGTTGTGGACGAGTCACTCTTCCCACCATTCCCTCTCTGCAGCCTTGCCCATGGCAGGTGGGATTCACCCTGGGAACAGGCAGGGGATCTGCCTGCTCTGCCCCAGTGCTGCCAGGGCAGGTGGGGAGTCTGTGCCCACGCTCTGGGCATCCTGCCCTGCTGGGCTGCCCAGGGGGTGAGGACACAAGGGTGACAGCCACACACGTCTGCCCTTGCAGGTTCAAGGAGCACCAGGCTGGCCCCACACATGCCTTGGGAAAAGGGCTCTGCTTGAGTTTAAACCAAGTTTCTGGCTGGGATTGGTGTTGGTTTTCTGCAGGAGCAGGGATCCTGCCCTGGCTCTGCCTGGCTCCACATGGTTTGCTGCTGCCCATCCTGGACAGACTCCTTCCCTGGCCCCACACGGATCCACTTCAGCAGAAAATGTTGCTTCTGGCATCTTGCTTCTCCCAAGGCTGGGTTCCTTTTCTGCCTCCAAGCAGGATGGAATTGAAGTGAGAAGGAAATGAACAGTGAGGCAGCTTGGCAACAGGGACCTCCCATCCACTCTGGGGTAGGTTCCCCCTTGCCTTCCTCCATGCTGCTTTTTGTTCCCTTCCCACCCCGCAGGGATGGGTGAGCTGTTGCCTGCTGGGAGTACCCACAGAGGTTTGTGTAAATGCCCAGTTTGCTGAGACAGAGCAGGGATGTGGCTCCAGAGACTGGCTGTGGTGGGAGAAGACACAGAATCAGCAGTGCTCCCCAGCTCTTGGAACCTGCAAGCAAGCCCCTCTCTGCTTGCTCCCTTCTTGCCCAGTGCTTCTCTGCTCTCCAGGCTTGGAATCCAGATGGTGCCTGTTTTTTTTTTTTCCCTTTTTTGTTTTCTTTTTCTTACATGGGTATTTTTATCCTTTAGACTTTCGCTCCTTGGACTTGTAGGTGCCTGTTGTAGCTGCTGGTGCCTATGGGTGCAGGCAGGAGGGAGGGCTGGGAGGAGATTTCGGCCGCAATAAGGCAAATGACGCAAGGCCTGAGCACAGTTCATAAAGCCATGCTGTTTGTCAAGCCCAATCATGTCTCAGAAACAGGACAAGGAACAATTTCTCATCAGGAAACATGGGGGTTTGGGTGGCTGAGCCCCAGCCCTGTGCCCCCCAAAGCTGTCCTACCCATGTGCCCCACATTGATGGAGTGCCCACAGCTGGTGCATGAGCTGGTCCTTGGCCCTGGCAGCGTGGAGGTCTTGATGGTAGCTGCTGCATCACCTCATGTGCTGGATTTGTCAGGATCTGAGCTCACGGCTGTTCAGACACTTTCCTGCACTCCATGGGGGATTAGGGGCTTCCATGCAAGGGCAGACTTATGCTGGCCCCACTATTTCAAAGTGAAGCATCCAGGCCCTACTTTATCCAACTTTATTGAGATGGAAACAGCTAAAGGGAATAAATGCTGGTTCCAGAGGAGGCACTTAGTTCTGCTGGTGCTGGCTCTGCATTTCAGTGCCCTGTGGAGATACATGGAAGACCCTGGCGAAAGCATCTCTGCCTTTCCTCCCTCTTCCCTGCACCCAGGTAAACCAAGCAGGCTTGAAGTCTAGATTTTTTCCTTTTTCAAACAATTCCTTTCCTTTTCCCTGTATTTATCTTATTTCTGTCCCCATGCCCTTTCTCTTTCTCCTCCAGGGAGGCTAGAGGGGTAGAGTTTGTCCTGCATCCCTCCCTGACCTGCTGTCCTGCTCCACCAACATGGGAGCCTGAGCCCCCAGGCACTGGGCCAGCACGGGGCAGGCAGAGACCATGGAGCTGGAGACAGGTGGGGGAAGCATGATAGGGGTGAAAAATAATCACATGAAAATCAAAGTGGTTTTTTGCAGCCTTCAAAACATATCTCTGCCTTTCTCAGCAACTCTGAGGACCAAGGACCTTGATGCAAGTAAGGGATCTGGCACCTCCATGCTTCACCAAGATTTTTAAGGTTTAAAACCACCGTGCTCAGGTGTGCATACCTTGGGGCAGGGCGGGGTGGGACAGCACTGCTGGCCGTGCTGCCAGAGGAGATGCTCAGCCAGAGCATCTCTGTGCTGGGCCCCCTTGCTGGGCTGGGGGGTCCTGTGGGTGGCCAGTGGGCTCTGTGCAGGTACCAGAGCACAGGGGTCAGGACAGCCCAGTTCCTTCCTTAGCCTGCGAGTGGTGGTACTGTCTCACTGCTTGATGCAAGAGCTGTTCTAGCTACGCTGCATTTCTAATATGCAATAATAATGTGCATTTTCCTTGTGTGGAAAGGTTGGGATCAGAAGAAAAGCCCTGCAGTGGAAGGCAGGCCTCTCCAGCATCCTGCACTGGAGGGCAAAAGAGCCTCCTATGTCAACAGAGCTTGCACTGGTCTGCAGAGTGTATGAAGAGATATTCTAAAATACCTTAATTGTGATTTAAATTACAGGCACAGAGCATTAATCTCTGTCAGATAAAGCACAGGGCAGATCTGGAGCACATAAACCTCTGCCCGTCTGCAGTGGGACACGCAGTGCTGCACACGGGGAGTGGGCAGGAGCCCCCTTCAGCTCCCAGGACCCTCCTGGTGCTGGGAGGCTCCGAGTGGATGTCCATTGTCCCAGAGCTGGGCACTTGCAGTGGAGGCAGCTGCTGTCACCCCACCCCTCCTGCCCTTTCCTTGCTGCCCAGCCCGAGCACTGACTGTGGCAGCAATTCCTGCGGTGCCTGAGTGCCCAGGGAAAAGCAACTGCTAATGGGAACTAATGATGGATTCTGCATCCTGTTTGCCAGGAGTTAACTTTCAGAGGATATTTCCAGGTGGCTTTCAGCGTCTCTGGCTCGAGACTGGAAGGAAGGAGACAGGTGCCACCTTGTGTGGAAATGTTTCTCCACGCAGCGGGCACAGACAGAATTCCTTTCCCCCTTTTCTTTTTGGTGGCGTCATGGCAAACTCCTCCCAGAGGCAGAATGCAGCCAGCCCTCGTACAGCCCCTGCCAGCTGTTCAAAAGCGCATAGCAGCACGGAACCCTCACAGAGGTGGTGGCAGAGGACACAGCTTGCTCAGTTACAGCAAGTGAAACCCCAAGGAACAGGAGAGGTTCCAGGGGGTGAGAGGCTGGACACGACCTGGAAATGAGCACTGGCAGCCCAGAGACCCCCGTGAACTGGGCTGATCCCCAGTGTGGGCAGCAGGGGAGTGGGCATTCTGCCCCTCTACTCCGCTCAGGTGAGACCCCACCTGCAGAGCTGCCTCCAGCCCTGGGGCCTAACAGCAGGACATGGAGCTGCTGGAGAGAGTCCAGAGGAGGCCACAGAAATGCTCCAAGGGCTGGAGCCCCTCTGCTCTGGAGCCAGGCTGGGACAGCTGGGGGTGTTCACCTGGAGAAGAGAAGGCTCCAGGGAGAGCTCAGAGCCCCTTCCAGAGTCTAAAGGAGCTTCAAGAGAGCTGGGGACAAACTTTATAGCAGAGCCTGTTGTGATAGGACAAGGGGTAAACTAAAAGAAGAGAGAGAGATTTAGATTAGAGATTAGGAAGAAGTTCTTGGCTGTGACGGTGGTGAGGTCCTGGCACAGGTTGCCCAGAGAAGCTGTGGCTGCCCATCCCTGGAAATGTTTACAGAGCAGTTTGTCCCTGCTTCCCATCCCCTCACCCAGCTCTCCGTGTGCTCTGGAGTTGAGCTGTGGCAGCAGCACCCTGCTATGTGCCACACCACATTCCAGCCATAGTTTATGCCACAGGAGAACTGTGTTCCCAGAAAGGACCCTGCAGATTAGCAGCCAGCTGGATTGTGCTGGGCTCACCCAGGGAGAAGCACACGAGTCAGGCCGTACCCTCAGCCATGCCAGTCACAGAAGAGCTGAAGAAATCTGGGCCCTCCCAAAGTGGTTTATTTAAATACAGCAGCATCTCATGGCACACACTGGCTGTGCTGGGCTGTCTGCCCTCTGATACACTCCTGGGTTATTTCTGTCACCTCCAGTATTGACAGACACTCTCCCTCTGTCCCTTTCCAGCTGTCCAGAAGCATCACAGTGAGCAGTCTTCAGTTCCCTGTTCTGAGTCTGATGGTGAAATACTTGTCTTTCCCTAACCAGCCTCTTAATCAGCTATTGGAAAGGAAAATAAACTTGATGCCTGGCTTTAGGAGAACAAAATGATGAGACCTGTCCTCGCTATGGCTGCTGCTCTCTCAGCCTGTCCTCCCTATCAGCTGCTCAGGCTCTGTCCCTTGCTGCTCTGACCCCATCCCTTGTGCTATGGAGGCATCAGAGTCCTGGTCTCTGCTGGAAGGTGTCAGGCCAAGACCACGCATCCAGCATCTCCTCTCCCTCCTGCGTCTGCAGTCCACTCCTTTCCCCTGTGTCTGCTCTCAGGATAGAAGAGCACATGTCAAGGTCCAAAGTACTCGAAATGGTTTTCCAGCTCAGAGCCTGGCCCCTATCTCCAAGCAGAAGCAGCCTGTCACAGAGAGGTGCAGGTGATGAGACCCTCCTGAGCCCACATGAGGGGAGGAGTCATGAGAGACAAGTGGGAGATGATGGTGGTGGCTGAGATGGCCGCTGGCCCCTGCTTTGCTCCTGCAGAGGGGAGGGCTCTTTTGGTTCAACCCCAGAGAGACGGATCTGGAGACCAGCTCAAAAATCTGCAGGCTTAAAAAATGGGATTATTTTCTGTATTGTCTAACTGAGCCTTTGGGGTTTGCATCTCGAGCTGCTTGCTGTGACCCTAAGGGTCAGAAGAGGCTCTTCTTGTTCTGCACAGCCCCTGAGGTGTCCAGTTGTCCAGGACCTGTGGCTTCAGGATGACCCTAAGCCACTGGGGCCAGGCTGGGAGCCACTGCTGTTCTTCTCCTGCTGTGCCCTGGTACAGGTGGATCAAACCAGCTCTCCGAGGTTACCGTAGCAAAGGGTAGATAGAACAGGAGCAGGAAGAAGAGACTCCTTGGTAACAGCTGAAGGTGCTTTAGGCTTTTTCAAAAGGAAACGTAGCCTAAAGGAACACCTTTATTAGATGGCTGTGGGGCTGGGGCTTTCTGCTTCTAAGTCCTCTCGCTCTACTCCGTGCTGGAAGCAGGAGCATCCCTGGGCAGCCTGGCACCGGGGCTCCGAGGAGGGGCTGAGGGACGGGGCCACGTGCGGCTCCATGTGGGCAGAGTGGGCTGTGCTTGCTCTCCACCTTTCCTTTCGGGCCGGTTTTGCGGGCTGACTGCCGGGGCTGCAGAGGGAGAGGCTGGAGCGTCCAAACACACGCCCTGGCACAGGCGGGACTGAAGCAGGCACTTTGAACGACCCTCTCTAACTGCTGCCTGTGACTGGAGTCGTGGCAGCCTGGTGACTGAGCCTTGTCCTTCTCCTCTCTCCTCCTCCATGCGTCCCCGCCACAGGGACCAATTCGACAAACCCTCCATCACCCTTCGTGTGCCGGCACTTTCTGGGTGCAGCCAGCACCGGGAACCCTCCCGGAGCCCCAGCGCCGCTATGGGATGCGCTGGTGTTGGTGCTGGTGCTGGTGTTGGTGCTGGTGCCGGTGCTGGTGCCGGTGCTGGTGCCGGTGCCGGTGCTGGTGCTGGTGTTGGTGCTGGTGCCGGTGCTGGTGCCGGTGCTGGTGTTGGTGCTGGTGCCGGTGTTGGTGTTGGTGCTGGTGCCGGTGCTGGTGCTGGTGTTGGTGCTGGTGCCGGTGTTGGTGTTGGTGCCGGTGCTGGTGCTGATGCTGGTGGCTCCCACCGGCCACCCCGGAGCTCCTGCTCGCCCGCTGCCGCACAGCCGGGGATGGCGGCCACTCGCTGGCAAGGCCCTGAAGCGAGTGCAGGGAAGGCTTTGGGAGCCTGCAGCTGGGCCTGGCAAGGGGACACGAACAACATGTGTTACAAGCCCTGGAACTTAAATATTTTGCTGCTATAAATGTTAGCAACGAGAGCTCTCGTTACATTTAAATGCCAGATGACAGAAGCAGAGGCCAAAAAAAGCTCCTTCCCAGCCAAGCAGAAGGAGAGGGGGCGACTGTGCCAGCGGGGCCGGCGGGACACAGGGCTGGCACTGGGGACACCCACTCTGGGCAAGAGCGGGCACGGGGACAGCCTGGCTGTGGTGCCTCGGTGGAAAAGCAGCTGCTGGTGCATTGGTCAGCACGATGGGCATGGCAGCGAGCAGAGCACTGAGAGGGGCACTGAGCGCGGGCATCGCACGGGTCACCAGCACCCAGAGTCCGTGGAGCTGCGCTGGCGGCCGAAGGGAGAACTCCTCTGTACCCCGGGTTTGGCGTTTGAAATGGAAATGAGCTTGCCAGCATTTCCACCCTGATCCCCGGTGCCCGGTGACTCCGTTGTGAGAGCGGGTCCCATGGGCTGAACCTTGGCCTACAAAGGCTCCCCGCCTCAGCTGGGGAGTAGTTTTCATCATTTACGTTTTGGCATAATTTCAATAAATTCCAGTTGGCTGTTCCTGAATAACACCCAGAGCAGAAAGGAACTGTGCAGCCCTGTGAAGTGAATCTTTGCAATTAGAAAACTTGAGCACTTTTTGGTGGGTGTTTTGCTGAAAACAAAACGCTGCATGTGATGGGTTTGGAAAGCACAGGACTAATTACCAGTGCTATTTTAAAAAATGGCATGAAAATGAGTTATGCTGCTAATGCTCAGATGCAAGAACACGGTCTGCTTAATTTAATAACACTGTGTAATTTGTGTAAAACCAAATTGGTAGCAATTATACATTATTGTTAATTACTTGGAGCTGGGTTCTCCTCTCTGTGCTCACGCTGAATTGCACCTGGCTCCCCAGTGCCCCAAAGTCTGTGGGGTTTGTGATGTAAAGAGGCACATGAGGTAAGGACCTGAAAAAGGAGAATTGTGGAAGGTGCTCAGGGTGAGGCCCGCTCCAGAGCTGCTGGGACAGCAGGCATGTCCCCATCCTGTCCTTACACTCATGGAATCTCCTGGGGGAGTCAGTGGGAGCTCTGCATGCCGTGGAGCTGTTCGGACAGGCCTCACCGGCTGCTCCAGCAGCCTCAGCGCGACTCCGTCTGTGACTCACATGCCTGACTCACAGACGCCTGATGAAATACATGTACTCCCAGTCACATTTATCACAGCTAAATATTAGAACAAGGTCTTTAATTTCAAACCCGAGTGCTTCCTGGCATTTTCTCAGCAGCTGTGCTCGGGCCAGTTGCTGCGCTGGGAGGGGGCGGTGATGCAACTTTGCTACGTTGCAACTGCCAGGTTTGCTTGTTTGCATGCATATACACAGATATATATTTAGAAATTTCCTCAAGGCAGAAGAAAATAATTCACGACAAGCAGCAGCTTGGAAGGTCTGAATTATTATTTCTGTACCGCAGCTCACCTTGAGCATATAAGCGAAGTCTTTATGTGCTGACGTTAATAATGCTAAAGAGTTAAAAACCTCAGCGGCTCTGAAGGCAATTATCAGGTTGGCTTTGTCATGCACAGTCTCATTTTGTGTGCTGCAACAAAATTATATTTTACTGTGTATTTTAGAAGGAATAACAGTGTTAGTGGTGTTTTTTTGCTGTTGGGCTCCATCTGCCCCCAGGGCCCTCCCTGTGTGGTGCTGCTGGCCTGGGCTGGACCCCCCGCGCTGCCTGCTCCCCTCTGTTTGTCTGGGACAGTGCTCACCGCTCTGCAGAGCTTGAAAAGCCAGGGGAGTCTAAAGGGAGATGGTTTTACCAAATGAGGGGACTGGTCTCGGGTCCAGCAGCCACCTCTTCCAAACATTTCCTCTATGGCATCTTTCAGCTGCACGAGCTGTTTCTACACTCCCAGAGCATTTCAAAGTGGTCTGACTTGAAATCCCAGCTGCTCCAGAGAGAGGCAGAATTTATGAAGACCCAAGGCAGTTCAAGTTACCATGGAAATTGTTTCAAAACAGAGAAGCCCGATTTTGCTATACTGGCTGCCTTGGGAGGGTTTTCTGTGTGGAAGGATGACAGGGTATACCTGCCCCATAGCCCAAGGTATGCTCTGCATGTGTTGTGTTCTGGGGCCCACAGACTTCTGAAGACCATGATATTTGCATAATATTAATGTGTTTATTCTGATGTCTGTGGGTGGCAATTGGTGCCCACAGTGCTCCTTTCACATGGACGTGCCATTATTACACCTGATTAACGCAAACATTATTTGGGAAGAAGTTCCAGACTGTTCCCCAGCACGGAAAGAGCCACAAGAGGTTCTCCTGCTGTGAACTGGAAGACCCCAAATTTAATCACGCTCCTCTCCTTGCAAAGCTATGCAAAGTCAGCCGTGTATGAATACCCCCATCAAATCCACCCCACCTTTCCTTGGGGGACTGTAAAACACCTGACAAGCCAGATGCTTTACTACCCTCACTGTGCCAGCTGTGGCATCTGAGTGGCACAGAGGTAGCACAGAGGGGGGCATCTCAGGGACAGAGACAGCCCTGTAATCTTCCCCAAATCTCAGGCACTTCTGACTCTGCCATGGCACTACCAGCCACAAACCCAAACACTTTGTTGTGATATCCCTCTCAGACTGCAGCCCAGGTTTTCTCCCCAAATAACGTTATTACAGATAAAATTCTACTTACAGCTGGAATTTCCTATCAACAATCATGTTACTTATAGAAAAGATAATTGAAAAAACCCCGCACTATTTGTAAAGCAAATTTATTTGTAAGGATGCTTATGATGATAAATAAGAAGTGGCATTCAAAAGAACAGAAAAATAGCCCTGTTTATAGATTATGCTGAGATTATTTCAGTAAGCTAATTCTTCCCTCTGCGTCACTATTAATTAGACATCAGTGGCATGTAAACTGTATGTGATCCAGTTACAGGAGACTGTGGGCAGGAGCTGCCTAATTCCAGTTCCCAGCACTGGTTCCTCCTGTGGCTGTGAATGAGCACTTAGCAACAGCTGTCCCTTGGTGAACCATGCGTGGGTTACTCAATGACAGGTTCCAAAATTCATATTCTTCTACCAGATGTAAAGTAGAAACTTTTTCATGCAAAGTGCTTCTAACCCATGCAGCTCCTCGTGTCTCCTGGCAACCCCACAGACATTAGTGAGGGGTGGCTCTTGGCCCAACAGTGTCACCCTTTCCTGGGAGCTTGGACAACCACATGGGCTACTACTGTCAAAAGTGCTTTAGGCTGCAAATAAGCAGGTGGGTGTTCAGAGGTCTTGGCTGCCAACACCACCTGTGGGGCCTCAAGGGAAACTTGGCACTTCTGGAAATGTAGCTGTTTGGTTAAATTTTGAAAAGCTGTATTAGATACCCAACCTTTAGTCTTCTCTTTAGGAAAATGGTCCTTGTTAGAGCTGTATTTTCTCCCAAGGAACACCTACACATGAGCTACTTGAATGCCACATTCAGCTACTTGGCAGTACACTGTGGAAAATCACTGGCCTTGCGCTGTTGAGCCAAATACAGACCTATTTGTATTTTTAAGGGAATTAGTATTCTTTTCTCTGTTTAAAACATTCCTATTACTCATAGTGAGTCAAATCCTGGCCCCGTTTGGAGGGTGGTGCATAAATGAGCTATATGCACAAAGGAGCTTCATTAGGAGCACTTTCCAAACCCTCCATCCACCTGCCTTTTCCCGAGTGAACAAGCATTCGCCTCCTGCCCTGGCACCACAGCTGTGATTGCTATCCATGCTGTCCCAGCCTGACTCATGCTATGTCTCCATGTCTTCTGTTTTGCTCCTCTGAGTTCCTCACCTCCTGTCTTGCACATGTTCATGTTGCTGCTTGGGAGGTGCCACATATGTGGACAAAAAGCACAGCCATGTCCCTTGTGACACAGGAGCAGAATCACAGAGTCAGTTGGGTTGGAAAAGACCTCAGAAACCATCGACCCCAACCTGTGACCAATCCCCACAGCAGGGCCAGGGAGCTCCTGGAGAGGCTCCAGCGGAGGCTGCGCAGCTGAGGAAGGGCCTGGAGCATCCCCGTGCCCAGCACAGGCTGAGGGAGCCGGGGCTGCTCAGCCTCGAGAGGAGCCCCAGCTGAGAGGGGCCCTCAGCCCTGGGTGTCCCTGGCTGCAGGGAGGGCTCAGGGCAGGGCCCGGGCTCTGCTCCGGGGCCCGGCAGCGGCACCAGAGCCACGGGCAGGGCCTGAGCCCGGCAATTCCCCCGCACAGGAGCAAGAACTGCTGCCCTGGGCAGGGCCCGGGCTGGAACAGAGCCCAGAGAGGGGCTGGGGTCTCCTCCCTGGGGATGTTCCAGAACCATCTGGCCACGCTCCCGTGCCCTGTGCTCTGGGATGGCCCCGCTGGAGCAGGGAGGTGGCACCAGGGACCGTCTGTGGTCCCTCCAGCCCGACCCACTCTGGCATTCTGGGATTCTGGCTGCCCCGATGCTTTTGGCCCCTCATTCCCTGTGGGTCGGGACGGGATTTCAGCTCCCCCCGCCCCCGAACCCTCCGCGCCCGCGGCGCTGCCCGAGCGGCGCTCCCACACCCCGCAGCGCCGGCAGGCGGCGCTCGCCGGGGCGCGCGGGCGGAAGTGACGCGCTGCCATTGCCGGTGCGGGCGCTGCCCCGCCCGCGCTCCTTTGTCAGCGGAGTCGCCGCCGCCCGCGGCCGCCCCCGGCCCCGCCGGCCCGAGCGGGGCAGCGCCGCCGCACCGGGCAGCTCCGTCCGGCCGGCCCGAGCGGGGCAGCGCCGCCGCACCGGGCAGCTCCGTCCGGCCGGCCTGAGCGGGGCAGCGCCGCCGCACCGGGCAGCTCCGTCCCGTCGGCCCGAGCGGGTGAGTCCCCATCCCCGGAACAGGTCGGCCTCGCCGCCCCGGGAAGGTTCGCTGTCCCGGGGGTCCCCGTGCCCGAGTGGGGGACGCACAGAGGCCCCGCGGTGCCGCGGGCGTGTTCGGGGGGTGCGACATCGCTGCGGTGTCGCGGGGAGGGCAGGGCTGGGGCTTTCCCTTTTCTCTGCTTTTTATTAACTTGTGGTGGTTTTGGCTGGGGTAGAGTTAATTTTCTTCGCGGTGGCAACCGTGGGGCTGCGTGGAGCTTGCCCGGGTGGGAGGTGCGGAGTGCTGCCGGAGCGCAGTGAGCTCCCCGTGGATGTGCTGGCACTACCCACGTCAATACGCTGAGAGTCCGTGGTTTGCTGGGGATAAGAAAGCTCCAGGTCAAAGTCCCTGGTGCCAGTTCATCTGCTAAAGGTGACGCCTTTGCAGGTTGCCAGAGCCGCTGGTGCGGGAGACAGCGAGTTCTGAGCCCCCCGGTTATCCGCAGCCCGCCCGCCCTGGGCTCCGCGGGGGAAGGAAAGGGGGCAGGTTGTGGCCTGGCTTCTTGCGGGACTCTGGCTGGACAGGGAGCACGGTCCTGGAGCAGAAAGGCGCTCTCAGCCCGCTCAGGTGTGCGTGTTAACCTGGAGGCTCTAAACCCACACACTGGTCTGTGAAATCTGGGCCATGAATATAGTAGGGGAAGCTGCCCAGTCAGTCTTTCCAACTCCGTCTATACAAAAAGACTAAAATAATTTGTTTCTAGCAGTACTTTTACATTAATTGTGACGAAACCACTTTGTTTTCTAGTAGTTGAGAGAGCAGTTCATCTTCAGCAGGTTCTCAAAGAGTTGGGGTTCATGTAGGTGTGCTGGAGGCACCAGTGCCTCAGGATGATGTTACTGATGGGAACTTCCAGGTTCTGGACTGAGCTGCAGAACTGGCACGTTTGTACAAACCCACTTTTTAAAACGATGCATTGATCTCTCAGAAGAGAACAGATTCATTTTCCAAATCTCATATGTTTTTATGGTCTGCATTGAAGCCCATCTCAGCTTCTCCTTTAAGAAGACTCCTGTGGCTATAGCAGTTTGCTGTGGGCAATGACAAGTCTATTTTTAAACCTTCACTTTTCTTTTGTTTCCTGTAATACGATCTTTGCTATGATCCTTATACTCATCTTCAGAGGGATGGTGGTGACCTGGAATGCAGCAGGCACTTTGCAAATACTCTCCGAGCTCTGTCCTTGAAGGGCTGGAGCTGTTTGAAGAGTGCTGGGGTGCCTTGCAATTGAAATGGGAAAGCTGGAGTCCTGGCTGTGGAGAGCTCTCAAGTGCAGGGCTGGGGCCTTTGATGGCCGAAACTTTTTTTTTTTTTGAGAAGGTGTTAGAGATCTGTTTTAAGGGAACAAAAAGTTCCTGTATGCACTCTGCTCTCCCCAGGAGGTGTTAAGTGTGTGCCGTGGTTTCAGAGGTTTGCCTTCCCTCAGGATTTGTTTGCTGGGATAAGACCTGCATTCCTCTGATTCAGGGGTCGGGTATGTGCTCCTTGCCCAGTGGCACAGGACTCGGGAGTAGTTCCTAACTGTAAATCTCTGCCTGTTTGTCTCCCCACTGAGTGAGAGGTGTATTTTGTTCTGTCTTCATTTTGGGACAAACTTTAAGGTCTGTTGCTGTGACTTAGTTCACCCCTCAACCTTCTCAGTTTGTAAATAATCAGCTCTTACAGGCCTAAATCATGGTTAGGACAGAATTATGCCAGGTGAGGCTGTTATTTAAATGAAACAACTTGAGGGGAAAAACCCCCATTATATAGTTTTACTTTTAAGTCTTATAATGTGTCTCAAAGTTTCAAGCTGGGGAAGGGAAATCCTACTGACCTGGTGTTGATGATGTTTCCAGAGGTGCTGCCGACATTCTCTGTCTAAGTTCCACTGCCCAGGAACTGTTGCTAACTGGGTTTTTTTATGATTTATTTATTAGGAAATAAATTTAGAAAACTATTTATTAGGAAAATACTTGAGTAGCAGAGCTGTTGAGTTTGTTGCCTTATGTTTATACTCTGTAGGGAATAGGATGGCTGTGTTAGTTACTGACAAAAGAACTGGTGAAGCCCCGGATAGTGTGTGCAGAGGTTCAGCCTCGCCCTCCATGGGCACCACTCATAAAGTGATTTTGGCCATACTGTGTTCCTGGGGCTTGCAATTCAACACACTTTGAGACGTAAGAGTTTTATTGTATGCCTTAGTAGCTGAAGATTTGATATTCTGGTGATTGTTCACACTCTTCTCTTAACACGTATGAAGTTGGTTGCATTTTTTCTGCTGAGGTGACCTGCTAAAGATCACCTCTAACACTGAGCAGAAGGATCCTTTTGCAGGAGAATGCAAGTGTGTAGAGGAGCTGAGGTGAAAGGGGAGGGCTAAATATAGCCATTTCCTGCAGAACTTATCTGCTTTTGAGGCTGGTTTTCCAAATGGAACTGGTGTCTTCCAAGCCCTCAGTGAGGGTAGGAAGAGAACATGGGCGGGGATAAGAACACCCGTGGGGTGTTGTGGGTGGGTTGTGTTTGTGGTTTTTGTTTTTTCCAGCCAGCTGGTACTCTGAAGTCATGCTTAAATTTAATGAAAGCCCGATGCTAAAATAGGATCTAGGGACAGCCGTTGTGAAATAATTAGGCACCCGTTCAGCCCTTCTTGTCCCTGCCAAAAAAAAGCTACTTGAATTCATTTACATTCTTGGTATTAGAACTCTCAAATGGCATCTTGATACCTGCTCTACTGTGTATAAACAGGTTAAAAACTTGTCCCACTTCACCTGTGCAACTCTCAGGAGCTACAGCAGATTGCAGTGGTGGTATTGAACATGGGTGATTTCTGAGTGCCTCTGTGTATGAGGGTTCATGGATGTCACAGAGGTGGGTGGCAGGCTGGCCTCAGCCAGGGTGTGCACGTGGATTAGGGGATGGATTAGTTACTTTAGGATCTGAGGGTAGTCAAGACTGAGACAGTTTAAGAGCATCTTAGTTACAGAGATATCTGATGCTGTCAAAATCCTCACCTTTTGAGCACTGCTGTAGACAAGTTCTGTGGCCACACGTTGGGGGTGTAAGGCTTTTATGTCATGTACATACCTGTACTTATCTGTAAAAATCAGGAATGATGGTGTTTTCCAGCAGTGTTGGAAAGCTGAATTCACATGTCTGTGAAAACTGTTTTGGGATCACAAATTTATAAAATGTAGACTACGAAATGTATGGAGTTCCATGGAAATGCTTTCAAGAAGTTCCTTTTTTTTTCACTATGTTTGCAGCCAAAACATGGTTTCAGAGTAATGCTTTCAAAAGCGTGGAAGTGCAGACCAATAACAGTAAGTGATTGTAGTGCAATAGTTTTCTGTGTTACGTTGGACCATGAGTTTGCACGTGACCCAGTCTCAGGTGATGGCAGTCCCTTCCTTAACGTGTGGTCTTCTGGTGCTGTGTGTGCACAGTGCTCACAGGTTCCTGTTTCAGAGTGATTTGCATCTGTAGATTGAGGTTGTTCGGAACACACTCCCAAAATTCTCCTCTGGTAAGAAGACCCAGAGAGAACGAACTGCAGTTATAAAGTAGCATTGAAGCACACCTTTGCCATGAACATGAGATGCCGTTTTCTGGAAGGAACGTGAGGAGTGTGCCTGTGCTCCTAGTGAAACAAGCACACTCCTTTATGTGGGAGAAAGCAGCACTGCAGTTCAGAAGTGCTGGTGTTCTTCACTGGCAGTTCAGATACTCGCCTTCCCCTGGAAGGCCAATCTGCTCCTGAGTAGTCAACATCAGGTGCTGGATCACAGTCCGCCAGGTAGTGTAGATCCCTCTTTAACAGGGCTCTTTTGATGTGCTCTTGCCTTTCATGCAGTGCCTCACCTTGTTTGCTGCCCCAGTGCTGGCCGTGCCCGTCACTCTGCAGCGTGGTGGCAGTGCCCGGTTGTGCCTGGCAGTGTGCTGGGGCCAGGGCTCTGGGACACAGGATTCTGCCAGCTCTGGTGAGAACATGCTTTGCATTCCTTGTGCCTGCAAACTAGTGTGCCACCAGTGCTGAAACACCTAACAAGCCCCCCAGATCAAGGTCACTTATCTCAAGGGATGGAGTTCTGTTTGAATGCAAAGGCATTGTAAGTGCCTAAGCAATTGGGATAATCAGTGTCCTTCAGCTCCACAGTTTCTTCAAGCTTGGGACCTGTTTTAGGTTTACATGAGGTTGGCTCAGCCTAGTTTTGCAAGGCTGTGTAAGGTGGTGTGTAAATAAACTGACTTGCTAAGGGGAGAAATGCTTTAAAGGAAATAGTGTAGAGGTCTTAAAGTCACAATTGACATGAGTAAATTGGAAGTGATGATCCTAGGTAATTTCTTATTATGCAATAAATGGTGAATACTGGGTGTAATCAATTGTCAGCAGCTTTAAAATTAAAACCAATAGTTTTTGTGTGGTGCCTTTTTAAGCTATAGACTGACTGTGGTGGGACATTCAGGAGACTTTTTTAAGGTACAGTTGGATCTGTTGGTAGGCCTGTGGGAGACCAGTAAATGCAGTGATTCAGATGCAGTTTTGGGCTTGGGAATTTACCTCTGACTGGGAAGTGTGGGGTAGGGCGCAGAGGAGGGTGGAAGAATGCCCCTTTTATGCTGTGTCCTTACGCTTCTTCCTGAGCATCTGCTCCTGGCCTCTTCTGGAGTCAGGTTATTGCTGGTTAGGCGTGTGTGTTGTTGGTGTGCAGGGGCAGTTCCATGGTTCTCGCCCCCAGAAGTCCTGTTGTCACTGCATCTCCCCTTCTGAAACGCTCCTGGCAGGGTCAGGCCAAGTCACTGTTCCCTGCCTGTGATGCTACTGGAAAGATGCATCCGGAAGTGTGTGGAGCTTGTTGTAGAGCAGCTCCAGTCTGCTTTAGGGAAAGGAAGGCTCTGGCTTTGTTAAGAGAAGCTTATTAAAGTGAAGACCACCAGTTTGGTGATTGTCCAAGGCTGCCTTTGGAGTTGTTTGTGTAGTCTGAAATGACCAAGATGGAGATAGAAGATGGTGAGGTGGAACACCAAAAGCTGTTATCTGGGCCTTTTTACAGAAGACGTGTTGCTGCAACACTTAACCTTCTGTCCTGAGTGCCTGGAATGTTCCTTCTCAGCATGCTGAAGCCACAGATCATCCTGTTAAATGGAAGCTGGTAGGAGGACTTGTTCCTTGTCTTACAGAGCAGTTGTGGTGAGCTGTGCTCGCTGGAGGTCGGGACTTTCTTGTTCTGACTGCAAACCTTACCTCTGCTAATGAGCTGCAGAAGAGAGGCCAACAAACACCTCTTCTAATTGCAGGTCTGCTGTTTGCCTGGCAAGGATCCTGTGACAGCAGGAGCGGGCTGGCAGCCTTCGCCAGCAGCCTTTGGCTTCGTGGATCGCTTGGAGGCTAGAAGTGGCTTCCCTTTGAAGTCCTGGAAGCTGCTGATCCCTGCTTTCAGGAGTCGGTGTGCCTCAGCAGGCTCCTCCTGGGGTTTCTGGCTCAGTGGTTTGAGGCACTTGGGGCTGTGGTTGCACAAACCTTTTCACCAGCTACTAATGGCAGGCCAGTAAGTAGTCCTGCTTCTCCTTCTCCATGTGCTGTTCTTTTTCCTGTTCTGGCATCTCTGACCATGTGATGCACTGGATAAGGCATTCATTTGGTTAAAACTTAGTCTGCCTTTGCCAGGTTACTTCTAACCTGGGTTAATTCCCAGGTTTTTTTCTTGTGCTGGTGCTAAGGAGGGATTTCTGAGGGTATGAGTGGCTGAGCAGACACACGGGACTGTGAGCTGCCTTGGTGTGTTTGTGAAGGCTGTTGCCTTGCTTGAGTGCACCCTGTGTATTTGGTGTGCCTCGGCCTGGTGGACCTGCTGTGGTCCACTCCCCAGGGAGAGTTCCTGCAGGTTTCCTTGCTGCTGGCTTGCTCTTGGCTATTGCCGTGACACCAGGACGTGCTCAGACACACATTTTTGGCAGTCCCACATGCCTGCCTGCCCTCCCTTCTCTGCAGGATGGTGACCAGCAGTGGCCAGCCTGTCCCCCAAGCTGCCATGCATGGGGCCAGAGCTGCCTGGGCTGCTCAGCCTGCCAGGGTGGGTGACGTCCTACACTGTCAGGTGCTGTGGAATGGGAGGTAGAAGAGATGAGACTGAAATCTCCCTAGGAACAAATGTAAAATTAAACAAAATGCGTGTTTGTATTAGTCAGCCTAAACCAGACTGTGCTATTTAGGGCTCTCCATTGCAATAAACTTGCCTCTTGTATTTGTGTGGGAGGACTGCAACAATTAAAGTAATTTTAAGGCTGAATCTTAAAAGAGAAAACAAAATGAAAAGATAATGGTTTGGTTTAAGAGAATATTAATTGTATCATATTACATTATAATACTCTTATATTAGAGAAAAGATAGGTGATATGCTGCAGGTTGGTTATTGGTAAAAGCCATGTCCATATTGCACATTAAAACTTTTCTTGACTTCATAAGGAGTAATATTTTTTTTATTTTTTAAAAGCCATTAAATTGCAGCCTTTACTGCTGCTGGAGAGTAAACTGCCTGCTGCAGCTGCAGTTGTGGGTAGCAGCCTGCTAAAACATCAACTTTGATGGCATGGGCTGGGTAAATCCCAGGCTGGAGTGATAAACAACACAGAGAATAAAAATTTTCCATTCCCCAGAAGTTGCTGAATAGAACTTAAAGACTAACTGGCGCAAAAGATAAAAAGATATAAAAGTATGTGCACAGGATGATAAATGTGAGTGGAACCAGTGGGAAAAAAAAGAGAAGAAAAGGACTATTCCAGCTGATTTCAGTATCAGGAGGATGATTTGGCAGTGGAGTTTATGGCAGTTAATCTTGTAGTATTACAGTGTGCTACTCCTTATTTTCTGTTCTCAGAACAAAAATGTGCAACTCGTAGTGCACCAGTCTGAGTGTTAAATTAACTAATTCCTATCTCCTTGGGCGTGGAATTAGAATAAGTTGTGCATTTAAAAAAAGAAGGCTATTTTTAATTTGACTTCTAAATACTGGCTCAAGTTAAATGGTAAGAAAGAGCATTTGAGATGTACCCTTAGCACATGAAAAAAGTGCTGATCCTTGTGAATTTAAAAAACACCCACAACAGAATGGAGGGGGTGGGTGCTCTTGGTGGTTGTGATTACAATAGAAAAATAAATATTTGGAAAACGTAGGAAATTCTTTTCTGGACATTCATTCTTACATATTGAGCATTGATCTAAGTAACTTTTATTCCACTTGACCTTTATTTTTGGACTGAGTTGCAAAACCTGTCTAGATCGTGGGTCTAAATGTAGCGATGATGATGAAAATTGCCATGCAAGCACCTTTTTGCTCCACCCATTTTCCTTGGGGGTGACTAGGTGTGTATGTGGTGTGGGACCATCTCTGCTTATCTTTTGATTCGAGAGCTGTCCTCCCTGCCAGAGGTAGCACGGGATCTTACTTTGATGTCTTGTTCCCCTCTCAGGCAGAGCCCTTTAGCTCAGTTGGGCAGCGCGTTGTGCCCAGACCAGCTCGCAAACGCCCGTCTGTGAGAGCCGAGGTACATCTTTGTGGTTAGGATGAAGGTTGAATCGTTTGAGTATTGGCTGTCCTCCAATTTCTTTGCATAATTTGAACCCGTGTCTGCCCAGAAAGAAACATTCAAGTTATTTCAAGTCACTGGTATAGAAGAAAAAGCTCCACCTAAAAGGCTGCTCAGCAACGTGGGCTGTGTTGCCCCCACCTCAAATCCCCACGTCGTGCGCTGCGAAGGCGTGGCTGGGAGGTGGCTGGTGGCTTCTTTGGTCTGTTCTCATGGATCCTGCCCTTGGCTTTTGCTGTTGAGCCTGTGCACTTCTTAAATTCTTGAACAACTCCTTGGCATGGCTTTTGCTCTCTCACATTAGTTGGTTGCCAGTTGGGCCTTTACAAATGTGCCAGAAATGCCACGTAGACATTTCTGTGTGTGTTTGTGGACCTGGCATGTTTGCATCAGCCTCCAGTAGAGAATAATCTGAGTAACATGTCCCAGCTTGCCTAAACAATTGGATGTTTTTTCTGTCTTGGTGTAGGTATTTTACACATTTGTAAGACTCATGTCATACCTCTAAAGCAAACCTGGGCATGGTTGTTCTGCAAAACCTGTTCTAAAATCTAAACCTATTTATTCCCTTCCCTCCATACTGCTTCCTTTATGACACAAGTAATATTTTGAAGAATGAGTGAATCAATATGACTGTTCCTAAATTACGGAAATAAAAACCTAAGCACCATCAGAAGTCTGAAAGAAATACGGTATTTCCATGCTTGATGCAAAAGTGGCATGTTTTAATGACTTTGACTTTTTTTGGAAAAGTCTTTGACTTCATCTTTTTGGTTGGGATTTGATCCTGGACATTGTTAGACATTCAAAGAAAATATGTATTGGACTTTCATGTGGAACAGTGTCCAGGATTTTGGGGGAACTTTGTCTTGTTTCTCCATTAGGAAAGCCAAAATGCCATGCAGTGAGGAGCCACAGCAACAAACTGGGTTTTGAAGCTCGATTTTCTTACACAGTTCCTGGAATCTCTGGTGAGGAATTGGGGTTCCTGAGGCTTCAATGCAGTTTTTATGCCTTCTGTAACAAAGGATCTGTGAGGAGTAAAACCTAATTTATTTCCAGTCTGGAGATTTGTAAAACTTTGACATGCATCCCAATTATAATTATGTTGGTTTAGTTCCCGAAGTGGACGCTCTTTATTCTAAAAGAGGCCCTCCTGTGTGCAACCAGGAATATCGAAGACCCTGAAGTGTTAGCGTTTGAATGGCTTTGGCTTAGCTTTAAAGTAAATATCTACTGTATATGGAGCTCTGGGGAGTGGACTAAAGCAAATGGAAAAGGTGAATTAATGGGAAGTTGTTCCTCAAGGCTGGGTCCATAGAGCCACAGCACAGCAACACAGCGGCAGATGGAGGCAGAAGAAAGGCATTTTGAGAGCTTGCTTGTGTTTTGAGTCTGATGTGAAGTAGGTGCAATTCAGAGGCTGCTGTTCCTCTGCACGGGGTTCTGTTGTCATTGTTCTTGCTCTGCAGCATCTGTGGCTGGAGCAAATCTCCTGCGAGTGCCTGCACTGCTTCTGCAAGGAATAGTGAGGACCATTCCTGGCAGCTTTGGAAAGACTGCAGTGTTTGTCTCCTGGTACTTGATGGTTCTTTTGAGACCTGAGTGAAAACATCAACAGGTTCCCTTCTTGAAGACAGAGATTCACAGTTTTTCCTGTCTGTGATGGAAACCTGGAAAGAGGAGCATGTGCACTTCTTCAGGGCTGTGTGTGCCACAGACTGAGCAAAACAAATTGGCAAACCCTTGTTTTTCTGGGGAGGGAAGGAGCCTCACTCATAGCTTTTGGCTGCCTCCTGGTAGGAATTCATGTGCTTGTGAACTGAAAGTGGCCCTGGCACTGGGGCTGCAGGGTTTATGGGGTGAAGAGCCCCTGTGCTGGGAGTGAAGGTGGTCTCTGCTGTTGGGTCTCCTAAAGGAGAGTTCTGGAGAGCCAAGAGAGTGTTTGGCCCCCATTACAAGTAACTGGGGGGTTGGTGTTAAAGAGGGATGCTCGGGGATGCCTTGTGGGATTCAGGCGTCACTGTCAGAGGAGGGAGTGGCCGAGGGCCAGGCATGTGGCAGTGTCTCTAACAGAGTATGTTATTGCTTGTCAGCTGGTAATTGGTGCTGTTCGCCTCTGCACACACTTCGTGTTCTGGGAATATGGATAAAACAGTGGGAAACATGTCAGTGAGGTCTTAGGTGGGCTGCCTTGTTCTGGTGACCACAGCTCACTGGTTGCTGTGGTGTCCTGGCATTGTGGTAAGGTCCTTGCTGGCAAGTCAGGAGAAATGTGGCAGCAAAAGATTGCTATGTTTGGCTTGGGATGGCCTTGCCTGAGAAGTTCTCAGTAGCACATGTGATGTCTCACAGGGTGGGGACTGTGGTTTTTAGCAGCTTTTCCTTGGTAGGAAGCACAAGGGCTCTGCTCCTGGAGTGGAGAGGCTGGAGACCACAGTCCTTTGTTGGGCTGTGCTGGCCAGGACCCTCCTCAGGGGGGTCTTTGGGGTCCCCTAGAGGAGTATGGCTCAGGCAGCAGAAAGTGAGTGTGTGTAGAAAAGGTTCTTTCTGAAACGCTGGCCAGTGTGAACATGAAGGGAATTGAACCCACACCAAAGTCACAAACAGCAGTGACCCACAGGCTGTAAATGAAGTCTCTTAGGGGTTGGTGTGCCAGCAGTGGGAAAGAATACCAAATGTGGGGTTTTTTTGCTCAAAGTTCTGAAATATTCTTCCAAAAATCTTAGGGCTTTTTTGACATGATTGATCTTGTTTCAGTCCCACAGGTGTGTTTGGTTAGATGTGAATGAGGGATTCTTCTGCACCTGAGTTCATAATGGCATATTAATTAAAAAATGAATGTTGGACAAGCCAAAAACACTTGCATGTCATAATTGTTTGAAAGATGTCTGTAAGTGTGTTAGCTGACTGCTTTGTGCAGCTTGCAGGTTTTACCCAAATTGTACTTAGGACCACAGCTGAAGGAAGAAAGTGCTTGATGTGTTACCTTCTTTGTGGGAGATAATTATGGGTCAAGAGGCCACAGCAGGTACTGTATCAAGAAGCAAACCAAGGCTAAAGGAAATAGGCTTGTATGGCCAGTATGAGTTAGAGCTGAGCACAAAGGTGGGTTTTCTGGTGCTATATTTGGTCAGTTTCCTGAGACACCAAGGAAATATTTGAGCATCTGATCTTAAAGGGAGATTCTGTTGATTCTCTGATCTTGAAAGGCCACTTTCTTACAAAACAAACAAACAAAAAGCCCACAAAGAACATGTCTTCCCTGTTAAAGTGATTTAAAATGTTTAAATACAGTAAAGGAACATAGTAAATATTTTTCGTGTAGAACATGCAAAAAAATAACGTGATTTTATTCTGAATTAAGAACTAGCAAGCTAAAACTTAGACCTTTTTGGAAAGATTTGAAGAAGCAATGAGATTTGCATTGCTGAGCTGACCCTGCCCTGAAGGTCCTGCAGAAACAGGTGTCACCTTCGGGGTTGTGCGTCTGGAGTATGAAAGTTAAAGTTAAAATTACTTTAAATGGCTGAACTGTTTTGGGTTTAATTTAATCTGTGTTTTTTATTTACTTGTTTTTCATAAAAACCCACAGTAAATGCTAAATGAAGTTGGTTAAATGCTCATCCCAGCTGCATCATGAGGAGGGTTTAAAGGTGACTGAACACTCCCTCCCAGTCTAACATGTCAGAGATTTGTAAAGAGTGTTTCAGATCTTCCACGCTGTCACAGTAGTGTGTGGGCTGGTGGGGGCCGTCCACTGGGACTCCCAAAAGCAGCAAAGCTGATGCCTGAGCTGAGAAGCAGGGTGGTCTTGTCTCCCCCTGCCCAGGTCACCCAGACAAGCTCACCTGGCTGGCTTAGTCCAGGGCAGTTCTGGAGCTGCAGGTCCTGTGTCCTTGGGCTGGTAATTGGGCCTTAGTGGCAAAAGGTGTTGATAATTTTTCTTGCATGATTAGCACAGTCAGGTTGCTGTAAGCCTGTTTTCCAATTAAAAATAAACTTTAAAGTATTGTATTTATAAGAGTGAATAATCAAAACAAATGTATCCTTTTCCATAAAAAATGGGGACCTGAGTTCCTGGGTGTTGGAGTAGAGGGATGGAGAGGGAAATGGTCTTTAAAGCCTGTATTTAGTTAGTATTAATTTGTGTTCAACAGCAATTAAACCTTTCTTAGAAAAGAACAAAAATAAGTACAAAGTCAGATCTAAAATTGGTTATTTAAATTGTACTCAACTTCCTAACTTAAATCACCTTGATCAACTTGGAAGCATTTAAATACACACCAAAACCTGAAATGAATATTCTACCTGAACAAATGTAAAATGCTGTTTTAAAAATTTCAGAAAACCATGTAAAATTCCAAATGTGTGGGTTGTGTTTTTTTGTTTGTTTGTTTTTGTTTGTTTAAAACCTTTAATTTCGAGTCATTATGCTCACACAATTACTCAGTTGGGTTTATTTTGCATTTCTGTAGCTATTTTTTTCCTGGTAGTAGTCTGAAGAAACTTCTATCCCAAGTACATCCCAGCTCAAGTGGAGCGAAATCCTCCATGTAGTGCTGGAGTTGGTCAGTGTGGTGTTCCTTGCTGGGAGCAGCTTGTGCAGCCTGGCTGGATTTTCAGGTGGCCAGGGATTGCTTTCTCCCAGGGAGCCGTGCAGACCTGCAGAGAGCTCTGGCTTGTCCAGCCCTCCCTAGAATTGCTAGTTTGGCAACTCTGCCCCTGGGAAGTTTACCGCGGAATTATTTTGAAGCTGTTTGATTTCTTTGCAGCCCTGCTGTGGGAACTCAGTGGTTTTGGGTTTGCTTGTTCTGCCTGCTCTCAGCTGGTGCTGCTGGTACCTCTGTCATGGTGCAGTGACATCTCAGGCCTTTGCATGGTTGACAACAGAGCTGTTCAAACATCTCCTGCCCTCTCCTCCTCGCCTGGAGGTAGGGGCACTGAGGCTGTGTTGGTATGGTCAAATACAGACCATGGAGCAGAGCCTTTGCTTGGAATTTGTGTTCCCAGCAGTTTGCAGGTGAGACCTGCCTTGTGCTCCAGGCTTACCTGTGGTGCCAAAGGAGCCTGTCTGCCTCTGGTTGTGTGGAGGTGGGACAGTGGCAGGACTCCAGAGCAAGGGAGCAGAGTGCTGCAGGGACATGTGGGGTTTATTGCTGCTGGAGGAGCTAATGTACAGTTGCAGGTCCAAAAACAGGTGTCCCTCTGAGCAGCTGTGGGTGAGGAGTCATCTCTTAGCAGAGTTCTTGGCTAAAGCTCAGTTGTTAGTAGTAGGGTTTCTTGCAGCAGTGTGTTTGTATCAGTAGGTCAGTGTTAACTGGTGTCCAGCAACCCTTGTCTTCCCCAAATGATCACTTTGAGGCACTTGGAGTGAGTGGAAATGATCATGGTGTTAAGAAGGGGAACAGAAAAAGAGAAGAAATCAAAGAGCTTTTCTTGGTTAAAGTAGTTTTGCCATGTAACTTGTGTAGGTAGCTACACTTTGGTTTCCTGCATGGTCCATGAAATGGATATTGGGAGAATGCTGCTGCAGTGCTCTTTGAATCCAGGGACATCCTGGCACTTGGAGTGAGTGGAAATGATCATGGTGTTAAGAAGGGGAACAGAAAAAGAGAAGAAATCAAAGAGCTTTTCTTGGTTAAAGTAGTTTTGCCATGTAACTTGTGTAGGTAGCTACACTTTGGTTTCCTGCATGGTCCATGAAATGGATATTGGGAGAATGCTGCTGCAGTGCTCTTTGAATCCAGGGACATCCTAGGCAGAGCAGATTTTGTTTGACTGCATAAATGTCTCTTCATGAGAAACAAACCCGACCAACAACCAAGTTCACACAATAGCTCACTGGTTTTAACTTCAATCTCTGCTAGCCCAGATTGTGATTATCCTTGCTCTGGGAAGCCATGAGGAATGTTAGATGATCTGTCCTGAAAATGGTGGGAGGGACACAGGGGAAGTCCTTGCTGCCAGACCACAGTGGGACAGTTCAGCCCAAAGCTCTGGTACAAAGGAACTCAGTCTTGTCCATGTTTGTGGTGTATGTTCCCAGACAAAGGGCTGTGCAGATCAGTAGGGGTGACTTCTGTTTTTACTAGCTCATACGGTCAAGTGAGTTCATATTATTCAGTCAGTTCTGGGGGTTTTGGAGATGATTTAGTAATTCCTGTTTTTTTCAGCCAACTGACAGAAAAATAATGTATTAAAAGCATTGATAATTCATTTATTCAGCTTAGATCTGCTTGTTTGCTGGCAGTGTTCAGCTTCCTTTGGAGTATCTGGCTGCTGCAGGGTAGGCTGGGGACCCACGGAGACAGGGGCTGGGCGGGCCAAGTGTCACTGCTGCTGACTACCATTGCTGTGAGTTAATCCTGCTTTTCAGAGGGGAAATGGCTAATACGTGAGTAGGTGCCTTGTGAACAAGCAACAGCTGGGTGCAAAGCAAAAATCTGCTAAAACATGACTAATTTTTGAGTGTTGCATAGAGTTTTTGTCTGTATTCAGCAGCAAATTACCATTTGAGCTTATGCTGCTGTTGCTTCGCTGGAGCTGGCATGAGCTGTGTGTTTGAATTGATGGTCATTGCTATGAGACTGTCAAAGCATTGATACAATGTGGGGGTTGGCTCCCTGTTCTTCCACTTGCAACATGGCTGATTCCGTTCACCGAGAACTCTTTTAATTGGGCTCCACTCTGTGTTATGTTAAAACTCTGATGCTAGACACAGAAACCTGTGACACTTGTTTTGTTTGTTCTTGAAAACATACACTTCATTCTGCTTTGGCCATTCAGATTGGTTTTATGTGATTGTCAGCCGAAAATAATACTCCAATTGGCAGCAGCATGGCAGCTTCCTGCAGCCCGGGATCAGCAGGGGGGTAACTCATCCAGGGGGGCTGGGAAATGAAAATTCCTGCTCTGAGAGCATTTGTTGCTTAGCAAGAGGCATCGTGGCCTTGGGAAGGGCTGGCCCAGCACCTAGGCTGGCCTTGGCAGGCAGCTCCACATGCTGGGTGGTGGGTGCTCCGGGACAGCGGAGCCGGGCCATTCTGGAGAACGTCTTGGCCACCATGGGCTGTCCCTGAGTGCCCAGCTGTGCTGGGAGCTGGGCTGGAGGCCAGCTGTGGGTGAGGCTGGGAGCACCGGCCGCTGGGGCAGAGGCGGCACACGCGGAGGAGAGGAGAGCTTTGGTGGTGAGCCTGGAGTGTGTAACTGCAGTGGGATGGCTGGTTAGAAAATAACCAGTAGTCATGACTTCTGTTAATTAACTACTAAGAGTTAAATAAATGTTGTTGGAAAAACTGGTCTGTGTTTATTTGGCACGTCTCTCTCCAGCCGAGGCTGGTGCTAGTTGGTACACGCTCCACTGCTGAGCCTGTCTGCAGCGTGGTTTTATGTTTTCCATCTGTATTGATTTTCATGATTCATTGACCATGATCTAAGCAAAAAGCACACTTAAATGACACTGAAGACAGCTGTCTGTTGAAGTGGGACCTTTATGTAGTCTGAAATGGCGCCAGGTTTTTCTTCCATTACTTTATCAAGTAACACACACCAGTAATATTCTTTGTTTAATTTCCTTTTCTAGGTCACTGGTATGTCACCTCTCTTTTGTGTAAGGAGAAGATGGTAAATTCTTACTCTAAACTTTCCTATCGGTTTTGCTCCTGTTATTTTTCTGATAATCCTTTGAGGTTATTCTGAAATGGAAGGGGCCTTACATTGTATTTGGGAGTCTCTCCAAAGGACTCAGTTCTTCTTTCTTCTCCCTGTGAAGCTGTTTTGGAAGGTACATGTGGGAAGTTTGGATAAAAGCAGAAACATACAAAGCTTGGGAAGCTGATGTGTAGCTTTTTCCAGTTATAATCTGTCTCTCTTTGTATGGCAAGCTGAAGTTCCAGATGTTGTTTTGGCTTGGAGATAATGGATAGGGGAAAAATAAGCATTCTTAATGTTAACAGAGTCAGCCTGTCTGGATCTGAGCTGACAGGAAAAGGGAGAGATAAAACCTTCATTAATGGTGTATGCACTGCTGAAGAGCCAGGGCGGCTGTCCCTGGAAAGCAGTCCCAGATTGGCAGTGCCCAGTGCCAGCTGTGGGAGCCGACAGCTGCCGGGCTGGGGCCACACCGTGACACGGATCGTTGACTTCTGTGGGGGGCAGCGGGCTTGGTTCAGGTGTGCAACCCCCCTCTTCCTGTTAAAAGTTAATTCTTACCCGCCCTTGCTTCATGCCCCCAACACCCCTCTTGGTGCCCTGCTTACCCTCAGCAGCTGCCTGTGGGTTTTGGGGGATGCAGAGCTGAGGTGAAGGGCTGTCGGTCAAACATGCTTTTGGGGTCAGGTGGCTCCATGGCTCTTACCCACACTGGGCCTCTGTCTTGGAGCACCAGTGGATTTTTTGAAGCTTGTCCTCACCAGGAACTCCATTTATTGTGAGTTGCAGCGTGGTTTGGGCATGTGTGTGCTGGATTTCTTCTGGAGGAGACTAAGCTGCAAGCTCTGTTCCTGTTGTATAGCAGATGTGCTCCGTCCTGAAATGTGGGCGTCAAGTTCTCAGCCTCTTCTGGGCAGCTTGGAGCCATATGTGGTAGCACCTTCCAGTGAGGGGACCAAGCTCAATCCACTCTGAAGTAAGAGTGCTGAAATGCATGTTAGGAGTACATGTGGTGGCCAGAAAAGGGATTTCCTGGGTTAGTCCGTAGGTTATATGTATAATAGTCTGTCCATTTTCTGTGTTATATTAAATACATAAATATACTGTGTCCTGTGTCTCTCTCATACCTGTTCCTCCTGTCAGGTTTATTTCTAATATGTATGAGCAGATTATTTTTAATTAATCGCTGCAATTCTGTGACTTCCTCCTTAATCTTTCCTTTCTTTCCTTTTTCATTGTTGAGTCTAGGAAGTAGCAGTTTCCGGCCAATGGCCTGTCCCCACGCCTGTCTTCCCCCACGGGGCATAGAGTCCTTCAGGGCTTTCTGGCCTCGGAGAGCAGTTCTGGTGAGGATGCTCAGTTCACTTCCCTTACTACTGTAAAGCTGAAAGGGAGAATAGTGCTGACGTTGGCTCATCTGAGGGACAGAGGAGCTGAGCTGCTGCAATCCTTCTGCTACCTGAAGTCTTGGCTGTTTGCTGCTTAGAATTGGGATAAACTTGTCCTCATCAGCTTGTGTAAGTAATTGGAACGAGGGTCTGGGTGGGAGGGAGGGAGGGAGGGGAGCTGCCTTGTGTTGGTGTAGTGGAGTAAGGGATCCTTGGAGCATGTACAGTATTGGCCAGCTGGACGTGCGTGTCAGCATAGGCCAGGATTGGAATGGTTTAACCCTTTTTGGCCTTGTTTTTGCCTCAGAAGTGGGAGTACGTGCCTGGAGCTGGCTGGCTGGCTGACCAGCTGTGATCGTGTATGCATTGCCTGATGCTCCAGAAAAACTGTCCTTAGAAATCCCATTGGACTGGGCTGTGCAAGACACGTCAGAATCAAGGGCCTGTTGCATGTTTGGTGGAGGAAGATGCAGAAGGGGAATCTGGGTGTGGGAGACTGCTGCTGCCTACCTTTGTGCTGCTCACATTCCTCACTCGGGCCTGCAGGCAGCAGTGGGGTGTCTTGCTCATGTGGTTCATGACTCAAGCCAAGCCCAGATGTTTTCATGCCTGGTCTGGCCTATTTTCTGAGAATAAACTTGGATGCCTCAGTCCATTTTATTGTGGTTTTCTTAGTGTCTAGTCCACCTGAAGTTAAGATGATTTCTGGCCTAATTGCATGCTCACAGGCAGACATGGCAGCTTCTGCTTTCTCTCTGCAGCTGTGCTCCTGCTAACTTCAGAGGACTCACAATTAGAGCCATGCTGGTGAGAACCTGGGGTAGGGTTTTGATGCTGCTTTTTTTTTTGAGTGGAAAGTTTTAGAGCATGAAACCCAGAAGAGTCTGTCTTATGGCCAGGAGATGAGTGAAAATGCTGAAGGTTTCTGTGAGGTCAGATGTGGCCCTGTTGACCAACCTGGCTTTCCATTTCTATGGAGCAGTGAGTGGTAGGGACATGGAAACCTTTTTGTACTGACTGTTGAACCGTTCCTTTAGCATTATCTGGCTGACAGGTTGATGACAGTTACTATCCAGAGTATCCAAACTTTATTTCCTCATGCCTTTGACAGTGCTTTAGTGCTTTTTGACCCTTTGTAGGAACAGTTTGTATAGCAGGTTATTTGTGGGAAGTAAATGCACTCCTTTAACTTGAGTTTTCCTCTGAGGAAAATGGCTTGATGTTGTTGGAAAAAGATTGGGATGGTCACTTGCTCTGTGTGAACAAGTGCTGCCTTGTGTCCTATTCAGAATGATCTCTTGCTCCATCACAGCCCATGAATGAGGAGGGCTGTTGGCCCAAAGCATATTTGTGTGCTTCCTGTGTTCAGGAGCAGTTGGTGAAGGTTATCTTTGACTCACTGTCCTCAGTGTGTTACATTCACAGTCATGGCTGGATCCTCTATGTGGAGATGTTGGACCTTGGAAATAGCCAGTGGATATATGTCATGAGCTCGCTGGAATCATGAGTGTGGCCTTGTTCCCAACTGGGGGATAGGTGTGTTGCTCTTGAGCAGTCTGTTCAGAGCTCCAAAGCCAGACTGGTCCCAAAAGAGAGCTTTAGCTTTCATTGTGCTTCACATCTGCAGCTGAGTGTATGTGAGGTCAGCCTTGGGAATTTAGCTGCTAAATAGGGATGAGACTGGCTGCTTTTGGCTTCTGCAGCAGCAATTAAACCAAAAGTCTGTGGAACGGTTTTCTGAAGATCTGCAAGTACAGTTGGGTTTGGCAAGGCCACATGAGATGCATGAGTTTGACAGTATACAGCTAAATAGGTGGAAAGGGAATACTTGAAACAGCTCTGGAAAGAAGTGTCAGAATTGTGTATAATTGGGATGAATTCGGTGTTCGGAGAGGTGACAAGGTGCCTGATGATGGGACTGAGGGATGCATAGCAGGCAGTGATGGACATCAGCTAGGACTGTGATGGGGAGCTCCCATACCAGGAGGGACACAAGGGTTTGCCTGGTAGACGCAGCTGTAACAGCAACTGAGGAATGCCAGGACAAAGTGATCTGTAAAGGTCTTGAGCTGTTTTAGCACACAGGCTTGAATTTTAGATGGATCAGTGTCACTGGTGAGACTGCCACAGGTAAGATCTGAGAGGAACAGAGACCTGTGGTGGAGGCTGTGGTACCTTATGAAGCCTCAGGTGAGAAGGGGGGACGGCTTGCAGGATGCTTTGAGGGAGCTGGAGCACAGAAAAGAGAGGATCATGGTGGAGGGAGAGAACAGGGTAAAGCTGTGGTGTGAGGTTAGCACTGAGGTTAATGTTGCTGATGTTGGAGGAACAGAAATACCACTGAATAGTTCAAGGATGGAGAAAAGCCTCAACTGATCTTCACCTTACTACCTTCTTCAAGTCAGCTTTGGGTTGTGTTCCCCTTAACAACGAGTGCCCCTCAGTGTTGTTTCTGGATTTCATGAGGCTCTGTACATCCCTGCTCCTGAGTGTCCCATTTGCACAGTGCTAGTGGGAGACGGGAGGCTGTGGAGTACCAGGCCTTAGTAGGACCTGGTTTGTTTGTATCTTGGATTTAAGAACAGAATAATGTGTCTCTGTCCTGTCCAAACAGGCAAGACCAAACTGTAGAGCAGTACTGCTAAAATTCTGGGGTGGTTTAGTATATATAATCTCTGAAGATTTGACTTTCTCATGCAGCAGGGTGTTTACTTCTTCTTGGGACTGCTAATTGCATTCAGTTTTCTGGACTCCAGAGTAATAGCTAATGAAATGCTCTGCTGAGAGGAAATACTGTTTCATGACTCGTGCTTATGGAGTGTCAGGAACTTCTGTTCTCAGTCTGATTGCTCTGTAAATGTTGGTTGATTTTCTTAGGCTGGCTGAGGCTAGGAGCAGTTAAGCTGTAAGTGGGGTGCAGAATGAACACCTGACTTTTCTATGTCCCTTAACCTTTCCGACTTTGTAGCAGCCCATCACTCCTGAAGAATGCCGCTCTAATCCCAGTGTAATCCCTGAGCAGTGAGCCAGAGGTGTGAAGCCAGGCTATCCTATCTCTCCTCGGTACCCCTGCCATGGTACTGTGTTCCTCTGTGTCTCTCCTGCTCCTGTCCTCCTCAGGTTTATAGATTTATATATGTACACAAATACATATATATTTATAGTATTTCCAGCTTTGATGGTTTTATTTTAACTAGTGGCTGTGTTTGCTGTGTCATGCTGCCGTTGTATTATTCTGCCAATGCAATGAAATTGATTAAAAAAACCAAGCTTTGGCTGATTTTTATCAAAATCCCCCAAACTGCACTCAGGGCAAGGTGCTTGGGTTAAAGGACAGAAGTAGAATATTCTTGTGGTGATGACTCTGTGAAAATAACTCTGGAGGTTCAGATTTACCCAGGGTAAATCTGCAAAATCTCGCTGGGATTATTGATGTGCAAATGAGGGTCCTCACTGGAGTGAAATATCAACACAACTGAGGGGTCACCTGGAGAGTGCTGTGGCTGAGGAAGCTTCCAGCAGCGTCTTCACCTCACTCAGAGTTTGGCTTTGAGTGATCTGGCCTGATATCATCAGGGACCGTGAATAAAAAGCATTTGCACCTCTCTAGGTCCCTGCATGTGTGAAAACACACTGAGACAGTAGAGAGACGATGACATTGTTATCTTGCAGCAGGGCTTGCCCCAGTGAGAGATGGTCTCTAAAAGCTGTGCACATTATCAGACCCAGGCTTCTCTGCAAGCCAGAATAAAGAAATGAGTACTTAAAATTTGTGTAAAGAAAAACAGGGGCAATCAGGAAAAACCCCCAAACAGCTTTTTAAAGGAAAAATTAAGATTTTTATTGGTGACAGCCAAGCCAAAGATTTGTTTTTGAAAATGTTTGTTTTGGTTGGCTGGAGTGTTCTGCAGAAACTCCGAACAGGCAAGCTGTGTAATATTTAACTAGTTACTAAAAAGCATTCGAAAATGATTAGCAGTCAGTGATCTCATTTAGACTGTGAGTTCAACTGTCTCGGTTTCTCGTTGAGATTATAATGCACCTCTCCAGCAAAGTGATGTTTGTTTGGAGAGCAGGGGGCGATGCAGGCCCGGTGGGTTCCTGGGGGCTGGCACTGTGTTTAGCAGGGGTGATGCAGGCTCTGTGGGTTCCCGGGGGCTGGCACTGTGTTTAGCAGGGGTGATGCAGGCTCTGTGGGTTCCCGGGGGCTGGCACTGTGTTTAGCAGGGGTGATGCAGGCTCTGTGGGTTCCCGGGGGCTGGCACTGTGTTTAGCAGGGGTGATGCAGGCTCTGTGGGTTCCCGGGGGCTGGCACTGTGTTTAGCAGGGGTGATGCAGGCTCTGTGGGTTCCCGGGGGCTGGCACTGTGTTTAGCAGGGGTGATGCAGGCTCTGTGGGTTCCCGGGGGCTGGCACTGTGTTTAGCAGGGGTGATGCAGGCTCTGTGGGTTCCCGGGGGCTGGCCCTGTGTTTTCACTGCGGGCTGGGGGCTGCTGGGGCAGGAGCTGCTCGGGCCATGACAGTGCGCTGGGGCTGCGCCTGGATGGGCTCTGCGGTGCCCTGCGCTGGTCCCCAGGGGCTGCCAAACCAAATCCCAGTGACACTGACTGGTGCCGTATCAGACTGTGCCCTTGCTGTGCACATGGGAGTGGGGCTGAGTGTTTGTGCCCATCCTCCTTGTTCTCCCCCTGTCAGGACAGACCAAGATACAAGAGGAGCAGTGTGTGATGGGCAATCCTGAAATGCCTGCAAGTTTTGTGTTTCTCCCTGAGCTCCTTCATCACACACTGCACAGATAACATCTGGAATAAACGCAGTAGTGCTGGTTGGAGGAAAGCAGGCCAAGGCTTGGAGAGGTAGGCTTTGAGTAAGTTAAAAGTAAGTCACTGTTACTGTGTGCATTTTGGGTTTGTGTGGTTATTTTAATCTTTTTTTCCTAAACTATTCAGGAACAGCTTTTACAGGCAATTCCTGATAATCTCTCAGGTGAAAATATTTGTGTTTTGGGACTTACTCGTAGCTGCTGGATAAATCCAGGTGTTCTGTTTGGATAGAGTTTGTATCTTCATTTGCAGTTCTGTGTTGAGATGTGAGAGTCTACTGTCTTTGGAGAGAGAACCATTCCAGGGGAAAAGTGCCATGTCTGGCAGCAGGATGTGCAGGGGTGCTTTGCTTGCCTCCTAAGCCCCAGGTCTCAGCACAGATGAAGTCACCAGATGTTGATGGGGATTTTCCTCACTTTGTGGGCATCTAGAATGGCCTTGGCAGAGTGGTATTCAGGGTTGTCTATAGTTATGACTTGTGTCTGGCAGGGAAAGTGTCTAAGGAGCTTTGCAGCTGTGCAGTGGAGTCTTTTTCCTGGTAGTTACAGAATGCAGTGTTCCCCTCTGATAGGAGCTGTCTGTGTGCCATGTAAGAATACCTGTACAGCAAGGAAATGTGTAGCATAATAAAATAACACCTTTGTTTATATGTGAGATACGTGAGAAGCCACAGTAATTCATGTGTAAGTGTCTTGAGCAGATACCTGTGCAGTGCCTTGGGCACGTTCGTGTAAGGTGAAACCTGAACCTGAGCATTCCCTTGAGTGGCTCATGGACCTGCAAACCCCTACGTGTTCATTGTGTGCTGCTTCTCTGCACGTGTGGAATTGCACACTTTACTTTCCAGGTGCTCCCAGCAGTGGCATGGTCAGTGAACCATAGATAGTGACATTGTGAATGAGGGCTTTTTAAGGGATGTTGCTGTATGCAGGCTCTGCAGGGGAAAGCTGTTCCATGGGGCAATGCTAATCCTTGATAGTTGCATTCTGGTGAATTTATTTACCCCACAAGGCAACAAATGATATGGAAATACACATGCGGCTTCAAAGGTACTGGGAAGTTGCAGATCAATATAAAAGTATCTGTGCTTGCTTCATTGTTTGAGTAAGCCATCTGTCAGTGGGTTGCCTAAGACCCCTGTACTGATGCAATATCTCCACACAGCCTGAGCTTCCACCATGGGGCAAGAGCCTTCTGTGTTCTGTCTCCTGCAGCCACAGGGAGGTTCTGCTGCCCACATGGAAACACTGAATGGTTTGTGTTGGAAAAGCCGTCTAAGATCATGAAGTCAAACCATTCTTCCAGCACTGCCAAGGCCACCACTAATCCAATGTGCCACATCCACACAGCTTTTAAATCCCTCCAGGGGTGGGGACTCCACCACTGCCCTGGACAGTGCCAGGCAGCCTGTGCCAAGGCTGGACAACCCTTTCCATGAAGGAATTTTCCCCAGTATCCAACCTGAGCCTCCCCTGGCACATCTTGATGCCATTTCCTCTTGTCCTGTCCCTGTTCCCTGGGAGCAGATCCCAATGCTCCCTGGCTACCCCCTCCTGTCAGGGAGTTGTGCAGAGCTAGAAGGTCCCCCCTGAGCCTCCTTTTCTCCATGCTGGATTCCCCCAGCTCCCTCAGCCACTCTTGGTGCTCCAGTCCCTTCCCTGGACACACTCCAGCCTCTCAGTGTCTTTCTCATTGAGCGGGTCCCAGAACTGCCTCCAGGATTGCAGGTGCCTCAGCAGAGCCAGTACAGGGGATAGGCACTGCTCTGGTCCTGCTGGTCACACTATGGCTGATACAAGCCAGGTGCCCTTGGCCTTGCCCACCTGAGCACACCTTGGCTCATGTTCAGCTGCTTTCACCAGCACTCCCAGGGCCTTTCCCAGGTTTCCAGCTGCTCTGGCCCAGCATGGAGCACTGCCTGGGGTGACCCCAGTTTGGGACTCAGCACTCTGTCTGGTTGAATAGACCATTGGCTCCAGCCCATATACAAGTTCAGAAGTCCCCCTGCTCCCCAGTTGCCCTGCATGGGGAAGCTGTCTAATTACTTTTGGTGTTTTCTGTGCTACTTGTGCATGCTGGGCCTTCAGCTGGTCTGCTTGTTCCCCAGGGGTTGCATGAGAGCCCCTGCCCTCCCCTCTGTTAAAGGAGAGGCTGTGTGTGATTGTGCCTTCCCCACACTGCTCAGGAAGGGGTTGATGCTGCTTCTGGCTCACTCCTTTCCCTAGTAAAGGCTTTTTTCTTTCTGGGATAAGTGGTTGTGTTGTCCTGTATTGTCATGTGTCTGTTCCCCCCACTCTGTCACTGTGAGCCTCTTGTCCCATGCCAGGCCATTCCTGCAGTTGGTGTGTCAGCTGGAGCTGTGGGCTCCAGCACGGGCGGCACATGGACCTGTACTTGTATGTGCCAGGAGGGAGAGCGAGCAGGGGTTTATTTTTATATGTGACGCTCGTGCTTTGCTACCTCTTCCTTATAAGAACCCAGGGGTTGGCGCTTTATGAACCTGTCAGAGTTACTGACCAGGAGAAATGTCCAGGACACTTTACACTGTGTAGTTGCCTTCTGTGTGGTGGTTTTATTCTTAGTCAGCAGTGCTGTGATTTTGCTTTGTATGCAAGGACAGAAGAGCCAGTATCCCATCCTTTGCACTCTCCGTGTTTGCGGTCACTTGAATCTGAGACATTTGGTCTTTCTGGGTGGCACTTTGGCACATTTTTGGCGCTGTGATATGTGGATGTGTGCCTTGTGCATTTGCAGGTGGGTACCAAATGGAGTTGGTGGCTGACTTCCATTTTCTGAATTCTGGCAACCAAGTTTAGATAATAAGAAAGGACTGCCCAAGGTTGTTGCTCTCCGATGAAAGGAATGCCTTTGTGGGGCTGCTTGGGGATTGCATCGCCTTTGTGTGAGCTTCAATTAAAGAGCAAGCTGTGAATTACTGCTTTTAAATGCACATTTCTCCTTCTGAAGACACAGCTGTTGATGAATTCAGCTCGTGTGTGGCTGTTGTGGATAGCACAACTGTGATCCAGTATTATGGATGTTTTCTTTTGATAGGAATCTGGTGAGGTACATGCAAAATATGTACAGCCCTTGGGCTCTTGGCAGGGGGCCACTGGGACTGTCAGCGATATCTGGGTGCTTCTGATCTCATCTGGAAAGTCTGAGCTGCTCTTATGGTTCATGTTCCCATGTCTGTGTCATATGGAGATGAAATGCAACCTGAAGGTTCTGCACTAATGGGCTCACTCTGTCTGGCGCGGTCTGTGCTCAGTGGTGGCACTGGGGACTAAAGGCCATTTCCCAACAGCCGGTGCCTGTAGGGGTCCTTGTGGTGTTTCGGGTTGTCTGAACTGGTTCTTCTCTCCCCTGTGGCTTTTTGCTGCTGCTGTCCCGACAGTCCCAGTACAGAACTTCACCCCACATTGCTGTGAGGCCATACAGGAACAATTTGGCAGGACACAGACAGTTTTCTTAGGAAGAAAAGAGAGAGCAACATTAGCTGTGAAAGTGGAACAGGCATTGGGGTTTCAGGGTGGATTTTGCAGTCTTGGGACTTTATGACTACAAACCATAAGGATTCTATCGACTCTGTTACCTAAGCCAGTTGTGTGTCTGTGCTATGTTGGGTGTCTTCACCAAGTGTTACATCTGTCTTGTGCTTGGTTTATTGCTCATTTGGGCTTCCAAAGCCAGTTTAAGGGACTCCTTCAGAATCCAAAGCTGCCCTTGGTGCAGATGCTGGCCTGCCCAGGAGCCAGGGTCCCTTCTTTGCCTGCACCACATGGCAGGTTTGTTTGGAAATCTGGGAGCTGCCACTTTGAAAGAGAGTTTTCCATCGATAGCAAGTTCTGGTTTTCCAGTGATAATGTGCTTTTGCAGGAGGAAGTTAAACCCAAATGATCCACTTTGCCCTGTATGTGGCTGAAGCTCAGACACAGTGTCTGGCCTCCAGCTCTGCCCTGTGGTACCCAGTACTGCTGCATATGGAGTATGGCATGGGATGCTGGGATCCCTGTCTCTGTGGGTATGGAGTGTGGCACACTGGGATCCCTGCATCGCTGTGTGTGGAGCGTGTCCTGGAGCCCTGGGATCGCTGATCCCTGTATGCTGAGCGCTGGGATCCCTGCCCATGTTCCCAATGCCCTCTAGTGGCTCTTGCCGCTGTGCTGCGGTTCCATAGGGCACGGCCAGCAGCTCCAGTCAAACAGCAAACATCCTTTTGTTTAGAAAGGAAAATACCTTTTGTGTATTTTTTGCTGGTTGCTTGTTAATTCCTCTTTATTTATCTGGGTTTAATCCCAACCCTTCCTTTGGGAAAAAAGTTCTTGTGAATTCAAACACTAGATAGTAACTGGATATCTCATGGACCTTTAAATCCATAGGAATTTTCTGTGGGGATTTATTAAAGAATGTTTTGTTCCTTACATTAAAATGTGTATTTTCTTTCTCTCTAAACAAGCAGTAACTGGAAGGAGTGTGCTTGCCGATGTCACTAGAACCAGACTTTGGTGCTTATCTATGTGCATTAATTGCTTTGAAAAAGTAATTTTTTTTAAGCAGTGGGAACAACACCTTTGAACTCATGTTCTCAAATAACTTTTTGAGGGAAAATTAGTATTTTGTAAGGGTCAGAGTCTCCCTCCCAGCTCCTTCCTTCCTCCAGTCTCCCACCGCAGCTGGCCCAGTTGAGGTGGTGTGGCTGGGCCATGCTGAGGGCTGTGAGCCCCTGCCAAAGCCCCAGAGTGTCCTGGCCTGCAGGGACGTGGTGCAGGCTTTGGGCTGGCGCTGAGGACGCGTGGGTGGGTGTGTTATAGGTCTTCTGTGCACAGCTGTGCACAAGCTCTTCTCAGCAACAGCAGACAAGGTATTCTTTGAGGCTTTTTGGAAAACGAATGACTGCAAGAGCAGTTTCATAGAAGCAGGGTTTAAATTGAAGTATCGGGCTTTTTCCTCGGGAGGACCATGCATGCTGTGGAATGCATAAAATCTGTTAAAAGTCCAGTATGTTTTGTTTGCCTCTTTGTGGGGGCATGGGTCTGACTTCCATCCTCATCCTCATCCTCCCTCTGAGAAATACAGGGCAGGGGCTTGTGTGTACAAACATACTTGTGTATATTTGTTTCTTTATTTTCGGGAACTCAAACTGCTTGAAAAGACACCAGATAAGTACATGCAACTGCAGAGTTTTCCCAGTGTTTGGACGGCTGTGTGCTTCCTGTATCTCCAGTCCCGGCACTGTAGCCAGCTGCCCATTCGTGTGCTCAGCCTCCTTTCCTGGGAGAGCGGCGCTGGGCTCGCTGCAGGGCCCTCGTGCTCTCCCCCAGCCGGCTCTGGCAGGAGAAGGGCTGGAGCGCCAAGGGCGGATGCCCTGGTGAGGGAGGTCGTGGCGTGTGGGGTCTCAGGGCCGCCCTGCGTGTCGCAGAGGTGCGACGCCTCCCACCAGCACCAAACAACCCATGCTGGTTTGAACTGGGCCCCAAGGCTGCAGCCCTGAGTTACCTGCGGAGGAGCTGGCTATGCCTGAGCAGCTGCTGGTGCTGCTAGTTAACCTCTGAACCTGCCCAGCAATGTTAAACTCAGTTTTTGCCTTTTTAAAGCGCCTTTTCCTCGAGCTGGGTGTCCCTGCTGTCTGAAAGGCTCTCCTGGGGGACCTGTCCCTGCTGGGGTCCCTGGAGCGCTCCCCCCGCTCCCATCCGTGCAGCGCCTGGGGTGGCTTTGGGTCTTTGAACTGTCAGTGTGTGGAAAGAGAGCGCAGGTCCCAGGAGCCACCTTTGTCCAGGCTTGCTGAGTTGGCAGGCCCAGGGCCAGGAAGGGGCTGCTCCGGGCTGTTGTGCCGAGGGCAGCGTGCGGAGGGGGCCGACACCACCCTGCCTTGGGAGCAGCGCACCCCTTTGAGCTGACCTGGAGCATTGAGCCGCTAGTGGTTCTTTGGGATAGCTCTCCTCTGCTGTAAACTCCCTATATGGATTGCTCCCTGCTCATGCTGTTTAACTTCCTTTGATCGTGTTTCCAGCATGATTGTTGAAGGTTAAATATTGGCATGTGTTAAGGATGCCTTGGGGTGTATCAAGGACAAATAAGGGAAGGTTTCTTGGGGAATGGGTGTTTGGAAGGGAGAGTGTTGCTCTGGGAGGTGAGGTGGTCAGCGCTGCCTGGGCCTTTCTGTGAAGGCCAAAAGTGCATGCTTGGGGTCAGAAATTTATGATAATTTTAACTGGTGATGAATCAATTACTGAAAACAAATCCACGTCAGGAAATAAATACAGAGGTAATGGCTTGGCTTTCATCACTGAGCACTTAAAAAGTGCTAATGATTTGAAAAGGCACAAGAAGAGATCTGAAAGGAAAATGGCAATATCAGATTTATTTTCAATTTTCATCTCCTTCGCTAGAATTAAATCTGAGAAATGAAGACAAATACTTGCACGTAAGGAGCATGGTAATGGCTCAGTGCCTTGTCAAGGAGAGGAACTTTGGTTTGCACCTACTGCTTGCTGCTGCTTTTGACTGGAATTTCGTGGCATGCGACTAGGCCAGAGAGTCTCTGGAGGAACTGACCAGCACAGGACAGACAAACCATTGTGAGTCACTAGCCCTGTGTTGGGTTAAATCCTGAGAGAACTGAGTTTAAGAAACTGCAGAAAAGTTTCTTTTCAGAAGCCTTGTTTCACAGTAAAAAGTGGAGTAAAGAGTGGTCTGTTATTTTCTTGTAGAAACCAAGTATCCTGGCAAAGATTGGAAATAAAAAGGCAAATTCACTCCTTCATTTCCTGTTTTAGAGGGAGCATGTGCCTCTGCTTTATGCTGGAATCAGCCTGAACTGTTGCACAAGATGTAGTTACCTGTCTTCAGCAGCAGGGAAATGGACTTGGCCTATTGAAAGGAAAATCCTTGGAGAAGCAATTTAAACTGGGAAATTACTCTTCAGAGAGCAGCATCTTCCTTAAATACATCTCAATCTTTTTCTTGGCATCCAGCAATGGTTTTTGCTGGTTAATGGAAGTTATTCTGAGTTTTCTGGTGGAGGTATTTTCTGTTTCCCCTCAAAGCCCAGATAATACACTTTTACATACCACCTTCTAATTTCATAATAATTTAACTTTTTAATAACTGGTTCAAAGAATGTATCATCTGTATTACATTCCTGCTTGCTACTAGGAGGGTTCATATTTTCCTACTACAAGCTTCTCTATCTACCCAGTAGTTGCATGTGATGTCTCTGTGAATCTAAAAAGAAGTTGCAGTAAATGTTTGAATTTTGTAAGTGAAGGAAATTACAAGACACAGTTAAAAAGGAGACCAATCAACCTTGGGTTGTGTTTTGTGTAAAGAATTGATGAAAGACATTGCTAAACGCTGATTTTGGGGTGGTTGCATTTGTAGACAGCAGTGGAAGCATACAGAGCTCTCATGTCTCTCCTTTCTGCAGCTGCAGGGTGGTTGATGGAGTTATGATTCTCCCTGTACTGATGGTGATGGCATTCCCATCTCCGAGCTGGCAAGGTGAGTGCTGTGTGGGGTCAGAGTTTTCAGTGGGTTGTTTGCTAACTCTTCCCTGATTGCTCCAGGAAGGGCATTGGGTTTGGAAAGTGACTCCCATAACTGGTTTACACAGCTGTGTGCACGTGAAGCTTTTCTGACATGCAGTGTGTTTACGGTTTGCCTCAGGAAAAGGGGAGTAGTATTTCCACTGCCATGGAAAGGCAGGAATGGTGCATTTGAAGATCTCTTGGATGTTTTGAGAGATGAGCTCCTGAAAGATGTTTACTCACTACTTCCCAAACAGCCTTTGGAAAACATTGAATAAAGGCTTGTAACTTGTAACAAGGGAGTAACTTGGTTTTCTCAGTTTTAAATTTTAACTTACTTGATCGAGGTCTCTTGTGTCTGCTGTGGTATGTCTTTGTCATGCTGAAATAGCTGAATTAGAATTGTTACCTCCTAGTTAGTGGTTCTTCAGCACTATCTGAAAACAGTATCTCTTCCCTTAAGCAGATTTTATTATCTAATGATTTCGTTACCTCTAACTGAAGCTATTAAGACTGGGATGATGGGATGATGTTTTTTCCTCCACTCTTCCCTTTTACAGATGATGAACTGAAGCTCAAGATGGTCCCCTATGAATGTGTGTGTGAAGGCATGTCCTGTGGGAATGGGGATCGGTGCCAAGGCCAGCGGTGCTTTGCTTCCCTGAGCATTAATGACGGGACTAAGGTTTACCAGAAAGGCTGCTTCCAGGTCTACGAACAGCGGAAAATGACGTGCAAAACGCCTCCGTCCCCCAACCAGGCTGTGGAGTGCTGCCAGGGACACCTGTGCAACATGAACATCACTGCGCAGCTGCCCTCTTCCAAAGGTGGGAGCTTAATTAATTGGCAGTGCATTTTGAGGAAGAATAGGGGCTTGGCTTTGATCTGCTGTGGTTGGAGAGAGATGGCTCCAGTGCTGGCTGAAGGAAGGGTTTTGTGGGTGCAGGACACCCTTGGTGCCCTGGTCCCCCCCCCGGAGCCTGCTGGCACACATCTGATGCCCATGGGTTGACTGGTCCCTGTGGCTGGGGTAGTGAGGGGGTTGCAGTGTGTGGTTGGGGTCAGGGTGGAGGCACTGCCTGTGGGAAGTGGCTCAGTGCAGGTGGGGGTTGTGCTGTTCCACAGGGAGCGCATCCTCCGTGCCAGGTGTGTGCTCCCACCTGGCTGTGCAAGGCCTTTCTGGCAGGCTGGGTGGGTACCGAGGTAAGGGTTGGTGTCAGTGCTAATGGGTTTAAAGACTTTCTCTGGGAACCTGCAAATTTATTGTTTTCTCTTTTTTCACACTTTTTCCCTTCCCCCTCTTTTCCAAGGGCAAACCTTTCAAGGAGAAGCTGCAGGTTACAGCATGGAAACACTAATCATCGTTATCCTAGCTCCTGTGGTAGTGTTGGTAGTTTTTTCTGCAGTAGCTGTGCTGATCATCCGGAGAATACAGAAAAACCACATGGAGAGGCTCAATTCCAGGGATGCAGAGTACGGCACAATCGAGGGGCTCATCGCCTCGAACGTGGGGGACAGCACGTTGGCAGTAAGTGACCCGTGTGCAGGGTGTGAGCTTTCCTCACTTCCAAACTCCCCTCTCTTCCTTCCATGTGGCCACATCGCTAAGAGGACCTTTTGCTGCCAGGGGATGCCCCTTGGCCTCAGGACTTGAGTGGTGCCATTCCTGTGCTCCCAAAACTAGTATTAATGAATTTTAACCAAAAGATGGGTTTGGCAAGTGTAGGTCTTTTGACCTGGAGAGTTCCTCTAAACTGTTAATGTTCTGGAAACAATTTCAGCACATCAAGACAGAGTGTGCCTGATTGTTGGGTGGGCTGCAGTAATGGGAGAGGTGAAGAACTGTGCTGCATGTTTGATATACAACAGCCTGAAGGGTTGGAAAAGATGTGATGCTAGGTGAGAAAGAAAGAAAATACAGATAATTTTGACGTTTAAAACCCTCAGACCTGACTGCCATGATCTTGGTAGCAGGACTCTGGGATGACTGGGATATCAGTGACATTTTGTTGATAGAGGAGCAGTGGGAGTTCTAAGAAACGTGCAGTGCTTACTCAAAGCTCAGCTTTCAAAATAAGCTCTTGTTCACACGGTCTCTGGAAAATATAGTGGGCTGGAAATCGTTCCCTTTCTGCAGGCTGACTGTCCCTTCCCCCTTCCCTTAGGCCAGAGCACAAATGTCCCAGCAGCTGTCCCTCACTTTATCTGAGCAGAGCAAGTAAAGCTTCATGCAGATGGAGTGTTTGTTTCTGAAGCAGTGCAGAGTTTTCTTCTCCTTGCGTTGCTGAGATAAAATGTCCCCAACATTAAGAGGCTGGAAAACATTTTCTGTTTTGGTGCTGTCCGACCATAATGTGCTTTCACTGCAGGGTTGAAGAGTGGCCTATGTCCATTGATATTTTTTTTTCTTTTTTTTTGATGCCTTTGGCTCTGTTTAATCAGCCCACGAGGCTTGACTCTGTGTTACTGGTTTAAAACAGCCAGTCTTGATGTATTCACCATGGCCCAGGCATGTGTGCAACTGATGACCTGTCCTTAAGCACTGACTTGCAGCTTTTATCAGCTCTTCTGTCTTACCTGTGCAAGATCATTTCAAGCCATTTGCAAACCTTTTGTACTTCTAGTTATTTAGTGTTACTTGGAAATGGTGATAAAACCACAAAGAATAAATCAGAATTCTGTTTCAAAGAGCTGGGAGGAGTTGGGAGCTGTGAGGGCTTGCTTGGTCTGGTGGAGCTGTCAGACCCTCTGAGCGATGGTGCCAGCGCCGCTGCTCTGCCTCTGAGTGTGGCTGATGCACAAAAAGTAAATGGTAGTTCCTGTGCCTAAACGTTCACCTAAACAGCAAGTCTTTTAGATCCCAGATTTTTCTTCTCCATTGTGTTTTAAGTCACTGGTTTTGTCACACATTAGATAAGTTTACATTTAGGATTAGTATCTGCAGTGTAGCAAGTGCTTAAAACCCTAAGCTGCTTAGTGGGCATGGAAGGAGCTCTGGCCTCTTCAAATCTTGTTTTTACAGTTGCTGTAGATAAGTTTGGGGGTGGTTTTTTGTTTTTGTTTCTTTTTTTTGCCTCTGTTGCAAGCAGGAAGGAAAATGAGCCCCCAGTTCATCTTAAAAAGTAAGGTAGTCTCTGTCACTCCTAGATTATCTTTTTCTTGAGCACTCATTAAGAGGTTGTTAGAAGAGATGAGATTTCTGCTGCTGCCTTCTGGTTCAAGCCCAGCAATGCAGTTTTCTGGAAATAATAGAAAATTGATTATACTTAGGCTTTTTTATCCTATTTTCCTTGGTAAAGAAAAAGTCCAGGAATAGTTGTTAATACTTTGAACTAATACAAAAGTCCTGGCTGTAAAAGTAGCTGGCATTAGCATTTTACAAGCAAGCCTAATGGGATTTTAACATTCAATCAAGATCTCACTCATGTTTATTATAAGCGTTCTTAAGCAAAGTCTGCATTCTGTGTGCTAAAAATACCAGAAAGTGACAAAGCTTTTAAGAAAGATTTGTTACAGAAGTTTTTCTGGAATATCAATGCCAGATCTTGTGTAGGTAAATACCTGCACTAAGCTTGAATAGTCTGGCCCAAAGTCTCCCATGTACCTGCCTCAGAGCGCATCCCAAGTGGCCCTGGGTGCAGGTAAGCAGCGGTGTGCCAGTGGTTGCCAAGTCAGAAGCCAAGTGGGGCTTGCAGGAGCAGGACAGGGAGGATGGCTGCAGCCCCCTGCAGAGCCTCCTGCTCCGCTGCAGCTCTGCTCTGAGGGATCCGTGGTTCCATAAATCCAGGCTCAGGAGTGGGGTGGGTGGTGTGTGGGTTAAGGGGGCTTGGGTGGCTGTGCACACCCATCTGCTGGCCCAGCCCTCCCAGAAGGGCTCAGTTTTGGGGTGCTTGCTTGTTCCAGCCCTAGTGTTCCCAGGGCCTGCCCACCTGCATAGGGATGAAGGTTTCAAGTACAGAAATCAAAGGAAGTTTAGTTATTTTTGAGGTGCTGAGATTATTGCCAGATACAGAAACTTTTGGGAGAGAACAGTTGATACTAACCATATTTGTTTGAAAGAGGTACCAGAAAGAGAACTGAGAGGACATAAGGTAAGTGAAAGAAGAGTGAAGTGCTGAAAAAGGGTAGAATCTTAGGACAGAGGATAGCCTGTAGGCCAGGAGTGCACTTCCAGTTCACAGACATCTATTGTCCTATTCCACTTACTAAACAAATAATGACTTACTAAACAAATGCTCTTTGACTCCGAGTGACCAAATGGCATCCCCAGAGCCACAGAGATACCCCCAAGCTTTAACCTAACCTGTCCTTTGTAAACAGGGAAAAATGGGGTTTCTCACGGGTTCTAAACTTCTGCATTTCCTTCTGAACAGGATTTGTTGGACCATTCCTGCACATCTGGAAGTGGCTCTGGACTTCCTTTCTTGGTGCAAAGAACGGTGGCTCGCCAGATTACCCTTGTGGAGTGTGTAGGTCAGTGTCTTCTGGGTGTTTAGTTTTTTGTAGGGCTTTAGTGTTAATTTTAAGGATTCATTGAATTTTTCTTCAGCGTATTTTTATTCTTAGTTGAGTAGTGTTGCATCTGAGTTTAGGAAGCATTTGGGTCAAAGGTACCTGGAGGCATTGACATTGAGCCAAAATGCTGTCCTGGCACTGAAGAGGTGAGGAAGGCATGAGAATGATTGATTTTAATAAGAAAAAGGGCTAGAATATGTTCTGTGCTGCTGCTTTGGTGACTTGAATTTGGGGTGGGTTAACAGCTTCCTGTAAGTCCCGAGAAGATTTAACTCATCAGGGTGTTCAATCAAGCCCAGCTGTGACAGATGAACTTAGGCATTTGTAAGGACTGGGCCTACAGTTTAGCAGTGTTTCTTTGCTTTTGTCTCAGTGTTGTGTTGAGTAGGCACAGATGTTCACATCTGCCTGAAATCCAAGTGTGCATCCTCTGATGCTCTGCAGTTCCTCTTGATGAGGAACTGTAGGATAGGACATACATGGTGATTGTACTTGTGGCATGTTTTTGTGTGCATACATGTGAGTGAGTGCGTGTGTCCTTGGAAAGAGGCCTGCTCCCAGGTTAGCTCAGGCTGGCACCATTTCTGGGGGCTCTGTGTGTTAGCCTGTAAGGCGGAAACAGATGAAAGTGCTTGTGCAGGAGGTGTCTCTGGAGTGACAGCACTGAGACCTCAGCCCTGGGTGTCTTTGTTCAGGGAACCTGCTGCTTGCTCCCATGAGCCTCTGAAGGACATGGAACAGCAGAGCAAGGAAGGGCAGAATTTGGGTGTTTGGAGTTGTCAGGTCTGGCACAATTCATGGCCCCATGCCTGAGGCCATCATATGTGGGCTGCACTGGAAATGGTAGCAGCCAGAACTGCTCTAGTGTGCCTTGTCCAAGATGGTGCTCGATACTTGATAATTTCATTCTCTTCTTCTAAGCTATTGGGTAAAAAGCTTGGCTTGCAGACAGTGTGTCCTGATTGCCACAGGACAGGGCTCGGTTCTGCTGGGGTTTGGTGGTTTTGTTAATCCTTTTTTTGTTTGTGGGTGGGTTTGGGTTTTTGTTTTCTTTAAATCATCATTTTGTGTTTCTGCAAGGGCTGATGATGTACTAGGGATGTAAAGCCTGTGTCCCCAGCATTACATTTCCTTCCTGTCGTCCTAGCTGCAGAATTCACAGCTTTGTGTTGTGCACACTGACCTTGCCATGTGCTGCCTAAGTCACTTCAGCTGCAAAAGCACTTTTATTGCTGGTTGTTGAATGGTGACACTTCCCAGTTCAAACCCTCTGTACTGCACTGGTGGGGAGAGATCCACACTCACAGGGCTTGCAGTCAAAACAAACAGGAGTAATGAGGGATGCTGGAGCACAGTGTGACTCCAGCAGTAAGAAGTGCGTGCAGGGGTGATCAGACCACGCTGGTGTGATATCTGGTTCATGACAATCGAGTTCTGCTTGGTGAAGGCAGCTGTTGTTGACAGCTTCTCCTGTGTTGTTTCCCCTGCCAGGAAAGGGCCGTTACGGAGAAGTTTGGAGGGGTCAGTGGCAAGGAGAAAATGTTGCTGTGAAGATCTTCTCTTCTAGGGATGAAAAGTCCTGGTTCAGGGAAACTGAGCTGTACAACACTGTACTGCTGCGGCACGAGAATATTTTAGGTAAGTAGGACAAGCACATTCTGTATCCTGGTGTGTCAGGTGTAAAGGTGAGTTACCTGCACAGGTCACTTGTGAAGAACTGCACACTCACCAGGCATCTCACAGTCTCTAGGTTCTTGTGTTGTGATAAATAGCTGAAGGGAAATTTTCAGGGAGAGACTTCCGGGGGGGCTGAGTCTCAAATGGGGAATGTGTCATAGCAGCTGTGACTTGTTGCTTTGCAATATTCCAGCAGGAAGCAGTTAATCAGCCAGATGAATCAGGTGTTGGCAGCTGAGCACACAGAAAACAGTGGAGGTGCCACAGACCCCTGTGGGAGGGACTGGCTCTTGCAGCTCTCACTGCAGAGTCCTGCGTGGTGTGTCAGGGGAAGTTCTGGTGGATCCGTGTTTGGTTGTAATCTCAGTTTCCCTGCAGAAATGGAGGGAGAAAAGGTGGGGAGGAATTTATAATGAGATTTAAGGATTTGAATACTTTTCCTTATGACTGAGTAAAGTGCAATATGAATCCAGTATACTCTTTTGTTTGACTGTTCTGCTCAGGGTGAGAGAGCACTCAGGGTGAGTAAGGTCCTTTGATGTTTAAATTTCAGCTATAGCTGCATGATGTATCTTGTTTCCCTGTAAATATGGAAGTAAATGAACCTCTTGTGCATCACTCATACTTCATGTGCTCAATTCTAAGAACTGGGAAAATGGCTTTGTTATGTTGGGCCTTGGCTGAGATCTAAGCAGCCCTTTGATTCCTAATAGACATGCCCTTCTGTCACCAGTGTGCCACCTCTGCAAATAAAAGCAGCAGCACATTTTCTGAGTGCTGACACTGCTTCACCCAAAATCTGTCTTCAATCAGTTTTCCTTCGGCTTCTTATTCTTGCTTCCTGTCAGAGAATGTTCCCTGGCTCTGTAGCTCATCCTGCTAGACATTTGTCTGTTTCCTGAAGCAGTTCCTTTGTTACTACAAAAAATAATTTGGTGGCCTCCTGAAATGTGAATTATTGAACTTCCCTTCCTGAGAGAGCAAGTGGCTTGGCTGAAATTACATTGCACAATTCCCTTGGTGCTCTGACTGTGTTTAGTCTTTCTTGATAACTGTCAAATTTGTTGGCTATTTTAGAGACTTTTTTAGATGCAATATTAAACAATATCACAGGTTACAGAAATGTCACATTGTGCACAAGTCTGACTTTAGGGGAGAAAGCAGTGGGTGTTCTTTCTGACAAATGTATGTGAGCTTTTAACAATCGTGGTTTGTTCCTTTGACTTGGGAATAAAACTTCTGTTGTTCCCAGCTAAAGGTGTTGAGGTCACTATGTGGATATATGCAGAGGTGACAGGAAGGGAGCTTTCCTGAATTTGGGGTTCAGTTTTAAGATATGACATTTTTGAAGGCAGTTCTTGAGGTTCATGGGTTTTGAACAGAAAACTTTCTCTGTTTCTTCGTAGAAGATCATTGTGGTTAGACTACACATTTAACCCTTTTCTGAGCAGACTGCACTGGCTGCCTGTGGGCTCTAAAAATGGAAATGGTTGTTAATGGCTTGATGTTTGTGAGGTGTTGCTGCTTTCCAGTGTGACCCTCTCAACTGGGCAGCAGCAAATGTGCTACAGACTTGGGGTGTTTCTGTTTGACTGGGAACTTCCCCACCCCCCTCAAAAAGAGGGAAAAATAAAAGTATTTTTGAAGTGTGTGGTCCTAACAAGTAGTTGTTCGGTGCGACTGACAATACATAAATGGGTTCTTGTGAATAGATGCGAGTTAGATTTCCAGCCTTTGTTGGCTTTGTTTTCATCACAGTGGTACCTGCAGTCGTCTGCAGTGCAGTTGTAATTAAACAAGTCTGCATTGCAAGAGGGGCCAGCAGTATTGATGCACAGTATCGCAGAGCATTCAGAGCTGGAAGGGACCTGCAAGGGTCAGCAAGTCCAGCTCTGAAGTGGGTGGCCTGTACGAGGATCAACCCCACAACCTTGGCATTATCAGCACCCTGCTCTAACCAGCTGAGCTGCTTTTTTCAGGGCGTCTTGAAGGATCTCTGTCAATTTATTTTCTTGTTTCTCCTTCTTCTGTTGCTCTAGGTTTTATTGCATCTGATATGACTTCCAGGAACTCCAGCACGCAGCTGTGGCTGATCACGCACTACCACGAGATGGGCTCTCTGTACGACTACCTGCAGCTGACCACGCTGGACACGGTGAGCTGCCTTCGCATCGTGCTGTCCATTGCCAGCGGCCTGGCACACCTGCACATCGAGATCTTCGGCACGCAGGGCAAGCCGGCCATCTCGCACCGCGACCTCAAGAGCAAGAACATCCTTGTCAAGAAGAACGGGCAGTGCTGCATCGCCGACCTGGGTGAGCGCAGCTCCCTGCTCGTGCAGAGGGTGTTGGGTGGCTGCAGCTGCAGGACCTTGCAGTGGCCCCGCAGTGGCCCCGCAGTGGCCCCGCAGTGGCCCCGCGCTGCCCCTCCCTGCGCTGGTGCTCCCCGCGGCGGCCGCCAGGTGGCGCCTGCAGCCCAACCACTCTCTTTGGGAGTTTTGGGTTTCCATGGTTAAATCCCATTCCCGGATCCCAGAGGATGCAGGGATTAGACTTCATTTCTGAGATAATGTGTGTCCTCCCACAGTCAGTCTGAGCCATGTGCTCGCTGTCCCAGTGCCGTAGCTCTGTCCAGCTTGAGTTGTGCAGATCATTCTGTGAGCCCAGAAGTGGGTTCCCTCGGACCAGCTGGTTTGAAGCCTGATGTGCAGGTGCTGAGGAGCAGTTGCAGCAGTGTGGCTTGTTCACACCTTGGAGGGATGTCTGACAATAACTTTCTTTTCTTTCCTCTGAAGACGAGGGAGAAAATAGTGGTAGAACAGTATTGGGGCACCATTGCCTAGGCAAAAAGTATATCAGGAGATGGGAATTTTTAGCATAATAATTCTACTGCATAGTTTCTATCACTTGTGCCTGAGGGACTGGAGATACACACAGGGAAAACATGAAAGCCACATACCTGGGTCTCTGGAAATTTGCCATGGGAATAGTAACAAATGGAGCAGTAAGTTGAAAATATAAAGCTTCAGAGACTGGCTTTTAAATAAATTTGTACTTGACTCTGAGGAGGGACAGCACATCCTGGCATTGATTGATATGGCACTGGTACAGTGAAATCTACTACACTATTTATCTAGAGGCTTCAGATGTTTGAGAGATTTTTCCAGGAGAGCACAGCAGTAAACACTTCTGATTAGTTTTTATGGTGGTTAAATAGCTGTTTTTTAAAATGTGAACTGCTCAGACATGTATCTGTCACATTCTTCCTATGTTCCTCCTCTGTAAGGGAAATTCACCAAACAATCTGTTGCTTCTGGCATGTATTCATGCCCTTTCTTCTGTGAGGCTCTGTCTTATTTCCGTCCTCTGGTCTCTTCCTCTCAGCCTCAGGATCTGGAGCTGAGAGCTGCTCTGGCCCATGGCACTCCCAGGATCAGGAGCTGCAGTACCAGCACTGGCTGGATCAGATATGCTCTGGCTAAGCAGAAGCTGTGTGACAAAGTCCAGGAATGGGTGTCATTCCTGCTCAGTCTGTCAGCTGTGGAAAGGTTCTGCCTTTGTCCTTCTAAAGCAGTGCACGTGCCTGCTGCTGGGGCTGAGTTGAGCAACTCTGTGGGACAGCACGCAGTGCTGTGGCAGAGCAGCAGCTACTCCAGTGTGCTGGAAGGGTCTTGTAAAACCAGCTCGTGCCTTTTTATGAATTGGTATCTTCAGACAAGAGCTGCTCTGCCAGGGGCTCAGTGCCCCTCAGTTAATTCCCTGGGGGAAAGAGACCCTGGAGTAGAGCAGGATCTGCTTCTCAGCTCCCAAACAGCTTGGATGCCTCTGTGATGGAAACCAGGTTACAACACTCTGTCCCCTGACCTCATTGCCCCACCTCCTTGGTGTGTAGTGTGCGGGATGCTGACTTGCCTCCCTCAGTTGTAAACCTTTGACCTCTCGGCCTGTGGAATCTGTTTTGCCCAGTTTGGATGAACTATTACAATTTTTATCAAAGTGTTCTCCGAGGTCTTGACGTTTTCAGAGTTGCCAGGAAATGTGGTTTCTAACCTTTGTTTGCAGTTGCAAGGTTTTTTAAAAGAAAAATTATAATCCATACATACTGTATAATATAATGTAATATGAATTTAAAACAGTGCGTTAAACTGTAAGTGTGTGTGTGAATATTTGACAAAAGTATTTGGATCTGGGAACAGACTTCTTATCAGTCTGGGGTCATAAGATGGTACATAAGGTGTCCCCAAGAAGGGTGGGGACAAGCATTTTAGCAGTGCTTGTTGTGATAGGCCAAAGGGAGGTGGATTGAAACTGAAAGAGGGTCAATTTGCATTAAATATAAGAAGTGTTTGACCATGAGGGTGAGGAGGCCCTGGCACAGGTTGCCCAGAGCAGCTGTGGCTGCCCCTGGATCCCTGGCAGTGTCCCAGGCCAGGTTGGACAGGGCTTGGAGCAACCTGGGCTAGTGGAAGGTGTCCCTGCCCATGGCAGGGGTGGGATGGGATGAACTTTAAGATCCCTTCCAACCCAAAGCATTCTGTGATTCTGTGATCTTTCTAGAGGTGCCATAAGCATTTTCTTGTCAGCTTGAAATATCTTGAAGTGCATTTGAATTGTAGAAAAGTGTTTTCCAAATTTTTGTCACAGTGAAGGACAGACTGTTCTTTGGAAAAAAAGAAAATGAATGATCTGGTGATGGGTTAGTTTTTGTGGGACTGAGGTAAAAAGCCTTTTAAGGTTCACCTAAAATAAACTCCTGTTAAATGTAAATAGTGTATGTCATTCTCAGAAGATTTGTTGAGGAAATTAGGGAGAGTTTGCATCACTCTCTCTGTCGCTTGGCTCTGCCATGCACCCACTGCTGCTCAATTTGCAGTGCTCTTTGTTTACTGTGGCCAAATGAGTGCTCTCTGTGTTTCCAAATTTACGGTAATTTAGTCCTTCACATAATGTTCTCTGCTTAAATGTTTAGTAATTAGTAGAAGCCAGGTAGAGTGGTTTTGTCTGACTCATTTTAGATCTGCTTGAGGATGTTTATTTTTCAAGCTGGTGCAAATACGATGTTTTTTATTTTCCAGCTTTATTTTTGTAACTTGTGTGTATCCTTCGTGCAGTGTTTTTCTTCTCCCTTCCCCACAGTTCGGGTGTATCCACCTACCCAAAAGATCTATAAATAAATTTGAATGCCGTGTAAAATTGTTTTCTTCTAAGCAGCAGCTGTTTGGCCTCTGCGTATCTGTGCCCGGAGTGCTGGGGACATCCAGTGGCTGCAAAACACTTCATGACAATGTTTTGCAAGAGTGCAATAAAAAGCTTGGTGGTAATCCCATAGGAGATAATGGGCCAGTCTGTAGCCTCAGGGGCTGGTTTTGCTGGCGAGTTTGGAGCTGACCTCATTGGTCTTTGGCCAGTTAGGCCCTTGGCTCCTTCTCTTCCAGAAACCATCTGATGGGGTTGCTGCTCCCGGGGACCTTTAAGCTTGTGCTGCTATGGTTGAAGGAGACTTCACAGTGACTTCTTTTTTCTGTCCTTCAGGCCTTGCAGTTATGCATTCCCAAAGCACAAACCAGTTGGATGTGGGGAACAATCCCCGTGTGGGCACCAAGCGCTACATGGCTCCAGAAGTCTTGGACGAAACGATCCAGGCAGACTGCTTTGACTCCTACAAGCGGGTGGACATCTGGGCCTTTGGGCTGGTCCTTTGGGAAGTGGCCAGGCGCATGGTTAGCAATGGTAAGTGCTTGGGACTCCTTCCCTTGGCTCTAGGAGAGGCTGAGGAAGTGCATGGCAAAGCACCTGCCACCTAAATGCACAGGAACATGCTGGGCCTCCACAATACTTGATTCCTGATACGTTGAGGAAGCTGTTGGTGTGTTGGGTACAGTGGCTGAATCCTGTTGTCATTTCTGTTAAGGCAGAGAAGAGAGAGAGTCCCCTGCTCATTCTTAGCACTGGTGAGACCTCATTCATACCAAATAGCTAAGTTAAAATTTTAGATTACAAAGTCTCCATCCTTCTTCCTTGTGTCATTAAACCCTAGTGAATATTTGTAGGTGGCTGTTTCTCATGAAAAATCCTAAAGGACAGAAAGAAAATACATGGGAAGTGCAGAAGGTATCAGAATTCAGGACTGCTTTTGGTTTACCGAGTTAGATGCACTCCCAAGGTAGGGCTTGGTCCAAGTGCAGTTGTGCTTGGGAAGGGTGTCCCTGCCATCCTGTCTGGAGCACAGGGTCACTTCCTCTCTCCTTGGCCAGGGTACTTGAATTTCAGAACCTTTTAGCTGGGTATCTCTTGGTGTGATTCCTGCTCAGTTCAGAAGTCCTCTCTGACTTGTAGATCTCAGGCTGTGCTCTCTGGACCTAAGTGGGCAGGAGAAGACAGAGGATGCCCTTCAGGCATTTCTGCAGGTCCTGACAGGGTTGTTCATGGCCACGTCTTTAGATATGAGGAAATTGCAGATTGTCACAACCATTTGTTTAATCTATTGTGTTTGAGCTCTTCCCACTAAGTCCAAATGTGCTGAAGGTGTACATGGCTAGTTAGAGGAAGGAGGAAAGATGGTGAATGTGCAGTGTTAATGTTTCTGAGAGCGTTTGTTGGCACAGGTGTGTTGTAGGCAGCTGTGAAGACTTGCACAATGTTTGGGGCCTTCTGGGTTGCATCACATCAGTGTGAGTGCCTGGGTAATTTCAGCTGGAGCTTTGGTGTTCTGTGCAGTTTTATACCCTGCACTGCCTTGGCAGTCTGTGAGCAGCCTCAGGTATCGGTGGCCGTGGAGCGATGGGCTGGCTGGGCAGGGCTTGGTGGATTCCCGGTGCCACAGGGGATGCTGGTGTGGCGGGGGGGGAGGGCAGGGCCGGCCCCCAGCCGAGGGACTGCACCCACGGAGCGGGGCAGGGACCAGCAGGGCTCCTGCAGTGTGCCACTGGGCACAGGCACAGTACTGGCGCTGTACACAGGCATTGCTGCAGCTCACAGAGGCTTTACCTGAGCTGCTCTTGAACGAGCGAGGGTGGATGGTGCTGGCAGCTTCACCAGGCTGGTGTGGAGCTCAGGGGACTGCAGGCCTACCTGCTTATAAGTGAATGCTCTGGGAATTTGATTCTGACTGAGCTCAGTGCCACCATGGAGACACTTACGGTGATGCAGATCTGTCACTGCGTTGGTCATGTCAAGACAGTCTGAAGTTTCAGGCACTGGTGATGCTAATTGCACAGAACCAGTTGCTCTGTACTCCTTGCTATTGCTGTAAGTAATTCCATGCCCTTGCACTGGTTGGGATGGAGTAAACATCTTCCCTTGCCTCTGTGCATTGAGCTGTGTGGGAATCGTTGCTGGTCAGGTGGTCACTCTGATAACCCTGTTTGCTTTGCAGTGAGACTTTGGCATTGGGAGTGAGCCTGCAGGAGCAAGGGCGTAGTGGTGTGAAGGGGTGATGATGTCTTGGGGGACCAGAGGCACTTGTCAGCTCCCTGTGCTACAAACTTCTGCTGTTCTCCCGGGCTTGTGGACACTGGGCATCTCTTGTTCACCTGAGTCCTTCCAGTGACTCAGCCTGGTTTAGTACTTCAGCTCACAGAGACCTTGAAGTTCTTAAATTTTATTTAATTTAATTTTTATTTTAAAAACTTACCCAATGAATCCTCCAGGTGACACAGAGGTTCTTGGTATTTTCTTGTTTAGTATGAGGAGAAAAATGTGATAGGTAGCTCCTTTGGCACAAACAAATACTTGTGTGTTGTCTGTGTGCTGTAGCAGGAGCCAGCCAGCATTTTCTCTGTACTGAAAATGTGATTTCGCTCCCCAAAGCAGTGTTTGACTCTCTTCAAGTAGAGCAGTGCTGGTTCTCTGGAGAGTGTCCTCTGCTCTTGGAATGTGCTGCCTTGGTTCAGTGCTTCCCTGGTGCCTGGCACTCACAGCTCAGATCCCTGGGAATTGTCGTGGTTGTTCCCAGGGTTGTGGTCTTGTTCAACAATGACAGTAACAGTAGAAGCTCAGAGGTGGTTCCTACTCAAAGTAACCCTGGCGTGTGGTCGTCGTTCCCTGTGCAAGGCTGGAGCTGTTGCTGTGCTCTGTGTCGGGTTGAGCAGTGAGATTTGTGCATGCACAGGACAAGCTGGACTTAAAGTCAGCTAAGGGCCATGGACAGGCTCCGAGAGCTGGAGCCCCTCTGCTCTGGCCGGGCTGGGAGAGCTGGGAATGTTCAGCCTGGGGAAGGGAAGGCTCCAGGGAGAGCTCAGAGCCCCTTCCAGGGCCTGAAGGGGCTCCAGGAGAGCTGGAGAGGGACTGGGGACAAGGCATGGAGGGATAGGACACAGGGAATGGCTTCCCACTGCCAGAGGGCAGGGATGGATGGGATATTGGGAAGGAATTCTTGGCTGTGAGGGTGAGGAGTCCCTGGCACAGGGTGCCCAGAGCAGCTGTGGCTGCCCCTGGATCCCTGGAAGTGTCCAAGGCGAGGCTGGATGGGACTTGGAGCAGCCTGGGCTAGTGGAAGGTGTCCCTGCCCATGGCAAGGGATGGGATGGGCTTTAAGGTCCCTTTCCTCTCAAACCATGTGGGGAGTCTATGAAGTGACAAGGAGTAAAGGTAAGAAGCCACTGCAGTACGTGTGAATTGCAGGTGATTGGAGAGCAGAAAGCCAGTGGCCCCAGGAGAGCAGTAGGGCGTGCTGGAAATGACAGAAGTCACCTCCAAGCTGTGCAGAAAGCCCAGGCTGTGGGTTGTGCGGGAGGTGTCCCCGAGCCAGTGGGCAGCCCGTGCTCCCCGGGCAGTGGCCGAAGGCAGCGTGCCCCGGTCGGTGACGCTGTGTGGGCGCAGCGCTGTGGGACAGAGGGCGAGTGGCTCCCTGGCACCGCTGAGGGAGGGCTGCTGCGGAGCCGGCTGCTCCCGCGGGCCCGGCACGGCCGGCCTCGGCAGCTCCGAGGATTCCACAGGCACTACTGGAGTAAAGGCCAGACCCGCTTCCTTTGTCTGCAGTACTGCCTGTCTTCTCTGGAGCAGCCAGTTATGTGCCCTGTACTTGGGAAAGACCACATGAAAACAGTGAATGAGAGCCAGACGCTCTCTGCAGTGGTAAAGTTCAAGTGTAACGTCCTCGTGGCCCTGGCAGTGCCTTCAGAGCTGTGTGACGTAGCTGGAGCTGGGCATTTGGCTCATGCAAAGCCCCGGCTTTACCTGCAGGACGGGCTCTGTTGGTGAGGACTCACAGTAAACTGGGTTCTGGGCTGAGGCAGGAGAAGGGTGAAGCTAGGAATTCAGGCCAGGTGATGTTGCAATGCAATGAAATGCGATGGGGAATTGCTCTGAGCAGGAGGGTGGGTGGTGCTGCTGTATGCAGCATGTGTAATTTGTCTGTCCATGTCGGAATAGCACTGGGCAAACTCTGCAGGCTGCCTGGTGCTTCTGATGGGCTTGCTTGGGTAGCCAGGTCTCCAAATTACCCTACTGTTTTCCAAGGCACTTGTAATTTCCTGAAGACTCTTTCCCTTTTTGACTAATCATTGCAGACAGTGGTTTACAGATTTTTGCAGATTATGCATAAAAATATCTGTGGAACTTTGATCTTCATCTCCGATAGAACACGAAAACTAAAATTCAACTGCTGTAGGAAAGATTGAGAGCCTCGTTTCAGCTTCAGGCTATCCAAAGCAGCAGAGATTCTCCTGGGTTTCACGTGTGGCTGTGGGATTTCGGTCTGTTGGTCCCAGCTGTCAGCAGCAGCCGTTTGATGTTCCTGCTGGACACAGAGGGCCTCATCAGCTTCAGCTTTTTCCATGCTGCTGACCCAGATGCCTGTCTTTGAACACCAGTTTGTAAATTGGCTTCCTGAGAAAGTTGGGCTCCCTGTAGATGGTTTGTGGGCTGATCCAATGAGGAAGCAGAGAGGTGCACGTGTGTCTTGGGGAGCAGGCAGAGGGGCTCCAGCCTGGCAGCGTTCCGTGAGCAGGGTGACGGGCTGGGGGAGCACACACACACAAACTCCTGTTTCAGTGCCAAACCCTAGGAGATGGCCAGGTTGGTGGTGTCAAGACCAGGCTGGATGGGGCTTGGAGCAACCTGGTCTAGTGGAAGGTGTCCTTGCCCATTGCAGGGGTGGAATGAGTTGAGCTGTAAGGTCCTTCCCAACCCAGACCAGTCTGTGATTTTATGAAGATGCATTCAGCTCCTGAGTACCATGGGCTCTCTGGTGTTTGGCTTTGTGATGGCATGTGGTGCCAGTTACCCTGGGGATTTTACTGTTTTCATAACAAGGAATGAAATGCTTTGAAACACCAGCTTGAGGGTCTGTGGATGCTGACATGCTTACTGGACTCTTTCAGGAATTATGAAAGCACCAAAGTGTGTGTTGAACCTGCTAGAAACACCAGTGCAGACCTTACATTTTTCCATTTGCTGGTAGAAGTCCCAGTTTGTGGTAGGCAGGAGAGCTGCATGTGTTACAAAACATGGCCTTTTGGCAAGGGATTTACTTCTCATCCTTTCAGCTCCAGCATCTGCAAAATGCATATATAGCTCATACTCAGACTTGCAATATGAGCCAATTAATTAACATTTTGGGTAGAAAAAGCTGTTCCTGGGGCAGTGAGTGCTGTTCTGTTGTTCAGAGGCTGCGTGACAGTGTAGGATTGACTTCTGAAGGATTTTTGTGCCTCTTGGGTGGGTTATCTGTTCCCTCTGTCCCTGCAGAAATGCTGTTCACTTGCACAGTCATGGAGTAATGTCTGTTTGTGTCTCACCAGGTATCGTGGAAGACTACAAACCACCCTTTTATGACTTGGTTCCGAACGATCCCAGTTTTGAAGACATGAGGAAAGTGGTCTGTGTGGATCAGCAGAGGCCCAACATTCCCAACAGATGGTTCTCAGACCCGGTCAGTATAGTGCTGGGGGGCTGGAGCAGATAGGTGCTGGTCTTTCTTTGACATAGTCGTGGAAGCTTTTTCAGTTGTCGCTTGCTGTGGAGATGATCTCGATGGGCCTCGTCAGCAGCATCACCTGTACAGATGTTGGGATGTGCTGGCCTGGCCTTGGGGAGCACTGAGCAAACTGATGACTGCCAGGTCTGAGCTGGTCATTAGCAAAATCTCTTACAGCTGCTTTTCCTGGGCGGTTGTTCTCCCTCCGAGAGGAAGTGAAGGGGTTGGAAGCTAGTCCAGGGCTTTCTAGGGCTTACAACACACACAACAGAATGCTGGTCTCTCCTGCCTGCAAGATAGGGGCTGTTGTTCCTTTTGAAAGACTGATGCTCAAGTTTATTTTTCTTCATCAGTATCAGTCTGGCCTCTCCAGGCTGCCCAGCTGTTCTGTCCTTACCCCTGAAGCTGCGGAAGTCAGTTTGAAATCTGTAGGGCTGGGCAGGGCAGAGGGCCCGCTCTGAGGGTTGGGTGCCAGCTGTGCCCTGTGCTGGGAGCCCAGCCAGTTAAACCTTGCTGGGCATGATGAAATCACAAGCAGAACTTCTGCACCTTCTCAGCTGCCTTCCAGGGTCTGCAGGAGTTGGTTTCATTGAAGAGAAATTCTGTGTAGTGTTTTCTTAGTTAGAAAAAACTCCCAACACTCAACTGTTTGAAGTTACGCTAGCTGGTCACTCCAGTCAGCCCACAGGCCAGTTGTGCTCTTGGTTTAATCAAGTTATCAGACTTCAGGAGATTTTCAAAACATGAAAGCTCTGTATTTGATAGATGGCGGGAAACTCTGAAAATGGAGCATTCATTAGGCAGTAGAACCTCTCTGTGTGAGTGCTTGGCCCCAGCCAGTGCTTCCTTGGCTTGTTATTTGTGGACTGACCTGCGTGTTGTGTGGTTTCTGTTCTTCCCCAGACGTTGACGTCCCTTGCCAAGCTGATGAAGGAGTGCTGGTACCAGAACCCATCGGCCAGACTGACAGCCCTGCGCATCAAAAAGACTTTGACCAAAATTGACAATTCCTTAGACAAACTGAAAGCTGACTGTTGACCCTCTCGTCGTGGTGCTCTCCTGACAGGAAGGCACTTGGCTGGCCCAGGGGGCTCTGGCCAGGCAGTTCATACCCCTGGTCCCCAGGGGCTGCTTGGAGCGGGAGTTCTGGGGAGCCGCTGGGGGGGCCGCGGGACGTCCGGACTGCTCGGACCACACCTGGGCGAGCGCTGAGGACTCAGCTGGATGTGCTGTGGCTGAGGTAGTGGCCTGAAGGAAGACAGAGAAATCCTAAGACAAGATCAGGGCATTAAACAATGGCTTTGAACAGCTTTTTTCTTTTATTTTCTTTTCTTCTTTCTCTTTTTTTTTTTTTTTGGTTGTTTTTTGTTTTCCTTTTTTTTCCCGTTTCTTCTTTCTTTTTTTTTTTTTTTTTAAATTTTATTTTAATTCTCCTAATCACTCCCAGGGTGAACACATGGAAGTGGTAAATTTTAATCAGCAATATTGCCTGTGCTTCTCTTCTTTATTGCACTAGGAATTCTTTGCATTCCTTACTTGCACTGTCACTGTTAATTTTAACGACATGACTTGCCAAAAATATGATTGGCTGTATCCTGCATTGATCTCTGCCTGAGTAATAGGAAAAGAATTCGGTAAACTGAAAATGTAACTGTCAGACTTTAGCTGCATTTTACATGTGTACTGATGTTTACAATAATGCTGAACATTAGGAATTTCTTGTTTATCCAAAACTTGCAAATTATTTATTACTAGTGCACTTGCCAGTTTTTTAAACTGTAAAATAAGTGCATAAAGTTAAAGCTTATTTTTATGTGGCCTCTTTCATGATTTCTTACACAGACGTTTTTGTAACACCGTATAACCTGAAACATGAATTGTTTTCTGTATTATCATATTACAACTTGATAGTCACATTTTAAGTGCTTCACATTTGTAGGTGTGTGGTCTGTACCATATTTTCAGTTGGAATATGGAACGTATATATAGCCATTTCCCACAGGACCTTGCGTCTGGCATCTTACTGATCTGGGAAAGGAAAGCAATGGAGGAGTTAACTAGAATATTAGGTCATGAATGCTGTGGGGAAAATGCATTTTATTTCTTCTAAGCTATATAATATGCATTTAAACTCTGCCAGAAAAATAACTATTTTGTTTTAATCTACTTTTTCTATTTAGTAGTTATTTGTATAAATTAAATAGAATGTTTTCAAGTCAAAGCACAGAGTGTTTGAGTTGTGTTACTGCTGTCAGTGATCAGGTGCTGCCATGGGGACCCTGGGCTGTACCCGCAGGGTCCTGGCGGTGCTCCTGCCCCTCCGAGGTGCTGAGGCTCTAAAGGTGCAGCAGGGAGGTGCTGGGCTCTCCCTGGACATGACACCGGCCCTGTCCGTGTCCTCCAGTCCCCTTCCAGGATCCCCACCTGCGGGGAGGAGGTCAGCTCTGTCGGCAGCAAAGAGTTCCCTCTGCCTGGGTCTCTCCACACCTCTCCTTCCTTAGGCCAGTGGAGTGTCCAGGAAGTGGCAGTGCCCTCTCATCCTTGGAAAAGAGCCCCTTTGTTCGTAGGCTTGGAATTCCCCAGGCGATCTAAGGCTTAGGGCAGTGATCAGCCACTTGGACACGATTTCTCTCTGGGGTAAAACACTCCTCTGAGTTCCCTTCAGCGCTTCAAGTCTGCCAGGTCCTGCTCTGCTGCCTCTCTGTAACTTCCCTCTCAGCCGCATCCTCCCTGTCCCGTTCCAGCCAAGAGGAATGCCTCATTCCACATTGCTAGTGTAGGAATAGGAGCCAAGTGTGTGGGGTAGGTGCTGCCTGGGGCTGAGAGATGGCGTGGTGTGGAGCTCTGCAGAGCAGCCTGAGCTGGCACCAGCTGCCAGGTCTCTAACTGTGTAATTGTATGTGATGAGGAAAAAATAGGAAAAGTGGGATCCGATGAACTTTTCTCTTCGTTTGTAACAGGAATTCAAATGCCTGACTGTGTTTTGGTTTGCTTTAAATTGGTGTGTGTGTGTGAGCTGTGTACTGGGCTGACTGGGACACAGGTGCAGCCTGGGAGGGACGGGATGTCAGTGGCACAAGGGAATCGGGGGTGGGCTGAAGCTGCTGGGTGGATGGAGGTCACTGATGACAAGTACAGCTGCAGGGTGAGGAGCTGCATTGCTGGTGACTGATAGTGGGCGTTGCCTGAAGCTCTGCAGTCCCCCGTGCCTGGTGTGACTCCAGCGTTTCTGTAACGGGATGGAACAGGCAACAGGATTTGAGCCAAGTGGGAAGCAAGGCGGGCTCTTTGTGGAGGTGCTTGGGGTGAGGCCGGCAGGGAGGTCTGGACAGTCCAGGATGACAGGAGGTGGCACTGCAGACAGAGGGGACAGAGGCAGAGGTGGCATTTGTGTGCAGTGTGAGTGTGGAGTTTATGGTCAAGTTTTTGCTTGGAGTTTCCACCTCTCCAGTGTTTTCCCGTGCAGAGCTTGGAGGAGAGAGACAACCTGTGGTGCTGATGGTTGGTGACAGCTCTGGCCGTGCTGGCAGAAGCTGCGCTGCGTCCCTCAAACACTGCCACACGAAGTCTCACCATCTTACTGGCTGTTAGGAAGATGGTCCTGTTAAATACCTGCTCCAGCTCTTCTTTGCATTGTAGCCATCCTCTGCAAAGTGCTGTGTTCTAGAACAGCACTGACTGCGGGTTGGGAGCAGCTCCATGTACTCCACAGTGGTCCCTGTGGATCTGGCTTTTCCAACCCCAGTGCTGGGTACTGACTGTCAGCTGTGCTGGGGCTGCTGCAGGATATGGGGCCTGCAGCAAGAACATGCACACTTCTCTCTCCACCCCCTTGTCAGGGAGTTGTGCAGAGCCAGAAGGTGCCCCTGAGCCTCCTTTTCTGCAGGCTGAGCCCCTTTCCCAGCTCCTTCTGGTGCTCCTGGTGCTCCAGCCCCTTCCCCAGCTCCATTGCCCTTCTCTGAACACACAGGGAATAATGGACTAAAGGATAAAACCACAAACCATAGGAACACCCCAGTAATACTCTTTATCCTGTCTTAAGTAAAGATTATCCAGAAAAGCCACTGGCAGGGTAACAGAGTCTGTCAGTACTGGGAGTCCTGGGCACTCCTGGATGTGCTAGGCAAGGTCACGGTCAGTGCTGCTGCTCTGAGGACTGCCTTCTGCACAGCAAAGCATCCAGGGTTTTTTTTAAACACATTTCACTTTCACCCCCTGCTACTGAAGTACTTTTGGTCCAGGCGAACTGAACTATTTGAAGTGTTAGCCTAGTGTGTGTGTTGGAATTGGGTCACTATTTGGCAAATGTGAATCAAGAAAATGAAGTGGAAAGTAATCATTAGGAGTAATTCCTTAGCAAGTTCTCAGCCCTCGACTTGGGGTAAGTCATTCACCACTGTGCCTTCCTAATGTACAATTCCTGCTGAGGATAGTCAAGGTCTGTGCTGTCCAAGCCAGCAGGAGTGGCTGCATTCTCTCCTGGGAACTGGAGTGTGGCAGGCCTGGGAATGGAGAAAGGAAAGCTCGGTGACAGCCAGGGAAGGATTATCTGTAGTCTGTGTGATTTAACCTCATTTCCACGTGTCTGGACAGTCACAGGAGAACGTTTGTTGCTGCTTTTCCCTGGAGGTGTGAGGGCTTGGGCGTGGGGGAGGTTCCATGTGAAGGGAATACCCCAGCCTGCCACGCTGTTTTTCCAGCGTGTTCATTAATCAGTGTTCCTCTAGTACCTCCACAAAATCTAATCTTCTAAAGAGATTTGGAATTCTTATATATAATCTGCTGCAGTAAGGGTGTCGCTGCATTTATTACTATGGCGATGGCACAGGCAGTTCCCTCGCTGGAGCTGAATATTCATGTGTCTGGCGGGTTTGCACTGCACCAGCCAGGATGGAGCTGCTCGAGCGGTGCCTCGCTGGGCATCAGAGCCTGCTGAGAGGAGGCGTGGAAAAATAGCTCTAATGAGTAGCACTGCCCATGGGGTTCAGCTGTCCTGTGGGTGGGGACAATCCCCAGCAGTTAGAGGAGGAAGACTGGATGCAACCAGAGGTGCTTTAGATTTAGAGGGGTACAGGAAGAAATGTAGCTTTTCTTTTTTGATTTCTCTGTTGTTCAGAGAGGCCATGGCTGCCCCATCCCTGGAAGTGTCCAAGGCCAGGCTGGATGGGGCTTGGAGCACCCTGGGGTAGCAGAAGGTGTCCCTGCCCATGGCAGGGGGTGGAGTGGGATGGGCCTTAATGTTCCTTCCAACCCAAACCATCCTGTGATTCCGTGGTTCTATATGCAGAAGGCTTGTTTGTTACTGGTCAGGAATATGTGGCACTTCAAGGTGTCCTGGGGATGGACAGCTGCTGGGAGCAGCCTGAGGCTGCACACCCCAGTTAGTGTTGCTGCAGAGAAGTCACTGAAGGCGTCCTCCCCCTCAGTTGGAGCTTCCCTTGTGGGCCTTCTGGGCTGGAATTATCCATCAAAAATCCGTATGAAGCCTTCCAGAATTTTATTTACCTGGATTAAACTGTTTTGATAGGGACAATTCTCTTCCCTGTGAGGCAAAATGTCTGCTATACAAAATGCTCAGCCTTGGTGCAGTGATTGGCACTGGAGAAGGGAAGAAAAGACATTCCAGGTGCTGTTCCATTTATAGAGAGAGAATCTCAAACACAGAACTCATTTTAAAGATAAGATCTGTGCGGGAAAAGTGTTTTATCCAAAGCTGAGCTACTGCTGTACTGTGACAGGTGCTCTCACCTGGGAATAGCACACTGGCGTTACATTCCCAGTTAGAAGGAAAAATCCCACCACCCTTCAGTGCCTGAGCCACGGAGCTGTGCCAGGACAGAAGCCAGGGCCTGCCAGGAAGGGCCGAGTGCTGCTGGATGTGGCTCATGTTGGAGGAAGAGGCTGCAGGAGGGACCTCAGGTCCCTCCCTGTGGAGGAGAGCCTGGGCCCTGCTCCGTGGATGCAGCTTCTCGCTGGTCATGGCCTTGTCTCGTAGCCCCTGGATCCTGTGTGGTGGAGCTGTGTGAGGCCTGTGGGGGGATCTTCCAGGGTTTGGGACACCTGCTCACTGTCCCCCTGTTCAGTGCCAGCCCGACTGCTTGGGGCTCTGGGGCCGTGGTCCTCGCGATGGTGGCCTGTGAGACAACACACCGAAGTGTCTGCCAGCTCTCAGTCCTGCGAGGTGTCAGTTGCTGGGTTGGTTTTTTTTTAAAAAAACGCAGCCCATTGTCCCCCTTGGCGCCGCATTCGCTGCCCTGTGTCACCCTCGTCCCTCCCTCGGGGCTCTGCACCCCCAGGGCTGGCAAAAGCCCGTCCTTGGCCGGAGCGCTCCTGCCCCGTGTCCGTGCCGGGCGGGCACCCCCGGCGCTGCGGGGAAGCATCCCGGGAATGCTGCTCCATCCCCCGCCGTGGGCAGTGCCTGCTGGGGAGCTCCGGTGTGTGCCCAGGGCTTTGTCCGGGCTTTTCACCCCTGTGAGCTGCATGAGTGATGAAGCAGCTGAACCTCTGAGGTGGCTTTTAAAAATTACCTAACATCAGTAATTAATAATTTGTCTCCAACTGCAGCCCTCACCCAAGCACTGACCACCTTCTCCAGTGCAGTGACTGTCCACTTTTACCGTCACAAAACTACCTTGAACTCCTAAAATCAACAACGTTTGGATACTGGTATCAGTGTCAGCAACTCCAGGTCTTGGTTACTGTGCTGAAACCTTTTCCTCTCAAAAAATGAAAAGCTGATGCTGTACTCAGCTTCAACACCTGGATTTTTCTTCTTCCCGAAGAGCCTTGTTTAAAGTGGGTAACACCAACAGCACAGCCCCGTGGTGTGTGAGAAAGCTGATGGAGCATCTGGCCCAAGAGAGGTGGGACAGAGCAGTATGATCCATGTTCTGATATGCTGCTTTTCTTTCATGCAGAAGTGAGAGGGGAAATGGAGGAACTTGTCAGATATTTAATGTGAACACACGCCAGTGTCATTCTAAGTGATATGGGTTGATTTGTGTCAACAAGCCTTACAGCTTCCAGTTGTGTATTGAAGTCCCACATGAAATGCTCCAGCTTTGGCATGGCAGTATCTGCAACACTGCTGTTCATAACAAGTCTTCAGTCATTGGAATTACCCAGTCCAGTGGTCCATTACTCCAGGAATATGTGATGTATAGTATGCTTGTATCTCTAAACTGGTGCTTAGTCAGTGTTTAAATTTGTCTGTTACTGCTGAACCATTTGCTTCTGCAGCAGAACAAGTGTCCAGAGCAGTGGGGCAGGATCGTGCCAGGTGCCAGCTCAGAGGAGTCTCCTCACAGCCTAAACACAAAGGAAACATTGAAAACAAGGATGTAAGTGGGCTGAATTAAAAAACTGTCGCTAAACAACAACCAAGCCTCACTCACACCACCATGCACCCCCAAATCCCTGAGCCACGCTTTCTGCCACGCCTTAGTGAGGAACTCTGTGAGAAGGAAGGCTCTGGCTTTTAACCTGACTTGTCAGGTTTGCCATGGTGTGGTTCAGGGTCAGTCCTGTGGGTCCTCGTCAGGAACAATCGCTGCAGCCGTAACGTTTCATGGATGTAGCTGGAAAACCACCAGCATCATCTTTGTGCACCATCTCAGCCTGATGTTTCCCTCTAGATTTGGTCCAAACAAGAACTAAAGTTACAATAGAGGCTGCCATCAGACATATGACGGAGAAGGCAGTAGGACTTGGCAGCTGGAGAATGTTCCAGAGCTCTGCAAGTCACTTTCTGCTCTCTCCCCTGTGACTGAGCACCACGACCCAATCCACTGGTTGGCTGCAAATACTTCATCTCAGCAGTGGGGCAGAGATGGGTTTGGCTCTGTCACCTGCTGGGCAGTTAAGTTCCCTCAACAGGTTTTCCAAAGACTGTGGGATACAGAAGGAGGATATTCATAGAGGATGAACATTAAATCACAGGACTCTGCTCCATTCCTACACTGGAACAGAGAAGTCTGGAACACTTTTCCTGCATCCCTGAATGCTTGTGCTGAAACAGAACAGTCTAGGAAAAATCCTTCCCCTTTTCTTTCTGTGGTGAGATAAAAAGTACATTTGGAGATGCTGTTAAAAAAAAAGAGTGAAGCACTTTCTTAATCGGAAGTGTTGGTTTAAAACCAGAATGGATGGTTTAATCAGAACTAATTCTTGCAAGTATATGTGCTGCCAACTTCTCTCTAGAAACGTTCATATATATATATATATATATAATTTTCTAAAAGCTTTCATTCTCCTCCTTTACAAGTGCAGGAGATACTCTTTTCATCATTTCTGCAAAGGGTGAGTAAATGTGTTCTATAAATTTTCTTTCTTAAACTGAAGAAAAACTAAGTACATAATTCCTACTTCTATGTCTTCCTTTACACAGAAAAGCAGAATAATTCCATGCCATGAACAAAAACAGAATCTGAACGAATTATATTTACATTTTCTAGTAGCATTGAGCAAATAAAGTGAATTGTTTGTAAGACTTCAGAAGGAGCAGAAGCAGACACGGATCTGCCGGGACCAGCTCTGCGTTTGTTTGATCTGACAGCAGGGCGAGCAGTGCCTGGGTGCTGCTGAGGATCCAGTGTTCTCTCCTGGTGTTCCCAGAGCCAGCTGGGATCTCCAGGTAAGTAATATATGGCTTAACAGGTACTTGGCAAGTAAAGGATGGCTGAGCAGGTGCAGGCACGTGGCAAGCCGTGGGCACAGGGCAGTTACTGGCTCCAGGCTTTCAGAAGGGAAAGAGTAGCAATTTTTCCTCTATTGTTTTATTGCTCTGACACCCAAACCTTCATATATTTTATTAGATCATGGCAGGTATTTTCTAACCCCTCTGCAGTATTTCCCAAGCAGTGAGGTGTGCAATACTCTGCTGTGCTGTGTTTCAGTGCAATAGAACATCAACTCATAGGGATTGCTGTGAGAGAGTGATGTTGGACTTCACTGCACTAAGATGTTGCAATTCCCATCACAATTAATTGAGGATGGGGTGACATGGAAGTCCTGAGCATCTTTCCAGGATATGTTTGAATGACAATTTAAAAGAGGAAAAAAGAGCAGCTTTTTTTGGTGCTGTTTAACAGTCTCGATCCCAGACTACTTGGGTTTCATCTCTGCTGTGTCTGTACCATGGTGGAGGGCAATTTGTTTTCTTTCAAAAATAATTTAGTCATTATTTTTGCTTGTGGTGGTGTAATCACAGAATCCTATAATGGTTTGGGTTGGAAGGGACCTTAAAGTTCATCCAGTTTTACCCTCCTGCCATGGGCAGGGACACCTTCCACTATCCCAGGGTGCTCCAAGCCTCATCCAACCTAGCCTTGGACACTGCCAGGGATGGAGCTGCTACAGCTTCTCTGGGCAACCTGTGCCAGTGCTTTTCTTCCTAACATCTAATCTAAATCTCTTTTAGTTTAAACCCATTCAAGATATTGCAGAAACGCTGCAAACTGTTCCAACACGTTGCTGTTCGTGGGTGATTCGGTGCAGCCTGACGGAGAAGTCCCGGGGCAGGTGCCAAAAGGCACTGATGGAGATTTGGCAAAAACCCCCAAGATTAAAAATCGTCCTTGTCCCGGGCTGTTTTTGCGCATCTCTGCAGGCAGAAGCCCCGAGGGCTGCGCGGCTGCGGCGGGAGCCCGGCGCGCTGAGCCGGGCCGGGGGCTCGCCCCGGGGCCTCGGGAGCCGCGGCTGAGCGGAGCGGGGGCTCGGCGCGGCCCTCGCCGTCCCCTCTCCGCTCCCGGGGCTGCCCCGGACCCCCGCCCGGCCGGGCCCCGCTGCCCGTCCCGGGGGGCGGCAGAGCCGAGCGGCGCGGGGGCAGAGCGGGGCGGGGGGTCCGGGCGGGGCCGGGCCGGGCCCCTCCCCGCGCCGCTAAAGCCGAGGGCGGCGGGGCCCGGCGGGGCCGGGGAGCGGCAGCGGCGGGGGAGCAGCACCCGCCCCGCGGCCATGCGGGACGCGCCCGGCCCCGCGCTGCGGGCGGCGCTGCCGCTGCTGGGCGCCGCCGTGTCCCTCTGCGCAGGTACGGCGGCACCGGGAGCTCCGGGAGCGGCACCGGGAGCGGCACCGGGAGCTCCGGGAGCGGCACCGGGAGCCGGGGCGCGCGATCGGCGGGAGCGCTGCGCTAGAACCCCGCTTATCCATCCCCGCCGTGCGCCCGGCGCTGCCCGGTGCCGGCGGGGCCGCCGCCGTTCGGGGGGGGTTCGGGCTCTCGGTGCCTTTAATCACGGCCGCGCGTACCGAGAACTGGGTCAGGGAGGACTTATCGGAGCGGCCCCGCGCCGGAATCCCTGATCTCTGCGGCTTCCCACGCCATCCCGGGCCGATCCACCCCGGGGGTTCCCGCGGCGCCCGGGGATCTGCTCGGGGGCAGATCCTCAGAGCGACATCGGTCCCGGTGGGAGGACCTGTCGCGGTGCTCTGCGGTGCCCGTGCCTCCTCCCGCCCCTCCGCACCGCCGGCGGGACGGCGCTGCCGGCGCCTCGCAGGGCTCCGAGCAGGGTGCGGAACACGTCCGGGCCCCTCGGCACAGGGTCCTCTCTCGGGCGGCAGGTGCTGAGACACTCCCTCCCTTCAGTCGTCCCTCTAAAACCTAAACCCGCGCTCGCTAGCAGCACTCTGAAACCAGCGGTAAGCAAGGCAGTGTATCACAGAATATTTTACAAGTTTTCTATTAGGTTTACTGGACTTTGCCTTTCTCTCCGTGTTTTCACCAGAGCAGTTTCCTTGTGTGATGCTCATTAGGACCTTGCTGAGAGGGGAGGTCACAGCCCCAAGTGCAGGGAAGGACCGTGCCCAGCGGCCCATCCAGGTGCTCATAGAATCTCTGCTTTTGGGCAGGGGGGAGGAACAAAGCTCAGCTGTGGGCTGTGAAGTACTTCTGTGTAGTATTGCACATCTGGTAATCTCTGGTACCTCCACAGGATGTAACACCTGCTCCATAAGAGCTCTTCTCCTTATTTCTCTAGAGTTTTGTTGTCCAGGTTTGGAAGGGAACCCCAGGAGCAGGCAGCCCCGTGCAGCCCTTGTTTTCCCGGTGTGCCTGAATTAAATCGGAGCATTGCCAGCACCGTGGCCGTCACCACTTCCCTCTGGAGAGCATCCAGAGCACTAAGGAATCATATTGGCTTTGGCTGTTTTTTATATAAAAGTCCTGTGTTGCTTTGCTCTCCAAAGGGGCAGTGCAGGGTTCTCTTCTCCTTACCCTATTCCAGAGCCTGGCTCAGGCAGGGGGTATGTACAGACCAGACAGGCAGATGTGTGGCAATAGAGGGGACACTCAGTGTGACTGTCTGGATGGAAAATTCCTTGTCAAACTACTCAGATGTGACTTCAGGAGCTTTCAGTGCTGGGGACTCTCTTATGCAAGCAATTCCAGGCTTGCAGTCGGTCAGTGCTGTCAGCCCTGTGTTATCTCAGCTGCCTCCCCATGAAGTTTGTACCCACAGCCCTGTGCTGGATCTGCCCTCAGCCCCTCATGGACTGGGGCCAGCAGGTCCTTCTTCAGCTCTGTGCATGTGCTGTATTGCACAAAATCCCTGCACTCACAGTGCTTTGCTGTGTCACTCATGTCCCATAAAGCACAACCCTCCCAAGGATACCTTGCCTGTTCAAAGCTAAAAATGTCCTTTGGCAGCTTATTACAACAAAAGTCATTTCCCTGGATGTTGTTGCCCATTCTCTGCCCTGTTAATATTAATTTCAATGCCTGGACTCACCTCCTCCCTGCTGGGTTTTGCCTTGGCTGCTGAGCTTTTCCCGAGTAAGTGTGAAATGGTGAGTACCTGACCCCATTCATCTTCTAAATGTGATCTATGATTTCTTCATAGAACCTTCACACCTCTCCAGAATTGCCTTTGACGTGACAGCCCAGTTTCTTAATCTATGCCTGATCCCTTTGCTGTCTGTACTTCTCCTGTGCCTTTTTGAGGTGGGTGACAACATCTGATCCCACATGGCAGAACAGGGCTGGATCTTCTCCTGGTGTCTCCTGATTGTGCTCTCTCCGTGAGCTGAGGAGTTGTCCAGTGCTCCCCAGGGAGGCACAGCCCTCTGTTCCCAGCAGGGATGGCTGACAGTGTGCTGATAGCCTGTGCACAGCTGAGGCTGTTTGTTCTTCTGTGTGATGTTACTCTCCTCTGGCTTTTGATCCCTCAGCATGGGACAGTGATGGAGTCCCCATCCCTGGAGGGATCTGACAGCCACGTGGATGTGGCACTTGGGGACTTGGGTTAGTAGCAGCCTCGGCAGTGATGGAGGAACGGTTGGACTCGGTCTCAGAGGGCTTTTCCAATCCAAACCATTCTGTGATTCCATGGTGAAACTTTTTTGCAATGCTCTGAAGTCAGTCCTACTTCTTCAGCCTTCAGCAACCCCTGTGACCTTCTTACTGCTTCCCCTCTCCATGTCCCCGGAGCACTCAGCCCACGTTCCCGTGCCACAGGCTTGCAAGGTGAAGCTGCTGTTTCTCTCTGCCTCAGACCTCAGCTGCTGCCAGAGAAACAGGCTGACTCTGGTGAAGATCAGAGTGGCTCTGCCAGGTGGCAGCAGAGTTTCTTTGCCGTGGTCAGTTCCCAGCAGTTGTGCAGTTGGAGAACAAGGGGCTGTGCCAGACCCACACCCACACCCACCCTATGGCACCTTTACTGGTACCTTCTCCGGTTTTTGTCCTGGCTCCATCACCATCAGGGGGCTGGACAATGGGAAACAGACAGTCTGTAATTTCTAGGATCTCCTTTGAGCCCCTTTGTCCAATGGTGAAACTTTTGCCACCTGGGACCCTCCTGAGTCCAGTCAGTCAGGTCCAGGTATGTGTCCTGTGGTGTGGAAACATCCCTTCCCAGCGGAGGTGGCCCAGGGGCAGCTGTGTCCTGGCACTGTGGTCTGTGCCTGAGGCAGGGGACCCAGGCAGTGTGGAAAGCCTGCAGTCGTGGGAACTCCAGACCTGTTATTTGGAAATAAGATGACAGCCTATCTAGAAGGGCACAATACAGAATGACCGTACAGAATGATCAAAGATGGAAATGTTCTGGATATTCAGCATTTCCTCCCATCAGGCCACTTAGATCTTTGCTTTCCAATTTAATTTTGAAATGCTCTACCTCTAACTATGGTGAGTAGAGATGGATTATGACTTAGTGGAAGATTAATGCCCTGTTGATTTGTGTAGTAAAAAGTCTGTGCTGAAATGTAGAACCTTGTGTGGTTCATGAGAGAGAGCGGGTCTGGGCTTTGTTCTTCAGAGTTTTTAGTTCAATTCTGTTAGCCCGTGGTGTCAGTGGCCTTGTGTTAAATGTTCAGTTCTTTCCATTTAACTTTTGAAGTTGCACTGTGTCTGTCAATGGGTTTAAATTATTCACCAGCCCTCATGAAGCTGGTGTTTAAACTCCTATTCTTCCACCTCTTGTTCACTTGTGGTATTGCACTTGTTCCTCAGTTATCTAGTAATTCATGTACTTGATGCTGATGATGACAAAGCGGTGGAAGCACACAAAACCCATCTTCTTGTGCTGGTTTGTTGGGAATCAGGTGCTGGCTCTGTTCTTACTGCTCCGTAAGCTCATTGCATGGTGTGTCTGCCTGTTCTGTGTGTTTTCTGGCAGTTACACTGAGAACTAAAAGGCAGAAAATGTTGCTTTTTAGGTAAGTTAGGCAGATTATTTTCTTCTCTGAAGATCAAGTCATCCTGCCCCTGATTCGTGGTGGGACTCATCCAAGAATCTGGTGTGTAGTCTCAGCTCCTATTGCAATAACAGCAGGAAAAACATCCTTGAAAACCATGTATGTCTTTGCCAAACCCAGGGAACATCTGCTCCTGGGGTCGCTGGGTCCAGAAGTTGCTTTCCTGGTGTGCCAGTGTGTGAATCCTCCCCCGCCCCTCGGCTGGCTCCTGCTGTGTGTTGGGTCCTGCCGAGCGCCAGCTGCCCTTGGGAAGGGACCCCTCTGTCCTTCAGCGTGCCCGAGACTGCTGTCCCTGCTGGAGGGAGCCTGTGGTGTGTCCTGTCCTGCTCTGCCCTGGCCCTGCCCCAGCTCTCCAGCCAGTCCTGGCGGGACAACCTGCCCGTGGTCCCTCTGGGGGTGCTAGGCTTTGGGGAGGGTCAGGAGAGGTTTGTTAGTGACTGCTGGAAAGCTCCATGCTCAGAGGACTGGGACTGTTGGTGGCCAGGTTTGGATGCCTGGCGTAGTCTCTGCAGCCATGGTGTGTTTCAGTTGTTCACTTTCTCCTAATTTCTCAATCAGAGAACGGAATGTTTTAAGGGAATTGTTGTGCTTGAATAAACAAAGGAGTCATGTTCATTACTGGATTAAAGAGTGCCTTATTTTGAAAGTTTGGGAGCACATTTTCCTCCAGCCTCTTTGAGCCTCTAACTCCTTGACAGTCACCTTATTCCATTCCCCAGTTTCCAGCGTGGTGGGAGTCCCAACTTCCACCCCATGACAGTGCATCACCAATGGCATTGCCAGGACTGTCCTCAGGAATTGTCTGGGGAGGGAGTAAACATTTCTTGCTGCATATAGGGACTGCAGAATTTCAGTCAATAATTGCAAATTCTTCCTCTTCTTTCATGATGTAAAATTGCTCTGTGGGAGGGGAAGCAGTTCAAAGGTGGTGCTGGCTTGAATAGTGGGAGGACGATCTTCCATCATTGTGCTGTTATTCCTCTGGTCTGTAAGCTGAGGGGAGTGTCTTGCTGGCCCCTCTGGAACAGCAGCTGAGGCAAATCAGAGCAGAAATGGTCCAGATGTGTAATGTGAAACTTGGTATACATTGCCAGTGGCTGTAGATGGACTGGTTATGAAGCTGACATGGACAATTTTTTCCAGTGGAAGGAGATGTCATGAATAACCAGGAGCAGCACTGGGGCTTTCCTGATGGAGCAGCAGGGATAAGGCACAAATTCTGGAGAGTGCTGTGTCCCTGAGGATGTGAGTAGGGATGGGGATACAGGCTTGGTGGAGCAGGAGTGGTTGCACAGGTGTCTGTGAGGAGCTCTGTGGGAGGCACAGCGGGGATGTGACACAGGGAGAGAGCTGGAGGGGTTTGTCACCTCCCCTGCTCCGTGGGACGGGAGTGGGAAAAGCGTGGATGTTCCCAGTGGCACGTTCAGAAGGGCCCAGGCTCCTCCCCTGATTCCACAAGAGCTGAGGCAGCTGTAGTAGCACAGGTGCAAGAAACCTGTATTTTTATAGTTATGCTCAATCATCTTTCTGCTCTGTTAACAAAGGGTTCTTGATGGACAGAAATGCTCTTGAAAACAGGGCCAGGGATTTGTATCTGGTTTGTGATTTCTATCAATTTTTCTTCATGAGAAGTCAGCCAACAGCACAGGCAGGTGTCTGAGGAACCTGGGCTTCTGCTTTTGCAGAATTATATTTAAAAGTGGTCTGTGAAAGTCTTCTGCGAGGAAAGCATCTTGTCTTTCCCAAAACTCCAACTCTGATCTTGTCTCTGAACAGATTCAGCTACAGTTTTCCTTCTTTTCCTCTGTGTGTGAGCAGCATTCGGTGGTGCAGCGCCCTTGTCATTCCAGCAATGGCTGTCTCAGTTTGGTCAGGGTGAGGGTCAACCATCCTCAACTCTCCCCATGTTTGTGGGGCTCAGGGGCCCCCCTGGAGCTGCTTGGGATATGCAGGGACAGTTTTGATCAGCTCTGCTCTCAGGCAATCTGCAAATACAGAGTATGGATAGATCTGTCAGTTATCCACTGCAGATGATGTAATAAGGATAATTTTCCATTTTATTTTAGGCTGTGAGAAAGGAAGAAAAACACCATAATGACGTGTCTAAAGCCCCGAAGACACTTGCAATAATCTTAGACTCATTTCCTCAATAATGCTTTTATTTTGCAGTTTTGGTGATGATGTGTCTGTTTTCCTTCTGCTAGATCTCTAATTTATTTGGATCTGATGAGTCTTGCTCCCTGCAGCAGTTCTGGGACCAGGGTAATGTCTTTAAGGAGATATTTGCCTGCTGTGCTGTGTGTGAAGGATGGTGCTCACTCCTGTGCCGAGGGAGAGCTGAGGCAGCAGCTCCTGGCACACCTGCACCCAGGATAAACACGGACATACCGTGCCAAGGAAGTTTATTGTGGGCCCGAGCTGAAGATGAACACCATGAGCTGTTGTTTGAGAAGGGTGGTACAGGATGGAGATTGTTGTAAGGGAAGCAAAGAGTGTCACAGAAACAGAAATCAGATTTGTGCTGATGTCTGTCAGCACTTCTGCGCTCCTCCAGGGACTCTGAGATTGCAGAATCATGGAATGGTTTAGGCTGGACAAACCCTCTGAGATCATTGAGCCCAGCTGTACCCCCAGCACTGACAAGCCCACCACTAACCCATGTTTTACTTTTCAACTCTTATCCTTAAATAAAAGAAAGCCCTTCTCCTTCTCCCCAGTTCCAAAAGAAACTGAAGGATTATGGCTAAAATTATTCTCCTGAGTAGAGCAGGGCTGAGTCTTGCAGAGTTGGAGCTGACCCAGAAAGGGTTGCCCGGACAAGGTGCCTCACCTGAGGAGACATGGGGAGGAGGAGTCTGTCATTCTGCCCGTGTCCATCCTGGGGTGCTGTGCCTCGGTGACCCCGGCTCGGTGCTCTCCAGTCAGCTCTGGCACAGCTGGGGTGTTGCTGGTGTGAGCTGGTGACTGGGATGGGCAAGGGGTGCCGTGGTTTGGGAGTCAGCAGCAGCTTTCACGAGAACTACTTTTTGGGGTGGTCAGTCTTCTCCACCACACAAGACAAATGACATCTATGAAAGTCCCTGGGACCAAGATTTAGAAACTTATTGTCTGTGAATGTTGGGGACTTGTGCTGTTGGGCGTGTCCTGGCACCAGCTTCCTCCTGCAGGCCAGGGCCCCATTCAGCAGCAGCTGGCAGGCCCAGCTGGCACGGTGTCCTCGAGGCTCTGCTGTGCCAGGGTCTCGTCCCCACCACTGTCCCCTGTTTGCCAGGCCTGCAGTGCGTGTGCCAGCTGTGCGAGCACACCAACTTCACCTGCCACACGGAGGGCGCCTGCTGGGCCTCGGTCATGCTGACCAACGGGCGCGAGGAGGTGGTCAAGTCCTGCGTTTCCCTGCCGGAGCTGAACGCCCAGGTCTTCTGCCACAGCTCCAAGAACATCACCAAGACCGAGTGCTGCTACACCGACTTCTGCAACAACATCACGCTCCACCTGCCCCTCGGTGAGTGCCAGCCCAGCCCCAGTGCTCGTCTGAGCTCCAGAGTGCTCAAACCCCGTGCAGGGAACACGACTGCAGGAGCCGGTCCTTGGGGGCTTTAGAGGCTGTCTGTAAAACACAGCTGGTTTTGTCCCAGCTTGTTTCAGACAGCAAAACACAAACTGTGGCTCTGTTTGTGGCAGAGGGAATTTCTTGCATGTCTAAAGCTATCCTAAAGGCTGGCTTCGATGTCCTACAAGCACAGCGTCACCTCGGGGGCAGGAGGGGTGGAGGACCCTAAGCCACTGCTGGGGACCTCTTTGGCTGATGCGGTTTCAGCAATCTGAGCCTTGGGGGGCTGTGGTTGGTGTGAGCAGCCTGTGAGGCAGCATCACATCAGTGTCACAGAGTTTTGCTCAGCAGGGATGAGCAGCGGTGAGATTCCTGGTCCTAATGAGAGGGAGGAAAAAGGCACTTCCAGGGCCTCTGTGTATTACCCAGCCAGTGCAGTGCACGAGTCTGCCAGGCTCGAAGTTTCATAATTAAGTTGATTTGGTGCTTTCTAAAAATAAATATTTATACTATTTTTAGTATAATTTTAATTTAATTTTTTTGATTCTTCTTTCCAAGATTTGTGTTTATTCCAGACTTTTTTTAAAAGGATGTAAAATATACTATTTTATCAGATAATACCTTTTTATGTACTTACACCAGTAAGACATGTTGCAGGTAAGAAAGATGCAAATTAATACACAATTTACAATTATAACTTGAATTTAAGACACTATCATGTAGTTCTTATTGGAATTTGAACGGCTGTTTCTGGGCAGACCATGGGGGAGCTGCTGTGGGAGCCTTGGGCACTGTCACCTCCTGGTGAACCCTGGTACCAACCTCATGTGTGCTGTGGGGCGGGAATAAGGATCATTTGAATGTTTTTCTTGCAGTTGACCACGGAAGGGACACACTAATTGCGGTCATGCTCTAGAAATAAAGTGCCATGGTGGTTTTTCCAAGTTGGGATGAAAGCTGCTATTTCTAGAGGAGCAGCAGAGGCACATCTGTTGTCCCAGCACTTGAAGTGGGACTTGCAAAACCTCTTGTTTCATATTTCAGTACCCCCAAAAAAAGAATTCTTGTCCTGAGACCTTTGCTCTACAGATTTAGGGGAGGGAGCTCATGTCAGTTGGAATTGTACCAGTGCCAGTGTGGTTTCTGTGCTGGCCTATCCTCACACAGTTCATGTTGTTGGGAAGCTGCGTGGGGACAGCTCCAGGGTCAGGCCCTTGTCTCACACATGTGGCCAGTGGCACTTGGGACAGACACCTTGATAGGGAAGGTCTACTGTGCTTTACCTGTATCATCTATCTCCATCTCCATCTCTATCTGTCTCTATCTACCTCTGTCTAACTATATCTCTGTCTTTCTCTATTCTAACTATATCTATGTCTATCTCTATTTTCTGTATCAAGCTCCTTATATATATATCTCTCTCTACCTTTGTGTATATATATATATATGTATTTCCTTATGTGTATATACATTGTATACCTACCCACTTACCTGCTGACCTGTCTAGTCTGTCTCCATTATGCAAATTCTAGTTTAAAAGTGGAGCATGTGGGCATGAAAAACTTGCCTTTAGGCAGGAGTGGCTCTCCTGGAGGAGGAGAAACCCTGAGGAGGTCCAGCAAGGTGCCCATCCCTGCTAGGTGAGGCTGGATCTTTGTGTCCTGCTGGGACACAAACCCACCCTTCAGCTCTTCTCCATGAAGCTGACCTGCTTCAGCTCAAAGGTTGGATGGGCTTGGAGCAACCTGGACTAATGGGAAGTGTCCCAGCCCGTGGCAGGGACTTGGAACCAGCTGAGTTTTAAGGTCCCTCCCAACCCAAACCATGGTGGCATTCTGTGACTGTCTGTACTTACCAAAGGTTTGTGTTGTGAAGGAGTGCCCAGAGAACAGTGAGATGACCCACAGGGTGAGGACCTCTGAGGGCAGAGAGCAGTGTATGGTTTGGTGCCTGTGCCTGAATTCCCGTGGCAGAGCTGCAGGTGGCAATGCCTGCCCCAGCCAGCACAGGGCTCAGGGTCAGGGCCTTGGGTGACAGGAGCTGACTTTCCTTTGAGTGGTTTATTTTTGTTTGGTTGGCTTTTTGGTGTGGTTTTTTTTTTTTTAACAATGTCTGAAAATCTTTAAAGACAGGTTAAACCTGGATCTCTGCTTTTATATCCTCCTTCTTGTGGGCAGGGATTTCATTGCATATTCTACATTAGCAGGTGAAAATGTCAAAATGCAGGATGAGTTTGCAGTAATTGGGTTTTTTTTCTGTGTCACCTTAGATTTCTTTCCATGTTTCTGCTGGTTTAACTGGGATACTTTCTGCCCCAGCAGGTGACTTGATGTAAGCTTCCCCTGTCACAGCAGGGCTGCAGAAAGCACCTTGTGTGCTGCTGCCACGAGGGACCTGCCCGTGATAAATTGTCCCTTGCACATCCCTCGTTCTGGTTTTCTCTGCAGAACTCACCACCATGCCCTCAGCGTGCAACAGGCTGGTTTCAGGAGTTGCTAGTCAGACCTAGATTTTTCCAGCCACAGATTTGTGTCTCACAGGATTTTTGGGCCGTATTTGAGATCTGGGAGACGGAGTTTATGATCTCTGCCCCCCCCAGTGGTGAGTGGGGTCTGTTACGGTAGAATTTAATTTTAGATTCTAGCCCAAACTGTATTTTTGAAATGGTTCTAATGTATTCTGTAGAGCTGACTAGAGCCTCCCCATTAAGAGAATACAATAGATTTTTTTACTACATTGGAAAGAATATGTAATTTTGCCCCCTGAGTAGCCCAGGAACACACACAGTTCAGGGCTTTTGGAAGCCTTATAGTGGAAGCTTTACAGTGTCAAAAGCAAATGCTGTGTGTGAGAATGACTTTTCCATTGGAGGGAAAAAATCACTTCCTTTTTTTGCTGCCTGCAAGTACTATTTTGTTTATGCAAGTTGGGCCATAACCACCCCGCATTGTGCAACTGCTGAGTACTGCCAGATGTGCTGCTTTTGGTTCACACATGGCAACATGTTTCAGCTTCTATTCTTGGTTAGTCAGTCAATGAACAGTACATTTGAAATTGGATTGCAAAATGTTGTGATTAATGGTGGTGTTTTGCTGGGTTTGGGTGGTCATGAGGGATTGTCTGATTTCCCCAGGAGTCTGACCTTTCCCAGCTGTTGTGGCTGTCCCTAGGCTGATGGTTTGTGCTGGGCAGGAGGTGTGTTTGTGGTGTTTGGTTTGAGCTGTGGGGAGCCCCACGACCCCTGAGGGCTCCTGGTCTTGGGGCACCGTGGTGCAGAGGTCAGGGTTGAAGATGGCCCACACTGACCAGAGCACAGGAGCTGCAGCGCTGGTTTGCCCCCAGCCTCGACGTGCGCTCCGTGAGGAGCTGGAAAGGGTCTGAGCAGTTGCCACCAGCCTCGACCTGCACTTGGTCTTTGTTACAGCCAGTAGACTAAAGGATGACAAAGGAGGTTTCTGGTTGACTCCTTCCAAGGAACCCCTCTAGACCGTCAGGATCTCGTCATTCTCTGAGAACTCAGTGGAGACTCCCTGCAGTCTGGCCCAGCCACCTCAGCTTCCAGCCCCACTGCAAACTTGCCTTCTGCCCTGGAGATCTCCCACCTCAGCAGCATCCCAGGGGACCCGTGAGCAGCCCTGAGCTCCACTTTACTCTGAGCAGTTGTCACTTGCAGTTGTGAAGGCTGTGTCTGCCTGTATTCCTGGAGCTGGGTGTCACCCTCCGAGAGTCCTTGGCTTTGCCTCTGCAGTGCTGTGACATCCCGCTCTGCATTCCCGGGACGGCTGGGAGCATCAGGGTCTCTGTGATCCCTCCTTCTCTCCACCTGAGGTCACTCCTGCTCCTGCCCCAGGGTGTCAGAACACTCTCACTGGCCCTCTCTGCCCGCTGTGGTCCCTTCAGGCTGGCTCCCAAAATGGTGTATGGGAGGGAAAGGACTCCAAAACGCAGCGCTGTTGCAGCTCTCCCGCAGCCTGCTCCACGAGTCTGTGCTGATACCAATTGTGCCCGTACACATTGTCAGGGAAAGCGCATCACATCACTTTTCTGTTAAAATTGCAGACTTTTTTCCCTGGTAATAATGGTATTGTTGCTTTTTTTAAGCATATACTGAGAAATTTTTCTCTGCCCCTTAAAATCCTGCTATAACCCGAATTTCAGAGGTTTATGGTGTACAAACTGCGCAAAGTGCACTGCAGTTTATAGACTGTTACATCCCAGGATGTATTGTGTCCTTGTCCTGCGGGCCAGTCCGTGAGGATGCCCTTCCCAGTCCCTTCCCACCAGCCCAGTTCTTGCTGTTCAAAGCTTCCTGATGATTTTCCTTTTGTTACTGTTTGCAGTGGCCTAAGGACAATAAACTTCTATTTTGTTCATTTAGTGTTATGCTGGTTTTCAGCAGTTGGTGGGAAGAGCTGACATGGTGTGGTCAGTGTCTCGTGTGTGTTTGTCTTCACCAGCCCCTGCTGGGGATGAATGAACCTCATTGCTACCGGGAATGAGCCTGACGAGCCCTGCAGGGAGGATGCTGGTTTGGATGGCACAGGGGAAGTGCTGAACAGCCAGGGGACAGCTCATGCCCTGCACTCTACCCTCTGTGAGCCCGTGTGCCCCGGCCAGCACAGAGCCAGTCCCGCTGCCTTACACATGTCCTGGGGGGCAGGGCTGGCTCGGCGAGGCACTGGGGCTCCTGGGGCAGGGGATCTCTCCATACTGTACTTCACCCCTGTTTCAGGGAAACATCAGCCCTGTGGAAACAGAATGAAAAATGTTTAGGAGATCCCAGCATGTCAGTTAACAAGCAGCAGTTCCAAGGAAGCATCCTGCTCGTAAATCCTCTTACAAACCTCCCACGTCACCCCTGAAGCATCCTCTTGAAGTCATTAAAGGAAAAACCTGTGAACAAAATGTACCAGCTTTGTGTTCAGGAAGGTTGGAGTTGTTCTGGTGAACAGATGTAGTATTGACTGGAGGAAGGGTGCTGAGGCCGTTGGCTGCTGCATTTGAGAGCCCACGTCGCTTTGGTCACTCTCAGACTCCAGGTTGTGGTGTGCACGTGGCCCAGCCTTTCCCTGAAGGAAAAGAGTGACCTTGCATGGGGTGGAGTTCATGATTCTTACATCTTCTGCAGCCCTGAGATCCCATTTGAACTCATGGTTCTGAGTGTTGAGGTTTTTTTATAGGTCATATTTCTGGTTTGTTTTATTTGCAGGGAAAGTGCTGGTCGATTTTTATTTTAAAACTTATTTAAAATTTTGGGGACATTAAGGGAATGATGTGTGTGTGTTCACGTGCAAGTGAATCCCTTAGCAGTGTCTTCCTCGGGCTTGATACAGAGCTGGGGCGGTGGTCGGAATGCTGGCCTGAGACCAGGCTTCCTGCTCAGAGGGTGTGTGGGGAAAGGCTCCGTGGCCGGCAGTGCTCTGTTCTGCCTCCTGCTCAGCACAGCTGTGGGAAAGCATCGATCTCAGTTGGTCACTGCTCTGCAGCCCCTCGCTCGTGTCCCTTCCCAACGCCGCTCTCCCGTGTGTCTCCCAGCAGCGTCGGAGGCTCCCGGCAGAGCGGGGCCGCGCTCGGCGGTGCTGGCGGTGGCGGTGGCGGTGCCGGTGTGCGCGGTGCTGCTGGCGGCGGTGCTGGCGGCCTGCTCGGCCCGGGGCTGGCGGTGCTGCGCCCGCCGCGGGGCCAAGTCCCCCAACGTGGAGGAGCCCCTGTCCGAGGGCAACCTGGTGAGCTCCGGGAAGACGCTGAGGGATCTCATCTACGACATGACGACCTCTGGCTCTGGCTCCGGTACGTGGGGTGCCCTGCCCGCCACCGTGGGTTTAATGCTGCTGCTTGTGGCCACCCCTCACGGCAGCGATGGGCTCTGGGTGCTCTTCTTCTGTCAAACCGCAAAAGTTCAGTTCTTTGTTGGAATGGAGGAGTTAAAAAAGTGAACTCAGAAATCAGAATCAAGTGTGAAACCCAGTGCTGCTGGCCGATGTGACATGGCTGATCATGAAAGGTACTAAACCCACCTGGGCAGGTCAGGATGCTGCTTCTCAAATATTTTGTGTTTCATAGCAGAATAATGTTCCTTCAAATTCTTGTTTTGAGCAGAACATCCATCTTTTTAGCATTTTTCCCATTTCTGGTATCTTGCCTACTGTGATGCTTCCATTGCTACTGAGAACTTGTTAAACCAAAGAAACCTCAAAATGAGGTGGGAATTCACAAATTCCAGGTCACTGGGCCAGTGGCATGTCTGGGGTGTATAGCCCAACTTTCCTTAACTAGAACTTTTATTGCAAAATATGTAAACTATGCTTGCTTTTATTTATAAGTAAAAAATGTACAAATGGTGCCTAATTTAATGAATTTCCATGAACTGCATACCTCTGAGGATTAAGTGGTTGTTCTTCCCTAATGCTTTTTCACAGCTCTAGTGAGCAGACTTTGGCTTTATTTATTCTGAAGTTTTAGCTGTTCCCAGCCATCCCTGAGCCAGGAACAGGGCTGGACTTTTGCAGAGCCAGAGCCCTGTGCACCAAGGTGATTTGTTCTGATTTCAGCCAAAATCAAGGTTGCAGTTATTTAAAAAAAAAAAGGTAAAAAAATTTAACAATTCCTTGTTTTAAGGCCCCAACAAACACAGAATCAAATCAAACCAGGCAGGATTTGTGGCTGGCAAAGCACAGTGGAGCTGCTATAATAATTTATTTTAATTTTCAAAAATTTCAGCCAGAGCAGAGCAACTAATTGACTGCAGGACAGCTGCAGTCTGTATCAAACCAAATTGAGTAGTTCAGGCCAAATTTTAAAGTTTTTACTGGGGTTTAAGAAAATTTTTTATATGTACAGAGACTGGGAAGTAACATTAAGAAGCCTGATTTGAGGAGATATTGGTTGGGACAGGATTTTCCCTTGATAGTCTAGGAAAGCAAGGCCATGAGTGCAGCTCAGTGGGAAAGGTCAGTGTTGGGGTTTGAAGGTCCCAGCTGAGCTATTTCACAGGTACCTGTCTCTCCTCTTAACTAGGTCTGCCTCTGCTTGTCCAGAGAACTATTGCAAGGACTATTGTCCTGCAGGAGATTGTGGGAAAAGGCCGATTTGGCGAAGTCTGGCGTGGGAAGTGGTGCGGGGAGGATGTAGCTGTGAAAATCTTCTCCTCCAGAGACGAGCGGTCCTGGTTTCGGGAGGCAGAGATTTACCAGACGGTCATGCTGAGGCACGAAAACATCCTGGGCTTCATTGCTGCTGACAACAAGGGTAAGTGGCGAGGCGTGTGCGGCACCGCGGGGCTCCTTCCTCTTAGAGAGCTTTTCCAACCCAAAAAATTCTCTGATTCTATGTGGTGGCCTTGGCAGTGCTGGGATAGTGGTTGGACTCAGTGGTCTTAGAGTGCTTCCCAGCCCCAATGTTGGCACTCACTAAATCCTGAGTGTCTGTCTCAGAACAGCTTTCGCTGCCCCCACTCCCCTTGAAGCACCGCCTGAACCATGCGGGTGCCCTGAGCTCCTTCCCGGTGGGACAGCTGGCACGCTTGCTGGCTTGCATTCCCTGAAAAGGGGAAGGCTTTCCCTAGCTAATATTTTTAATAATCTTGCTTCCTCTGGGTAGATAACGGGACGTGGACTCAGCTCTGGCTTGTCTCTGAGTACCACGAGCAGGGCTCCCTGTTCGACTACCTGAACCGGAGCACGGTGACGGTGGAGGGCATGGTCCGGCTGGCGCTGTCAGTGGCCAGTGGCCTGGCCCACCTCCACATGGAGATCGTTGGCACGCAAGGCAAGTGCTTCCCTCCCACTTTTACTTCAAGTATTTTGAGGAGCTTCAGTGTTCTCAAAAACATTTATGGGTGACGTGATATCGTGAAGTGTTTCCTAAACTGTTAACACCAGGGGGAACAGTGTGAGTGTGAGTGGTGCAGTATAGACAGGGAACAGGGACCTTACCTTCCCACTTCCATTGTCTGCACGCCTTTAAATAGGTGCCTATGGAAGCAGCTCTGCTAAAGGGGAATGAGCACCAATGAAGGAAAAATTTCTTCATGGAAAGGTTTATCCAGCCCTGGCACAGGTTGCCCAGGGCAGTGATGGGGTCACCATCCCTTAAAGGGACTTAAAATCTGTGTGGATGTGGCACGTCGGGACATGGGTTAGTGGTGGCCTTGTCAGTGCTGAGGAATGGTGGGACTTGGTGGTCTTAGATGGTTTTTACCACCCAATCCATTCAGCGATTCTGTAATTTTCCAAATTAATTTGGAGGGTGAACTTCCAGTTTCTCTTTCTGTGTTTTATTCCTGAAATACAGCTATTGAAACAAAAATGCCCTTAAAGCTTTCTTTTGAAGTTGACATCATTTAGCAGAGCTTCACTTGGTTCAAAATAGGCCTCAATATTTTTATAGGGTATAGTAACAAAAGTGACTAAAACTGTTTTCACGTCCTTGCTCATGATATTAAAATCCAGGCTGTTGTTATCAAAATTGGAGGCGGTTTCTCTCACTGTGAACAGGGAAGCCAGCGATCGCGCACCGGGACCTGAAATCCAAGAACATCCTGGTGAAGAGGAACGAGACCTGCGCCATTGCCGACCTGGGCCTGGCGGTGAAGCACGACTCGGTGCTGAACACCATCGACATTCCCCAGAACCCCAGGGTGGGCACCAGGAGGTGGGTGAGGCAGCTGCAGCTGCCGGCCTGGCTCCGTGGGGATGGCTCCTCACAGCCCTGCCCTCCACCAGTGATGTCCCCTCCGCTCTTGGCATCGGGCAGGGATGGCCGCAGCCCTGTGGGGTGGGTGGGGGAGGAGGTTGCAGACCCTGCTGTGGAATGGAGCTCTCTGCCCCACGTGGGGCATCATGTGTGGGTCACCCTGGTCACCCCCAGTGCTGTGGGCCTGGGCAGGGCACGGCTGCCAGCACCACGAGGGGTCACGGGGCCCTGGCATGTGGCAGCACAGCTGTGGCCTTTTGTAGGAGCTGCCCCAACAAACTGACCCTGTGTGCCCTAAAGGTACATGGCCCCTGAGATCCTGGACGATGCGATGAACATGAACATCTTTGAGTCCTTCAAGCGTGCAGACATTTACTCTCTGGGGCTGGTGTACTGGGAGATAGCCCGGAGGTGCTCCGTTGGAGGTGAGGTTTTGGCCTTTCATCCAATCCCAGCTTGGTTTGGGTTGGAAGGGCCATTAAAGCTCATCTCGTTCCACCCCCTGCCGTGGGCACCTACACAGTAAATCTTCCCTAGGAATCACTGAGGAATACCAGTTGCCTTACTACGACCTTGTGCCTTCTGATCCTTCGATAGAAGACATGAGAAGGGTTGTCTGTGAACAGAAGCTCAGACCAAGTATTCCAAACCAGTGGCAAAGCTGTGAGGTAAAAGCAGTTTTCTAGTTTATTCTAGGTGTATTTTGTAGGGTTTTTTCCTAGTTTTATTTTGTTATTTATATTTTCAAGTTTAAATTAAGACAGAATTTTGGAGTGAGAGATAGGGCACACAATGCTCAGCTTCTAGCTTCTCGTGAATTTAGAAGCTTCATATGTCTAGTTCTCCTTCAGATCAATACAGAGCAAACTCTTTGCACCAAGTGCTCAACTCTGTTCAAGGCAGGTCTTAACTGATGCTGCTGCTGTTGTGTCACTGTTTCAGAGAGCTGCCCTTTATCTCCCTGTCTTAAAACCAGAAAGCAGCGGGTGGTGGTTGTATCCCTGGCTATGGTTTGTCCTGCTGCAGGCGCTGTGGTTGCGTCCCTGTGGTGTATTCTGGGGTGCTGTGTTTGTCCTGCTGCACGCACAGTGGTTGTATCCTGGCTGTTTCTGCCCCGCTGCAGACACTGGTTGTATCCTGGGTGCTGTTTCTGTGCCCTGCAGGCGCTGCGGGTGCTGGGCCGGGTGATGCGGGAGTGCTGGCGTGCCAGCGGTGCCGCGCGTCTCACCGCGCTGCGCGTCAAGAAGACGATCTCGCAGCTCTGCGTGCACGAGGACTCCAAAGCCTGACAGACCTCCCCGTGGGACGAGAGGGGAAGGCATTCTGCTGTTCATCTTTCCACATGTGATAGTATTTTTGTTTCTGGTCTACCTCAGACGATGTGGTTCCTTCCGTACTGCGGTGCCCGAGGCAGAGCACCGACCTCGAGTGCTGCGTTCGGCCGTGGGGCGAGGCAGCTTGGGACTCGTAGCTGGGGTTTGGTACAGCAAGTCCGTGACTTGCTTTGGTTTTGTGAGTAAATCGGACACCAGTGAATTGCAGGAAGGAGCTTAAAGCCTCATGACAGTGTAGAAATACCTTCTGCTGTTGTGCTTTTCCTCCTTGTCACACCCCAAGCGTCCTGGAAATGTCTGGTGTTGGTTAAAGCTTGTTTGTCAGGGAAACCTCATGTTCTGTTCTCAAACCAAGTAAAAGACCAAATTAACCCAGCTTTTTACCTGTTTTTTTTGCAGGAATGTGAAAAGGGGTTGTCAGTAAATGCATTTTGAATTACTTTATTTATAATTACCTAAGTAATTAAAACTATGGAAATTCCACTAAGTGTGTACATTGTGAACAAAACCACTGAGTCAGTTCCCTATTAACATTTATTTTTATAGTCTCAATTTCGCATACAATATTGTGGTAAAAATTTGAGTTGTTCTGCTCTGTCTTTTGTTCATTGAACAGATCAATCAAGGGACAACTTTTCTTTTTAACTGTTAGTAGGAAAAATAATAGAGGCAATATGTTTCTGTTAGCTATGTAGGGATGCAACAGGAGAAATTCTACCTAAACTGAGAAAATATTTGTTTTTAGCAACATCTTTCCAATCACTGGTAACAATTTTTTAGTGCCTTCTGATGTATTGGGGGAAGCTTTAACAAAAGCCAATGCAGCCTGTTCAGAGGTTTCTTACAGAATTCTGTAACAGCACCAGGCTGGTGATGAATATTAACATTTCTGCTCATGTTTCCATAATATTACAAGCCAGCAAAGTGAGTTGTTGTATTAAAATTCACCAAAGTTTTGGCATTATGTGAATTTTGCCACACTCCATGGCCCACATATTTGAATACAATGTTTGAATATTTTTAATGGGCAAAATTATATATTTCATAGTCTTATGGTTTTTCTAATGTTTCTAAATCCAGCTGGCTCACAGAAATTAAGCCCAAAGATGTTTCCAGAATAGCAAAGCTTTGCAGAAATATGATGTGGCCCCTGCAGCTCTGTGGCAGGCAGCTGTTGGCTGATCACAGTGAGTCAGATCAGTCTTTGGGGCAAAATCTCTTGACCTGAGCGATTGTGGGGGAGAATGAGTTCAGCCTTTACTGAGTGCGGTGGTCAGTAGTGCCATTACACCGGGTTTCATCCTGAGTGCTCATCTTCAGGACATTGTGGATACTTGGTGGCTGTAAATTGCCCGTAAATAGGCTTTGATGCAATTTACCTGTTTGCACAGGGTTTAGTCACTCCTGCTTTTGTTAAACAACAGGGCTTTGTGTGGTCTGCAGCCGAGCAGTGGAGCGTATTTCCCCAGAGCTGCTGGCAGGTTTTGCCCCAGTGTGGTTTCTCAGATATAATCAAGGTTGTCTTAGAGATTCAGGGAGGACTTGACAGGGCTTGGAGCAACCTGGTCTAGTGGAAGGTGTCCCTGCCCAAGGCAGGGAGGTGAAAGGAGACAATCTTTAAGGTCTCTTCCAACCCTAACCATTCTGGGATTCTAAGATTCAATTCTTATGTGCTTCAGCTGCATGAACTATCCCGTGGAGCTCAGTGATGTGACTTTGTAGGCTGCATGATCCAAATTTTGGCAGCTGCATGATCCAAAGCCTGGTGCTGACTTGACTAGCAAAAAAATTTGCAAACCTAAGATCCAGCATCTGTTCTTGTAGTATGTAACTTGAAAAAAAATCCTTATCTTAAAAAGGAAGAATCAAAGATTTATTTTTTAAAGTGGGAAAGGAGTTTCAGTTTTCAGTTCCCCACCCCGAGTCTCTGAAAATTGTTGACCAACCCGGTAATTTGAACAAGACCCTTTTGGTGCCTGGCTGGGAGGTGTGGGTGGAGGATGCTCAGGCTTGGCTGCTCCTCACACAGGTCACAGTTGCAGATCCAGAAATGCTTTAACTTTTTCCCTGGAAATATCTCTTTGCATCAGACGTTATGGTCTGTTTACCCTGGCTTTTCGCCTAACTCAGTGTTTTTGCACTGGTTTTGTTTTCTTTTTTGTTGTTGAGAGGTGAATGTACATTTTGATGAACCAGAGTTGAACATAACTGAGCCAAGGGGCAGATGTTGTTGTATTGAGCTCTGAAATGTTTGTAAACTCTACACTCCTTTAGAAAAACCCCGAAGAACCCTTGTTTTAGTGGCCTTTCCCCTCCATGTGGGTTTGTCCTGTTCTAATTTAAGCACAGAGGTTATGCCAAGACACTTCTGTGCAGTTTAGGGAGGCTTCGGTTTCCTCAGAGATTACAATGTTCCTGATAATCTTCACTTAAAGCACAAGTTCTTAAGCTCATGAAAATTTTCAAGGTCAAGGATGCTCAAAACCTGTCACCACATTCAGCCTCCTAATTAATGCTTCTAGTTTGGGGGAGTTACCAATATTTTATAATTTGCTTCTAATAACAATCTAAAGTTTAATGCAGGGATTATGGACTGAAAGGGAAAGTTAATTAATGTTTCCTGTAGCACCTAATTTTTTTGTGTTGCTTGAACTGCTGCCCCCAGACACTCCTTTAGAAATTCAGGCTGTAATGTCCTCTGCACTTTCCTACTTTTATAATTTGCACTTAATCAAGCCATGCCCTCATGTGACACTATAAAGAATCCTGCAATATTTTAGTCACTGCTATGTCACTTCTTTGCTTGGTACTAGATTCAGGAATTATAAATAAATTTGTTTAGAAATATTCCCAGTCCCTACAACGGGTCTGAACTTTGAGCAGGGCAAGTTCTTCTTCTCAGTCCCCGTCTGCCCGGAGCTCCTGTGCCAAGGGTGGGCTTGAGGCTGTCCCCAGCTCCCCCTTGTTCATGGGAAGGAGGTGTTTGGGTTTCATCCCTTGCCTGGGGACGGTATCACAGGACAGGGACGGGGGTGGCACTGGGGCTGCTGCCCGGGGCGGTGCTTCCGCAGGACTCTGACCGCGGAGGTGTGGGGCTTGTGCCCCTCCTTCGGCCGCACCGACAGCGGGGCACAAGCCCGTTCCTGTGCCCAGGAAGGTTATGGTTCGGTGGGGGTCTGTGAGGCTGTCCTTGGGGTGTCCTTGGGGTATCCTTGGGGGGCCCTGGGCCAGCACCTGGGTACCCCCAGCAGCACTGAAAACACGTCCCCTCCTCTGCCCTTGGCTGTGCAAGCCGCGTGTCTGTGATTCCAGGGATCGTCCCCACGGGCTGTGGTACCCCAATCCCCCCCAAGCTTTTAGGGAAAGATGGCCATGTTCTGCTCTAACAGGCAGAACAATTTATGAATGTACAGGGAATAAGTATAGAGGTACAATATATTTCTACAGAATAAAAGAAATGTGCAATAAATTGTAACTTACACTGAATGTATTTTTGGCATAAATGGACCAGATGTATTTTGAATGTAGCTATGACATTGTGTCTAAACCTGCTGTGATTCTCAGTCCCTAAGAAAAACGTCATGTTTTGTCAATCTACAAACCACTTCCTCAGTTGTCTGTTTTTAAAAGAAGCATTAGTATTTTATCTGGAACACCGTAATATTTCTGAACTAAGTATAGCAGTGCAGCGCTCGACTTCAACCCTCGTGTTGTGAAATATCTGATCTGTGTACACTGCAGAGTTATTTTTAAAACTATTGCTAACGTTATTGCTTGATATTGCAGCTGCCTGGTTGTAAAATAATGGTTTAGCTGTTGTATTTTGTATGCGGATTTGGGGAAGATGTGGCAATTTTAATAAATTCAGCATACTCTGCCCTTGTGTTCCCGTGGCCTGAAACTGTTCTTATGTTCATTCTGTGAGGGGAGAAGGGTTGAGCCTGCTCTGCTTGAACCTTTAGAAACCTTCACTCGTGGCTCTTGCACCCACACCAATGTGAGCTCTCACTGAGCTCCCTTTCATACGAGACTCCCTGATCCTGCTCTTCCAGCTATTGAGATTTTCAGTGATGTAAACCTGAGTGGGACCAGCTCACCCTGAGCACCTCAGTTCTGGAGTCTGTATGTTTGAAAATTCCCCTGACACAGCCATAATCTGGGAATTTAAGTCAGGCTTTATTTAAATTTAAGGTGTGTCAAAATGAAATCTGCCATGCTGTGACCCAAGAAACTTCTGTGGCTTTTAAAGGATACCGTGGGCTTTTATTTTTTTTCTTAGAAAGACCTTTGTGTTACAGCAATTACTTGTGAACTCTCTGGTCCCTGCACATCTCCAGGAAGGTGTCACTGTCACGGTGCTGACTGTGCAGGTCCTGGCTGTCGGGCTCTGGAGCGGGTCCCGATGGAACGGCAGCAGCCAGTGGCTCGTTGGCGAACATCGGCTGCCATCCCCCGGCCACCGCCGCGCCGGGTGTGTGTCTGTCGCACAGGAGAGCTGCTTGCTGCTCTTCCAGCAGCCTGCGAAATTCCTGCCTCCCGGGAGACATTCTTTTCCAGCACACTTGGGTGGAGGAGCAGCTACCGCTGTGAGCCAGGTGGGTGCTTCTGTCCGTGGATGCTGTGCCCCGACAGCGGCATCCCAGCCCTGCGGCAGCAGCGCACCAGGGCCGTCACCTGGGGAGAGGTGTTCGTGAGACACCTCTCGGTGAAGGGTCTGGGTGTGAAACCGAAAGGGCTAGTTCTTCAATTTTTTGTTATTAAGTAAATCAGCTCCGCAGAAGCCACTGGTGTACACTTGGTAGCTAAGGAGAGGAGCCAGCTCCTGAGCCCCTGAGGGCTGGTGTCCCACAGAGGATGACTCCTTCCTTCTGCCCGAGTAAGGTGATTGTGGGCAGAAACCCTGCAGGCATTGCAGCCTCGGAGGGGTGAGTGTTCCACCCCTGGAAGCGTTCAAGGCCGGGTTGGACAGGGCGTGGAGCAACCTCGGCTAGTGGAGGGCGTCCCATCACTCCAGCCCTGACACGGAGCTAGCCCCGTGCCAGGGAGAAGGCTGGGGCAGCGCATCCGTGTGATCTCCCCGGACATGTGGGAGCCGCTGCTGGGCTGCCCTCTGCCTCTGGCTCGGCTCCGAGCAGCTCCGAGCCCGGCCGGGGAGGAGCGGGCAGGCTGGGAGGGACGGGTGCGTGGGGGTGTGGGGGTGTCTGGTGTGGTGTGGGGTGCGTGTCGGGGGTGTGGGGTGCGTGTCGGGGATGTAGGGTGCGCGGCTGGTGTGGGACGCAGGGCAGCAGAGGGGCACGGGGCTGCTGGGGGAGCTCGCACCAAGAGCCTGCTTTGTGCTCTGATGAGCGGTGTCATTTATTTCTGCCCTCAACTTGTTTGCAGATGAGTCACTGGGTTTCAGGAACGTCAGAAAGAGCTGCCGCAGGAACCGAAACGCACTTTGTTTTCAAGCACTCAGCGGGGTGACCGTGAGCAGGAAAAGAGGAAGAGGCTTTGAGTCACCCGCTCCCCGCGTTGCTCAGTGTGCCTTGGCAAGTGAGCAGATGACACCCGGGGGCACAGATAGCTTTCTCAGGAAAAGGGAGAGAGCTTTCCCCCTTGACTGCCGTACTTTTTAAATATGTTTTTTCTTCCCCTTAACTCAGAGGGGTTCCCCCAAGGAACTCGGAGGTGAAGGACAGACATCTGAATCTGCTGTTGTGGTGCTGCTGTGGTGTGCAACACTTCCTTGTCCCTGTGCCCGTCTGTCTGCCAGGAGAGGCACAGAGACCATAGGCACTTGTCACAGATCAGCCACCAACCCTCCTCCAGGTGTGTGGACCAGATGTCTCCTGACAGGCTGTTTCTCTGTTGCAAGATGCTGGGTTTTTGAGGGATGAACATTTGGGATGGGGACGTACTGACACTTCAGCCATACAGGGCAATGAGGGGATGCCCTGGAGTGGGGGAGGCTCCATGCCAATGTTTTCGTGGCACTAAGAGCTCCTCTGCACCAGCAAATGTTGAGCACATGGACACCCATCCTTGTGCCTCCTTCATGGACACCCATCCCTGCAGCTCCTCTGCTGCAGCTGGCAGAGGCAGGGCCCTTACAAAAGGCGTGTAGAGCAGCTCTGTGTTAATCTGTCGTGACAGCACGTGCCAGCCTACACTGAACTGCCACACAGCTGGCAGACAGAGCCCAACACGCTCACCCCATGGCCCTGGCTGCCTCCTCCCCTGCCTGTGCCCCTGCCAGCCTTTCCTCCCAGAGCTGGCAGTCCCAGGCGTGTGTGGCAATACTTTGTAAAGGTGCATAAAAGGTCTCTACTCAGAAAAATGACTGTAACTTGTCTGTTTTTATTACATCTCTGCTTTGATAGCAGTGGCCCTGCTTTTCCCCTTGCAGGCTCACATCCCAGCCAGGGTTAATTGTGTCCAAGTCTGGCTGCTTTGCGCAGTTACTGTCCCTGGTATTTGTCCAGAGGTCTCAACAAAACCTGTTACAGTGTGTTTCAGAAGAGTCTGTTGGGGTGCCCAGTGATGTCAGTGACCTGCAGCAGCTGGGACACACGGCTCCAGCCGTGGCTGCAGGGCTGTGTGCCGGGGTGGCCCTGCTCCGTGGGTGTTTAGGGCTCGGCTGGGTGGCTGCCAGGGCTGGCAAACTGCTCTGTCCGGGGCTCACCCGCTGCTCACCCGTCCTCCTGCACTGCTGACCTGTGACTGAGGGGCAGCGGGGACAGGCGCCCACTCCACTGACCCACCCAGGCCCAGGGCTGCTTCTTGTGCTTCTCCATCACATCCAGGAGCTGGAAATCGGAAGGTTATTCAAAGCCATGCTGAAATAACAATGGTCAGGTAGTAACTGGGGAGAAAAACCAACCCAGCCAGAAGTTCTCAGAGTCATAAATCTTCCTCCAGCTCTGGCCATCCAGGGAAGGTGCAGGGATGACATCTGGCCAGGGCTCTCCCTGGCACTGTGCCTGTCCCAGTTCTGCCACCACAGCCCCTTGTACCCTGTTCCAGAGACTCTGCATGGACTTTGCTGTGTGTCCCCAGATCTGCTGTGCCAGGGAAGTCCTTGGTCCCCACTGAGACCCGAGTGCTGTGCTGAGGTCATTGTCCTGCCCTCGCTCCGCCACACTTCCAGCTTCTGCTCTTGGCCTTCAGCTCGTTTCCCTCTCTGCAGCTCAAAGTCCCTCACTGGCACCATGAGCCAAAGGCAGTGCTATTTTCCCGTCTTTGCCAAAAGGTGAGTTGAGGGATGCCAGGGATGCCGAGCAAGTCGGAGTATGAACAGGTCGAGGTCAGGCGAGTGCCTGAGGCAGGCAGGGCTGTAAGGACAAATCCTGGCAGAGCAGCAGCTGCTGGTGAGAATTGTGTGCAGGAATGGAAAAATTAAGCAGATTTCTGTAACTGCCAAGCCTGATTGTTAACTCCCCTGTGAGCACAAGGCACAGCGAGAGCCTGGGGCTCTGCTCGGAGGGATTTGTGTTACTCGCACCTAAACCACAGGTCACATGGGGGCCCTTCCGCTCTCGCACTTCGGGGTGGTGGCAGCCCCGGCCGTGGCACAGCGCTCGCCCTGAGCCCCGAGCCCCGAGCCCCGGGCCCCCGGCCATGGCACAGCGCTCGCCCTGAGCCCCGAGCCCCTGCCCATGGCCCTGCGGCGGCTCCTGCAGCACAACCTGAGCGCCGGCCCCGCGGGCGGGGAGCAGGCGCTGCCCATGGACGGCAGGAGGATGCAGCACTTGGCCAGCACGGTGGCGACGCTGCCCCGCGGGCGCAAACAGGTACGGGCTGGGCGCGGGGCAGAGCCGACACGGCCCGGTGTGCTCCGGTTCGGTGTGCCCCGGCCTTGGGGGGCCCGGTGTGCCCCGGTTCGGTGTGCCCCGGCTCGGTGTGCCCCGGCTCGGTGTGCCCCGGTTCGGTGTGCCCCGGCCTTGGGGGGCCCGGTGTGCTCCGGTTCGGTGTGCCCCGGCCTTGGGGGGGCCCGGTGTGCCCCGGTTCGGTGTGCCCCGGTTCGGTGTGCCCCGGCTCGGTGTGCCCCGGCCCGGTGTGCCCCGGCCCGCCCGGTGTGCCCCGGCTCGCCCGGTGTGCCCCGGCCCGGTGTGCCCCGGCCCGGTGTGCCCCGGCCCGGTGTGCCCGGCTCCAGGACGGCCCCTCAGGCTCTCCGTGGTTTGGGCTGCCGGAAGGGTGACCGCCGGGTGCCCTTAGCGGGCTGGTTCTGGGGATGGCAGGGGATCTTGGCGGCACTGGCGGTGTGGGAAGCTCTGGAGGAGCCAGAGACGGGCATCCTGCCTGCGGGGCTGGGGCTGTGAGGGGCGGTGGTAGCTGAGATCCGGCCCCGGCTGAGCTCCCCTCCATTTCCAGCCGTGTTGGGAGCCAGGAAGGGTTTGTGCTGTCTGGGTGCTCCTTTGAACGTGCATTTGCCTCGGTCAAGTGGCCTGGCCGCCCTCTGCGTGCGACGCTGACAGAAAGCGCCCACCATGTGCCATTTCCATCTGGATTTGGGAGTGTTTCTGTACAACTGCTGGGGCTGTCTCTGCCTCTGGGCTTTTCCCCCAGAGCAGCGCAGTGCGGCACAGTGCTGCTGCTGGCCACGGGATTCCCACAGAACTGTCTTGCTGTGGCCGTAAGTCGTCGGCTGAGCAGTTCCAGCTCTGAACTATTTGTCTGACATGAAAAAGCCTGAACAGAAAGTGTGAGGCATGATAGTGTGAAAGTATAACCAGAAAAATCGTGTGCAACATCTGTGCACTGAAGGCTTTGCTTTGTTCAGCCACGGAAGGGCACTTAACCTTTTCTTGGTACATGTGTTAGGGGACGAGGGAAAGCCAGAGCCGGTCCTGCCAGCGCTGCTGCCGGGTGGCACCGGCTCCTGCGGCTGCGGTGGAGCTCTCGGTGTGCGGCGGTGGCCGCTGGTGGGGACAGGCTGGAGGGGACAGGCTGGAGGTGTCGGCTGCGATGTGGCTGCGACTGGTAAAGCTGAGTTACATCAGGGCCAAGGACACGCTGCAGGGACCGTCCCCAGAGCTGGGGTCCTTTGCCCAGGTGTGGCCCTGCTGTCAAGCCCTCTCATCTTCTCCCAGATGGGTGATACATGGCCTGTCTCTCCTCCCCTTGTCCCTCAACAAGTAAATGCATGTCTGTGAAGTTGCTGTTTCTGTAGGAGGTCATGCTGTGGCACCATTTTGTCCTGCTGAACCTGTATTGATTACAAACATCTCACTGATAATGGAACTCCTTACTCATGGTTCACTTTTTGGGGAAGAATCCATGTTTAACACTGATCCTAGCTCTTCCCAGAGACCTCTACAGGCACAGCTGTCCCTAGACTGAAGCAGGGGTCCTGGGTGCCTGTGCCTGGCTGGGAGATGCTGTGCAGACACTGCAGAGCTCTCTGTCTGCACTCCAGGAGAGGCACAACCTCTCCTGGCATGGTTCAGTTTATAAATGCCCACAGATTTTTAGAGGAAAGGGACAAAAGTGAGATGAGCTCTTGGCACAACAGAGATGTGATTTGTGCTCTGAGCTCGCCACTAGCATCTGACAGGAGGATTCGACCTCCAGGTGCTTTTCCTCCTGGTTGGAAAGTTCAAGCTCTCTTTTGACCAAGGCAGAGGCTGCGTTGGTGTGAGGCGCTGGTGGGATGCCACCAGCTGGTTTTAGTTCTTCTCTAAACCGCTGGTTTTATCTGTGTGCCTCGAAGAACCACAAACATACTGACCCCTTTCCTTTCCTGTTTCTGGTCACAGCTTGCCTTAGCCAGATCCAGCTCCTCGGGCGACTCCTCCAAGCCTCAAAGGTACGATTCTATGATTCTATGATTCTATGATTCTAAGATTCTCTGATTCTAGAGTCACTGTCTTATTCTGCATGAAACGTGTGTCCCGGGAATTTTGCCAGCCCAGGTGGGATGGGGGTGCGAGGCAGAGAGTGGTACCCAGCACCTGGGACGTGCAGGTGCAGTTGTGACCTTTGGCTTGAGCAAAGGAAGAGGCAGCAGTGCCAGGGTGACACCCTGCAGGCACAGGGAGGGGTGATGGTGGGGACACCACTGTTCTGGGTGGAAATGCAGTCCCACAGAGCACAGCCCCCCTTGTTCACACGGAATTCTGTGTGTTCCTCATGCAGGCACCTCGTTGCTATATTGAAAGAAGATAAAGAGACGTTTGGGTTTGAAATCCAGGTAAGACTTTAATGACAAGTTGATTCCTTAAAAACAAAATGTGGTGCAGAGTCTGAAGTGTCATATCCTCAAAATGAGGTTAAGGCCAGCGGGAGCAGAGGAAGGCGTCTGTCAGAGCTGTGAAATTTGAAGAGCTTGCAGCACTCATACAACACAGGGATGCTTTTCTGAGGATTTTTTCATAGCGAAGGTCACAGATGAAAATTTTTGGCCTTCTCACAAGTCAGAGTGTTGAATGTAGGAGAAATCCCGTCCAAATCCAAATAAGAGGCAATGACAGTGTCTTCTTACCTCCATAAGTGAATATTTTTGGGAGAATTGTGTATGAGAATATTTTCATATAAAATGAGAGATCAAAAAACTCTCTTAAAAATTACCTTACACTGGCTTCTTGCTACCTCCTTTAATATGCACAGAGAGGTATGTACTTTTGAAGAAGATATTGATATATTTTTCAATAAATAACTGCTAAGCATGACTTTTGGGGCAGAAGCTAAATCATACAGGAAGAGATTCTGTTTGGTGTAGAAGTCAGTAAGTCATCAAGTAGGAGAACCAGAATGTTACCAGGAGTACTGCTAGTGGGAGATTTTATGTTTGTGGGTTTTTGTGAGAAAGGTAACTCCTAATCAGCAGGTCTGCTAAAATCCTGGCTACAGTTAAAAAATGATCCCAGGAATAAAGGGACATAGTTTGGGAGCAGGGGGATCTGCCTGCCAGCAGCAGGGCACTTTCAAAATGCTTTCCTCTCTTTGCACACAAAGGGAAAGCAGTATTTTCTGTGAAATTAGTGTATTAGGAAAAGCTTAACTTTGCCCGTTTTGGGTCTGTGACTAATGAGGGGGTCAGCGCTCAGCTCATGAACAGAGGAGAGCTTTCAGAAGGGAGGATAATTGAGTCAATTATTGGGCTTTTGTGTAAATTGTCAGGGCAGATTTTCATTGTACGTGACATTCTGATTAAAAATAATTGTTCTTGGCACATTTTCTTCCTGAACGTACATTCAGCGTGAGCACTTCATAGAGAGTCTGGGCTGCAGAAAGGCAGCATCTGTCAGATAGGGCGTTTAGAAGCTGTAGTTTCATTGCTATGAGATAAATTTAAGGAAAGCAGAATAAGGTGATGTGAAACTTTAGGTCTACATCTGCAGGGAGCTCATGCTTCACTCGTCACTCTTAGTTTAACCAGGAATTTTACTGCGAGTCCAAAGGCTGGAATCACTGCACTGGGGGGATTTGGCCAGATGAGCTCTGAACTCCCCTGGCCTCCATCATGTTGTTCCACACTGGATGAGAAATTTGGGAACCCAATGTGAGCTCTTCTCTCTGCGTTAGAAGTGGCAGTCACAGGTTTCCAGGAAGCTCAGGCTCAGTGCTGAAGGCAGATGTGGTATTTGCATGTCACCAGAAAACATTTCCTGCTGTCGCAGGATCCGGACAGGCTGCGGCACCGGATTTTGCATTTTTCTAAATTCATGTCAGCACCTAGAACCACACGAGGGATTTAGAGTAATTAGAGTTACTTAATGTTTAGTTGAATGTGTAAGGCAAGAATAAAAAGCACTTTTAGGAGTGTGAGGATGTGTGTGGATGATGACTTTCAGAGGCCAGAAGAGCAAAAGTAGGTTCAAATCTTCTCTCTTTTCAGTTCCCATACAAATGGAGCTCTCTGTAGCAGCAGCTGACTCCACACAACATTCCCAATGAGTAGGAGCCAATCCCTTGAAAAGCCTCAGTCCCATCCTGCCATGTTCCCCTGGGAATATGAGGCATCCTTCCAGAAAGGCATTCCCACCTATGCTGACACATTCTTGGTTGAAGTTGCAGCGTTTTTAATACTGAATAACCAGCTTGTTTTGCTTTTTTTTTTTCTCCAAACCCAGTATACAGGCACCTGTCAGGTGTCTGCTGTTTTCTGCTGTACAAATTAATTTTAATTGTTGGGTTATAGCATTTTGGGGTTCTCACTTGCACGTAATATACTCTGCTCGTCACAGCCTTCTCATTGAAAAAGTACTGAATTTTAAATGATTTTCATGGCTCCAGGATTGGTAACTCTGTCCCTTTGGTGTTAACAGACTATTAGGTTTCCACACCAAAATGATTTCTCCCTGGAGGTGTGCACTTGCGTCTGCAGAATCCAAGAGGAAAGCCCTGCCCATCTCTCTGGCCTTCAGACTGGTAACTATCCGTGGGTTTTCCTGATGTGGGAGGTCTCATCCTCCCTTCTGCCTGTTGCTGTTCCTGAGCAGCAGGTGGAAGGTGTGCACAGCTGCTCGTGCTCACTTTGGCCTCTGTGTGTCTCCGACAGGTGACATCCTCACCAGCATCAACGGCGTGAACACCGAGGGGTTTGGTCACAAGCAAATAGTGGACTTGATAAAGTCTTCAGGGAACTATCTGAGGTGGGTGTTTCTCCTTCAGACGGGGTTTGGCCTGATATCATCTCCCACTGAAGGCAGGATCGTGTTGTCCCCCAGCCCTGCACTGTCTGAGAGGCAGAAATCCCTCTGGGTAGAGCCTCTGTGCTTCAGGGCCAGCATCACCTGTTCCCACAGGTTAGAGACCGTCAATGGGGCCTTGTTCCTGAGGAAAATGGAGCTGGAGGCCAAACTGCAGGCACTCAAGGTAATATGATTGATTAGTTATTCCACTGTCAAATGGAGAGGGCTCTGTGGGTTCCCTGCTGATGGGGGCAGGCGGGTGTCCGTGGGACTGGGGTCCTGGCAAGGGCTGACACCTGTGGGTTCCCTGCTGCCAGCACCCCCAGCCGCCCCAGCACTGGTCCCTCTGATAATATTTTTCGGAAATGGGGAATAGAGAAGAAATGTGGTCACAATCTCAGGACTGCCCAGGTGAGCTTAGGCTGGTCAGTTTGGGTGTAGGAATGTCCAGCTCCACAGGGTTCATTGGATTGGTGGGGAGGTGCCTCCTGTGGCTGTCCCCAGGCACAGCCTCACCTCTTTGGTGGGTGTTGTTAATCAGCTCTGCAGTGGTTTATTTTACCCCAAGAGCTGGCCTGCAGCAGAGGGAAAGGAACGTTGCTGGGTGTTGGAAGGCCTGTGGCACTGGGGGGCTGTAAGGATTTCCAGGTGGTGTGTTCCCAGCGCAGGCAGGGACGGTTGGCTGTGCCATTCCCACACCACGCTGTGAGGCCCGGGGAGGAGGAGTGGGGTGCCTGTTCCTGGTGGGTGGTCCAGGGCTGGGCAGAGCTGCAGAGGAGCGCTGGCACTGCCACAGCTGGGTGATGGTGGGCTGCATGCTCTCCGGGCTGCATGCTCTCCGGGTTTCAGGCTGCTCCTTTCCAAATCAGACGTGGCCAGTGCTTTGGCCAGAGCACCCTCGGGCATGAGCACACTCGTGTTTTCTGGAAGAAATTTGCTAAACTCTGTGAAAACTGTCTGAGTAAAAGTGGGACACACAAGTGTTTCCTGACCTGCACTTCTTAGAGTGTTTTCTGTTCAAGTGCTCTGTGCTTCCGTGAAGTGACAGAGCCTCTTCCGTCTCCTCCGCAGCAGGCGCTGCACCAGCGATGGGGGGAGCTGCGGGCGCTGCTGGCGCGGGAGCGGCTCTTGCTGCACGGTACGTGTGGGGACTGCAGCCGGCCCCGAAAGCACTTCTGCAATCTCACTGTCATTTGCTTCCTTTTCCCCTCTTAATGAAGGCAAGGGGCTGGCCCAGGGAACGCTTTTGTCCCGAGAGTAATGAGCTTGGCTGCTGCTTGACCAATGCACACCAAGGGCTCTTTGCATCAGCCCTAGGATATGAGTTTATGTGGGTGGTAAAATTTTTTCCATTCTTACTTCGGTCTTAGCAGGGAAGAGGCTGGTTTGGGTTTTTTTATGGACTGCCCAGGCACCAGGGTGCAGGGACCACCCCACAGCCAAGAGCACCTTCCCACGTGGAAAGGGGCTGCTCCCTGTGCCAAGGGGCTGGGCAGGATCCTTCCCTGTGCCCAGAACAGACGTCCTGCTCCTGGTGATGAGCAGCCGGTGACTAACACTCCTCTTTGGCTCGTGCTTCCAGGGGAGGTGAACGACAACACTCAGCTGGGCACGCTGGAGCTGGAAGAGCCCAGCTCGTGTGGTGGCTGCAGCTCACCAGCACCCTTCTTCCCAAGCGAGCCCCGCTTCTCCAGCGAGAGCAGCTCCCGCAGCCGGCTGAGCTCCATGACGGTGGGCAGCGAGGACAGCTTCTACCAGGGCAGCGCCTTCGAGGACTCGGCTGCAGAGAGCCTGAGCCGCCAGTCCAGCATGGATGATGATTGTGTCTTCCCCAGGGATGGGGATGGAGCTGCTGGGAGGAGCTCGCTGCGCAGGAACCGCAGCATCAGCCTGGCCAGCAGCGGGTCCATGTCCCCGCTCTGGGAGAGCTGCAGCTACTCCAGCAGTTTTGGGACCCTCCCACGGAAAAGCAGGAGAGCCAGTGTTCGAAAGCATCTTTTGAAATTCATTCCAGGCTTTCACCGGGCAGTGGAAGAGGAAGAAAGTCGAGTCTGATGTCACACGTGAGCCCTTCGATGCGTGGGCTCCGCATGTGGGGCTGGGGCTGCCGCTGGCTGGGGCACACCGTGGGTGCAGCGCGGTGGCACGGCAGGGCACGCCCCCAGACAACAGCACTGATGGGATTCACACAGCTCTGGCGTTTTAATTATTTTCATTTTTAATCAGAGCACGCTACGGACCTCTTCATTAATGTGAAAAATGAGTGACTCCAAAATGTGAAGAACCTTTGCAGAACTTCCTCAGCGAACTTTACTGTTAATAACAGTTTTTAATTGAATGCGAAATTGATAGCTATTTATTTCCTGTTACCGGAGTCAGTGTCTTCCAAAGGTCTTTAATAAAATGAGTGCTTCTACTAAAACCAGTGACAGAGTCCTGTTGGGAAGAGGACGGAGCCTGGAGCGAATGGCAGAGAGACCCTGGGCAGGGATGTTCTGGGATGACAGGTTTAGTGTCCTGGCAGCTGTTGTACAAACTGTGTGATAACCCAATACTGGTTTGATCTGAGCAGCTGCAGTCTCTGCCAGCTGCTGATTTTCCATGTCTTGCCAGGCTGTCTCATTCCAGGGGATTTGGAGTGGAAAGGACCCTCCTGAGCAGGCACATGCCCCCAGACTCTTCTGCAGAGCCAGTGCCGGGGAAGACAGTGGTGTCTGTGGTGCTGCCCAGAGCATCTGTGTGTGCCCAGCAGATCTGACCTCTCTAAGGCAAAGAGAAAAAAAAAGGCAGAGGGCTGTCCTGCAGGGATGAGCATGATTGCTCTGTGCAGGCAGGTTGGTGGCATTCAGGGCCTCCCCTGGCATGCTGTGCTGGGGACCCTGTCCCCCAGTGCCCCAGGGGTGCAGGAGCTGCCCCTTGGTCCCACTGCTCTCAGCACTCCACACCTGCTCACATTTCTCCAGAAGTGGAGGCTTCAGGCAGTAAGGATGCCATGAGAGCATGTGTGAAGTGGGGTTTAATAACTATGGGCACAGATGTGAGGAAAAAGAGAGATTTTTCGCTCCCTCTCAGTACACAGAAATAGGCTGTTTGTTCAGCCTGAGCAGCCTAATGATGTTTTTTCAAATACAACTGGAAGCATTTTAAATATAATTCAAAGACCTTGTGTGACTCATTCTCCTGTTGCCTGTGCAGCTGTACCCTCGGGTACTGCCATTCCAGGGTTTTCTGGGCTTGAGAGGGACCACAGGCTAAATCCAATAGCTTCCCTCCGAGATGAGCTCCAAACAAAAGCAATCTGTTCCCAAAACTTCTCTGATTCATAGACATTGCTAAGGCAGAAGAGTCAGTACCGGCCTCTGTAATTTCTGTGGAAAGGATTAAGTAGCTGGAAACATGTCAGGTCTCTGGGAGAGCTGGAGGGCACTCAGAGGAGCTGGAGGGAAGTCAGGGGAGCTGGAGGACGATCAGGAGAGGAGCTTTTTGTACATGAGGGTGATGTCCTGTCCTTGCTGCTGCACCGAGTGCCTGCAGTTCAGCCTGGGAGCTCCTCTGCTCTGGGTCCAGCCCCAGCCCCTGGAGGGAGGGGGGTTCTGCTCCAACACCCCCATGGTGTTGAAGCCCATCCCCAGTCCAGGCTGGGGCATTTCAGGTGCTGCTCTGGGCTCTGGAGCTCGTCACTAGACACCAAGCTTTTGCCCATGATTTGCTATCTCAAAATAGGTTTCTACTTTTCATTGCCAGTAGCACCAGCTGGAGGGAGAAATAAAAATCAGAGATTGGTTCTCATTGGCCAAAGTGTTGAGTTACAGGCAGATTAGGGGTGTCCAAAAGGAACTGAGGGCAGAAAAAACTGAACATCTGGTGAGAGTTGTAGTGCCTAAAGGGAATGGGCGGCCCCAGCACTGAGAAAGGGACTCTAATTTATTGCAGCTTTACAGGCCAAAGCTGTGATTCCTTTGGTATGAAAGGTTAATTTGCCACACTCTGGGATATAGGCACTTACTGTGAGCATGGAAAGGCTGGAGGAGCCTGAACACCCAGCAGGCTCAAGACAGACAGAACAAGTGATGTGGTCCCAGCAGGGTGAGAGCACGCTTTGGGTGCTATGAAATGACAACATGACACGTTCACAGCCAGGATCACAAACAGGATGTGGGTGACAAGCATTGAGCTCTGCTGTGCCCCAGCCTGTGGGGGAGGAAGGAGCTCATAGGACAGCCAAAGTGCTCAGAAAGCAAAGCAGCTGCTACAGCTTTTTGAAATGGCATTTCTCCTTGCAGAGAGCACTTTGGGTGGATCCTGCTCTGCCTCCCGGGAGCGGGGCAGGAGGAGGGTGGGTGTACAGGCGGCACGGGACAGTGACACCAGGGGTTTGGGTTCGGCTCCGGGTGCTCTGGACCTCCAGCAGCAGAGGTGTTCTCACTGATCACGGGGGCACTGCAGGGACTGGAGAGTTCCCAGCAGCCAGTGGAACCTTTTCTCGGCTTATCCCCCAGGGGCTGAGGGGGTAACACAAGTTTACTGCAGAGGAAAGTGCAGCTGGTCTTCGAAGAATGCAATTTGATTTTAAATGGAACATTTTAATTAATTTGATGAATGCTACAGAGCCTGACCTTCTGAGGGGACTTAACTGTTCAACGGGGTCCTACCCAGTGCCCAGACCCTCCCACCAGGTCCTGGCTCCCTCCTGCTGTTCTGCTGAGCTGGTTCCTCCAGCCACACCCAGCACTTCCTTTCCCACGCGGGCCGTGTTCCCCTGTGGCAGCCGCTGGTCACACCCAGCTCTGAGCTCTGAGCAGAAGATGGCACTCGTGGTTATCGCGGGCCTGCCAGCCCTGCAAGGCAAAGGGGACTCACACTTATCCACAGACAGAGCCAGCAGCGAGTCCCGGTGCTCCTGGCATGGACCAGCTGCTGTTAGTGGTGTCACATCCAGCTGTGGCTGTGCCACACCAGATTGGAAAGAAGAAAGCTTTTTCATTTTTAAAAGCTTGAAGAGGCAGAAATCCACCCCACTGGGTTTGTGCAGAAGGAATGTTTCCCTGCCTTGAGAGGCAGCTTTGCCCAGTGTTTACAAACAGCTGCCTGTGGTGGGAAGAACCCACAGCTGCCTTTTCCGTCTGCAATCCTGCGGGGTGCTGTGGCAACCCAAATGGTTCTGTGACTCTCTGATAATAGAAAGGAACTTCCTCCTCTCCAGCCACCAGACCTTGCTGGGTACTCAGCCTCTCCTCCTGAGGGCACCAGTTGCTGCACGGTCAACTCACTTTCAAACCTTATCATTCATTTTTTTTGGACAGAGTTTTCCAGCGAAGGATGGATTTTATAAATCAATTAAACCGAGCTCATTTCAAAACAATAATGAAAACTTGTTGATTTAAAGACACGAACTCAAGAGATGAATAGAAGCAGTGGAAAGGCTTTGGATCCATTTCTAATCAGGGGCTGAACTCCCCAAGAGGATTTCCAAACCCTAAAGCCCAAAGATACCAGAAGTGTTGTATTGTACAAACACAGAATGTCATTCACAGCAGGAGATTACATTCTTATGTAAACCTGGCTTTGGGCAGCAGGGTTGAGACAAGTTCAGCTGCGGTCAGAAATGCCCCAGTGCTGCTCCACTGATTCTCCAGCTTCCCTCTGCAAAACACTCTACTCTGGATCCTGCCAGCCTTAGGTCTGACTGAGAGCTACTGAGAGAATCATGGAATGTCTTGGGTTGGAAGGGACCTTAAAGCTCATCCTGTTCCACCCCCTGCCATGGGCAGGGACACCTTCCACTATTCCAGGTTGCTCCAAGCCCCATCCAACCTGGCCTGGGACACTGCCAGGGCTCCAGAGGCAGCCACAGCCCCTCTGAGCAGTGCTGGCTGTCCAGGGCCTGTGGCCAGGCACAGGTGGACAGTGTGGCACCACGCCGTGTACAGGGCCTGTGCCCTTCCCACTGCCCGGGCTGCTCCCCACAGGGCAAAATGTGCCCATTGAGCCCCCACAGCATGGCGAGGTCCATCCACGGCGGGGTCCATCCACGGCAGGGTTCATCCTTGGCAAGGTCCATCCTCGGTGAGGTTCATCCTTGGCAAGGTCCATCCAGGGCGAGGTTCATCCTCAGTGAGGTCCATCTATGGTGAGGTCCATCCATGGCAGGGTCCATCCTCAGCAAGGTCCACCCCCGGCAGGGTCCATCCTTGGCAAGGTCCATCCCCGGCAAGGTCCATCCACGGCAGGGTCCATCCACGGCAGGGTCCATCCACGGCAGGGTCCATCCACGGCAGGGTCCATCCACGGCGAGGTTCATCCCCGGCAGGATTCCCGGCACAAACCCGATGGGGAATGTTAAGCGGGTTAGGTGGCAGGCGCTGGGGAAGGTGGTCACCCTCCGGGGATTAGGGGTCAGAACAATGGCCGTGCCTGTGTCCAGCGGGGACACAAAGGGCCGTTGTGCCCGGAGCACAAACTCCCGTTTATTGCCGCGGGGCTGACATGCCCACAGCCCCGCTCTCCAGGCCAGCACAAAAGCTTCCTTGCTTCAGATTGTTTGTTTATCTAAATTACAATGGTGCACTTAATTATGCAACGGGCAGAGCCTTGGCGACAAGGGAGGTGCTGATTGGGCTGGCAAGCCCTGGGCACAGCGGATGGTGCGGCCGCGGGCTCGGCAGAGGAGACGCGCCAGGACCGCTCTCGCAGGGGACCAGACCCCGGGGCGAAGGGGTGACGAGGAGCTCCCCACCCCGGGGCAGGAGCGGGGCCCCGGAGGAGCAGGGCCCCAGTCGGAGAGCACGGCACGGCACGGCACGGTCCGGCCCTCAGCATGACGGAAGAAATCCCTGCAGCACCCACCATGCCGGCGTGCAACGGGAGCGTTTCCCCGGAGCACGGCCCGCGCCCCGTCATCGGTGGCATCGATGAAATTGCAAAATCTGTTGGGACAGTCCCGTACGCAAATGCGGAAACGAGCCCTGACACTTCACCTGAAAAGGAAAATCTGGAGGAAAATAGAAATTCATTGGGAGAGGACATCACTCCTGGGAATTTTGCTGGAGAGAAGCGGTGCCAAGGTATCGTACGGGGCTGCCTGTCTCTAAGTGCTGGGAGAGAAAAGTTCTGTTCTATCTATAGCCTGATGAATAGCGGGATGTACTGCACGTGTTAGTCAAAATTCCTAATCTGGTGGTAGCTGTAACAGTGACTTGGAGTAATTCAGAGTCTGGGTCACATTTGATGGATGCAATGAACAGTTCGTAACTAAAGAAACGAGCAAATCTAAATCTGCTCTGAAAATCTGCCGATCTGCAGCCATTAAAACCTGATTGTCATCACTAATTGCTCCATCAGCCCATGTCTTGTGCTTTGTGTTTCCCAAAGAAAAGCGAGCGGAGAACAATGGGACACTACAGCAGGGACCAGCGGATATCCAGGACACAGGGACCAATGGCCAGGGATCAGGGGAAGGTAATGCAAAATGCCATCTGATGCGGGGTTTCCCTGATGTGTAGCAAAGACACAATGGATGCTGGATGTAGGTGGTTATTATCTTTTTAATTGGGTCAGACCCTTCTATTCCAGAGAGCAGTGACTCATTTCTCATCTGTGAGTTGCTGCACCTTAGAAACCACGGCTGGTATCTTCCCTACAGAGGTTTTACGAATCTCCTCGACCTTGGGGTATTGAAGCTTTGTGGGGTCTTCAGCCAGGAGGTCCCCAACAGCCTCATGAGGTTGGGAGATACTCTGTCTTCTGCTCCATGCTCAGAGGAGAACCTTGTGAGGCTGCTGGTGGTCACAAAACCCAAATTCTTTTCCTGCCTGATTCATCAAGTGTTGAATCCCCCAATGACCAACTACCCACAAAAAATTGCTCCCCTGAACACCTGCTACTGGGTCTGCTCTGCTCGTTTCTGGGTGAAAATGGTGGAAATGGACCCTCAGCCATCTCCTGTGGGTGAGCAGGGCTGCAGGGGGGTCACTGCCCATCCTGGTCAGGAGTTACAAACATACTGAGTATATGCATAAATGAACATACTTAATTCACTATGCAAACTGCAGCCACTCCTCCGAAAGGAGGAGTATTTTATGGAGAGTTACCAAAGGAGTATTTTATATTATATTTATTGGAGTGTTACTAGAGGAGAACAGCCGCGTCTCTCCGAGGGGGCTCTAGGCATTATTCCTTTCCACATCTCCCACCCACAGGCTCCTCCCATCTCTGTGGCTTTGGCAGTGGTGGGACAAGGGTGGCTGGACCGGGAGCTGCTGGGGATGCTCTGCCCTGATCTTTGAAGTGGGCTCTAAATGAGTCATGGGCTCAGCCCTGGAAGCAAAACCTGCTTCCATTAACAAAAGGAAAAATATCTGAACATTTGTCATGAGCAAATTAATATTTCATAGCAGCTGCCTAGGCTGTGAGGTGAATAGTGGTGGAGCTTTCCCACTTAGAGCTGACATCCATATTCCAGCTGTGCTGCTTTAGGAGCACACAATAAAACCTATTAAAGGATCTCTCATGGGCCCCCTGCACCCGCCCTGCAACCACAGCACTTTATCTCGAAATTGCAGGCAGCTTTTTAGTACCCAACCAATTTAGTCTAATTAATACTCTGGACCCCACAGGCAAAACCTTGAATAGACCATTTGTTGCAACATTAAAGCATCATTAACCACAGAGACGTGCCAAACAGGGCAAATGGGAGATGGCCATCGCCGCCAGGGCGGCCACTGCTGAGGGAGGGACACGTCCCAGTGGGGCACAGCTGGGCACTGCATGCAGAATAGCTCCCTTCCCTTCCCTTCCCTTCCCTTCCCTTCCCTTCCCTTCCCTTCCCTTCCCTTCCCTTCCCTTCCCGGGAGTGGGAGTACAACGGGGGAGGCATTAGAAAGGGCAAGCAATGAGTTTGGGAGCGCAGGGAGTCTCTCCAGCGTGCCCCAGGCAGCCCCGGTGTTGGGGTCCAGCCTGGCCGTGCTCCCCCTGTCCCTGGGGTGGGGGATGTGGGGCAGGAGCGGGTGAGTGTCCCCGGAGCCCCTCTCACCGCCGCGCCCGTGTCGCGCAGGGCCGGGGGGCACAGCGGGGCTGCCCGCGGGCAGCGCCGGGCCAGACACGGCGGCCGCTCCCGGCACGGAGACCCTGGCGGGCAGCGCCGACCCCACAGGGAACCCGGCCGGGGAGGAGGAGGAGGAAGAGGAGGAGGCAGAGGAGGAGGACACCGAAGAGGATGAAGTTCAGGTGATTGAAATCAAGAAGGAGAACAGCGAAGCGTCCCGCCTGCAGCAGAGAGACAGCGACAAGCAACCACCGCCCCCGGCCAGCCCCGGCTGCAACTCCCCGCTGGAGAAACGGGGGGAGCAGCCCGGCCTGGGAAAAAAGAATGACATCTCCAGACACAGCTATTCCAGATACAACACAATCTCCTACCGGAGGATCCGCAAAGGAAACACCAAGCAGCGGATCGATGAGTTTGAGTCCATGATGCACTTATGAACTGAGGGGAAGTGCCTAACACACCAAGCCTTTGCTCCAAGCTTGGTTTTATTTTGTTCCCCCAAGACGTGTCTCTTCACGCAACACAAGGTCACTGCTTTCCTTCTTTTTGTATATGATTTATAATACACTGTGAAAATTTAACATCTTGGCTTTGACAGGGGCAGAAGCGTCCATAGCGCAGGAAAATAAATAATCAGTTTGCTAAGTGCATACCCATTTGATTTTAAGGTTATCCTCTTATTTTGTCTCCACCTTTACAAGCGTGTTGAGACCACAGGAAGGCTGGAGCTGGCTGGGGCTCCTCTGGCTGCCGACACGCACGTGGCCCAAGCCACCAGCCGTGCAGTAATGAGCTGGCAGTGTGGCAGTCGTGACACTGCCAGGGCAGGGGGAAAAAGGGACGACTGCTGGCACCCCCCTGCTCTGTTTTGCAGTCTGCCTGTCCTTGTGCCTGATGGTGCCCTGGCAGCCTCCCTCTGCCAGCACCGTCCGTGCCCACGTTGTGCTGCGGGGGTGGAGATGCACCGACACCGCGGGCAGGCGCTGCTGGCTGGGAGCCGAAGGGGATGAGGGGGCACCGAGGCCCCTGTGCCCTTCCTGCCACCCCTCACTCGGGGTGTGATAGCACTGGGGACTCAGGTGTGAGCAGTGGTGTCACCTGCCTGCCCACACCGGCCCTGCTGCCCCCCGTGTGAGCGGGACTGTGACCCAGGGTGCAGCCAGCCCACACCGGGCTCCTCTTCCCCTGCTGTCCCTCCTCGCTGGCAGCCCCAGCCCTGGTGCTGGGGTCCCCACCAGGCCGGGGGGCAGCTGTGGGCAGTGCTGCTGGTGCTGGCTGGCCACGGTGTCTGCCCCGCCAGCCCAGGGTGGCCTTGGGCCAGTGGTACCGGTGACCAGTGCCATCTCCAGAGACGCAGCGGGGTCTGGGCTGGCCCTGAGGGCAGCAGCTCAGCCGGCACCTCCATGCCTGTGCCTGCGTGCACATGGTGAGCTTGGCCACTGCCAGGAACACCTAATCTCCCAATGCCACCAGGTCAGACTCTTAGGTGTCTTCTTGATTTTCATGCTAAGTTTAGACACAAAATTTTAAAGATTATTTTGTCAAAACCAGGTGAGTTTTATCCATTATTTTTGTCTCACCTGGACATTACCCTTCTCCATTTTGAAAGACCTTTGTGTAACCACCATGCAGTGGTGGCAATCTTTTAAAAATGTTTTACATTCAGATTTGTCTAGAGTTGGGATTTAGCTTTGCAATTGTCACTCCAGAAAGCATCTGGGAAAGCTGAGAACAGCTGGCAAGGGAGAGGAGGTAAGGATGGAGTTATACAGTGGCCTCCTGCAGCCATAAGTGCCTTTTTAAGGATTAGTTTTACATCTCCAGCAGCACTGATTATCGCTTTGACTTTTCTTGTTCTACATAAAGGCAATTATTTACTGGCAACGTGAAAATAATACAGGGCAATTCTGCATTGTGCCAGCAGACACAGCCCTCATTGTGCCATTCACACTTGTTTATTTGCTCCTTGGCCTGGGGAAATTCTGAGCTTCGCTTGTACCAACTTATACTGTGGGTCTGTTCCTGCTGACAGCTGCTCTGGGGGTGGCACGTCCCTCTTGAAAACGTGGTTACGGTGATTCCAGCCAAGGCCACGCTGGACAGGGCTGGGAGCAACCTGGGATAGGGAAAGGTGTCCCTGCCCATGGCACGGGGGTGGAACAAGATGAGCTTTAAGGTCCCTTCCAACCCAAACCACTCTGATTCTATCAGTCTTTGTGACCACTCCCAGAGCTTTCGGTGGGAAAGGCTCCCCAGGGCTTCCGAGAGCCTTGGACTCGCTTCGTACCTCCCCTGCACAGCAGCGCCTGCTCAGCCCAGAGCGGCAGGGGCCTCTCCCCTTCGCGGGGAGCTGGAAAAGGAAGGGGCTGGGATGCTCGGGGCCCCCAAGAGCCCTTCCCGAGAGCCTCTCCCGAGAGCCCTTCCCACCTGGCCTGACCCGCCGGGAGGGTGTGGTGTGAACAGCAAGGGGTTCACAATGGGCAGGGATGGAGTGCTGGGCCTCTGGCCATCACTGTGGTCAGCGGGCCAGATGCGCATGGGGAGGAGCCGGGCACGGAGCTGCCCGCACGGCGTGTGAGGGCAAGGGACACGCAGAGATCTGGGCCCTTGTCCTTGGAGCAGAGGCACTTTCAGGCAGATGCTGCCTAGGGCATGGCAACCACAGCCTGAAAATCCTTTCTGACGGCCGGCGAGTGAGAGGCGGAGCCCTGTGCAGAGAGTTGGTGCCAGGTGTCACGACACCTGCAGCAGCTGTGGCTGCAGCAACCAGCTCAGCAACTGCCCTTCCCTGCACTGAACGAGGAGCCAGCACGGCCAGAAATCAGGGGAATTGGCGCTTTGAAGGCTCTTCCTGCGGTGATGCTTTACGGTTCAACCTGGCTGTAACTCGGGAGGAGCCCCTAGAGAGGGTCCAGGTTGGTCAGATTTAACACACTGCACTCAGAGGAAGCAGCTTCATCTATTATCATTTATTCCTTTTTTTTTTTTTTTTTAAATTATTTAACACCGGGGACATCAGGGGCTCCTGTCCCCATCCCATGCACAGGTTTTTCCACCCGTGGTGCCTGGCCCTGCTGCTCCCAAAGCTGCCCGGCCCCACGGAGCAATGCCCAGCCCGAGTGTCCGTGGGGAGGAGTGGCACGGCCGCCCAGCGCCACGGCTGCCGAGCCTGCCGGAAAAATGCTCTCGTTTCTGGAAGACTGGGCTGACTGGTGCCATCGGAATGTTCTCAGTATGGAGCAACAGCAGGGCCCCAGCTCACTGCCAGCGGCCCCCAGGCGCCCTCCAGTCTTTGAGCAAAGATCCAACAGGGAAGTGAGCATTTACACAAGCAGGGCAGCGGCACACGAGTGACAGGGCTGGCGATGGGATGTGACTGTGACATATGACCGCCTGGTGCCTGCTCGGTGACAAGTGATTGAATGTCAGCAAACAGAATTTGATGAAATTCATGCTCCTGATACGAGCTGACTGCCCAAACAACGTCTGTGTCATTTTTCTGATGGTGACTGCGGGCTAGCTGCACTGAAGGAGGGAGAGAAAATCAGGAAGACAGTTGGAATAGGAGTCAACTGGGAAAATCTCTTGGGCCAATCAATATTTTGGCAGACTGAGCCTGTCAGATGCTGTCAGCACTGATCCACCCTGTCAGAGGTAGCATTATGCCAGGGCCTTCTGCAAACCCAAAGGAGAGGTCGGGGGGTGTGAGGCAGGACTGGGGCTCGGCTGTGCTCACCGGTGCCGTAAGCAGCGAGGGCCATGCTCAGCCCAGGTACGCCAAGGGCTTGTGCTGGAGCTGCCCCTCATCTCTGCAGGGGTACAGGGAGCAGCATCCCTCAGCAGGAATTCCCAATGGGAGCGGGGTAGAAACCCCGCTTGGTGTTACGTACTCTGGATCTCACAGCCCTGGCACACAGAATTTATTCTCCCATCAAATCCGTCCCATCGGTGACTGGTGATGGATTTTGGAGATGAAGAGTTTCACAGGAAGGACAACACTTGCCCATGACAGTGAGTCCAGAGGGAGTTTGGTGTGCAGAGCCTGGCTGTGCCATGCAGCCTGGGCTGAGGGAGCAGCAGTGCTCCTGGAGAGCCCCCAGAAAGCCACAGGGGCTCAGGGACATGGGTGGGTCCTGGCAGCCCCATGCTGGGACAACCTGGCTGCCCTGGGATGAGGAGCTTCCAGGCTGGCCTCTGGATCGTGCCTCTGGCAAGAAACAGGATAAACCTCTGGTTCCCTGCTCCAGCAGCTCCTCTCCCCACCACGCAAAGCGAGGCACGTGTGTCCTCGCTGTCCCAGCACAGGGAAGGACTGCTCCAGGCCTCTTCTGCAGCCCTGGTGGGGCTGACCCCCATCCACCTCCCACTACAAAATGTGGGCTTTATCAACGTGCAATTGATTCCTCACAGAACCCTGATCCTCATCTGTCACACAACAGGTCCCACAGGGAGGGATCCTGCAGCCAGATCCAGCGCGGACACGGTGATGGATTTTTTGATGCATCGGTCAACAAACTTCCAGTTTCTGTGGAGGAATAAGCAGCCCAATTGGCTGCTCACAAAATTACAGGGCCCTGGAAGTATTTCTGTAGCTTATGCTGCTGTGGGTGGGAACTGAGGGATGTTTGCTTACAGCAGGATGGGGACTTCGAAAAATATTTCCATTTAATAATACAGAAAATGAGTTTTCCTCAAAGTCTTCTCCAGTGAGGGAAAATGAGGCTGATCTGTTCAGGCACTGTCACGTGAGACGTGCTGCTCTCGGTATTCGGGTCCCTCAACGCGCTGGTATCAAACCACGGATTCCAGCTATCATTTGGAAATGCACTTCCCGTTCGGTAGCTGCTGTCACACCTCGGCGGTCCTGGCGCAACTGGGCTGCCCTCAGTCCGCGTGGTAAGTGCCAAACTGCCACTTCTGATAAGGGTTTGTGGAGTCACAGGCTTTCACCCTCAGGGCTTTGTACGAGGGATCCACTTCCAAGCAAGCCAGCTGCGGGAGGTGCTGGTGCTCCGAGATGATGTGGTCGGTCTGCAGGAGAGAGAGGAGGGCTTAGGGGGCCCGGGCTTTGGCAGGGCTCAGGCTTAGGGGCCATTCAGGCTTTAGGGCTCCTGCAGCAGCAGTTCTACTTTCCCTCTGAGAAAGCCCAGCCCCGTACAGTGTGCCCTTTTTTTGGCTTGTCCCTAATACCTGGATATCTTTGCTGACTTACAGGGACTTTGGTGTGAGATCCAGGCCTGCACCTGTTGCTGAGCCAGGCTCACGCCACACCTGTTGTGCTTCCTGGAATACTCTCACTGTCTGCGTGGCAGTTACCACGGAGGGAGTCACTCGGATGGGATTTGCTACCTAGGGAATGTACAGCAGGCGACTGATTTCCGTGTTTTAGTTTGTTGGCTGATGAGCTCAGCACTGGTACTGCACTGAAAAGGATGTCAGGCACCAGCCCCGGAGCTCAGGTGCTGGGGCAGTACCTTGCACTGTGAAAGAACAAAGAGTCTGAGTGATCGCCATCCTTTTGCTTTTCACATCTCATTGGATTTACCTCTCTAACCCCAGCGGTCAGCCAGGTGATGCTGCAGGTGCTGCCCCAGGCAAGGGACATCGACTCTCAGGGCCAGCTCATTAACACCGAGGTGAAATGCTCCTGGTGTGGAGGGGGTCTGGGCAGGAGCTGCATCTTTGTGCAGACAGGAGCTGCACTTCACATCATTAGACAACACAATGACTGATGTCAGGAGAGGGTAAAGCACTGCAACTCCTTTAGCCAACAACCACTGAGCTCTCCTCAGACTCCTGTTGCTGGCACCAGTAAAAGAGCACCACCAAATCCATCTCACCCTCAGCTGAGATATCAGGCTGGAACAGGAGACAAGACCTGCCCGTGCCCCATACAGCTCCCTGGGCATTTCTGCATATTCTTCACAAAGTGAAATGACAATTTTCAGTAAGTGGATAAAAATGTTCCTGTAGTTTTCCCCAAACACGCAAGGTGAGCCTGTGGCATTCTGGCATTCAACACTTTAGGCTGAAAAAACCAAAGTGGAACAGGAAATTGTCTATATATTGAGTGCGTAATTCAACTCCATTTTTTCTTTCTTAAGTGAACAGTGTTTCTTTCTCAACAATAAACTGTGCCATTTCAGAGCATTTTGGACAGCTGCTTACACCAGCCGTGACTCTTTGTGCAGCACAGGCAATTAATGCGAGTATCCATTCTTTTCCTTTCCATAAATGCTTTCTTTAAAACCCCCTGTGAGCTGAGAGCCGATCGATACTGACTCGTCTCCCTTTAAGTGCTATCGACGGTTTCTGTCTAGAACCAGGATGTTCTGTAACTCTGCTGCGGCAGTGGCAGCACCTGCCATGTCCCCAGTGTCCCCCTGTGTCCCCCAGCCTGGCAGGCTGGGTCAGGATGCTCGTCACTGGGCCTGACACAGCCCCTGCAGAGGGGCACGAGCAGTGTCGGGGGGCCGGGCACCAACACGTGTCTCAGGTGACAGGTGGCTTTGGCAAAGCGGGCAGCAGAGGGTGGGGCACCCCTGTGCCGGGCTGTCCCCCCGTCAGCGCTGTCCCGGCACGCTGACCCATCCCGGGATGGCAGGGGCTGCATCACTCACCAGCCCCGGCTGGACAGTGGCCAGTGACCTGTGGAGCCAGGCCAGGCTGCGGCTCCTGCCCTGGCAGTGGCGCAGGCCCACTGCTCCCACGATGGCAGACGGGGCGAGGCAGAGCTCTCCGTGCTGGATCAGCCTCAGCCAGGTGTAGTTGAACTTCTGGTTCTGTGGGGAGAGAGCAGGAAGAGACACGGCCCCGTCAGGCTCCATCGCAGGGCTGGCTGGGGATGGCCACAGCTTCTCTGGGCACCCTGTGCCAGGGCTTCACCAGCCTCACAGGCAGGAATTCCTTCCCAATACCCCATCCATCCCTGCCCTCTGGCAGTGGGAAGCCATTGCCCCTTGTGCTGTCACTCTAGGCCCTTGTCCAAAGTCCTTCTCTGGCCCTCTCAGAGCCCCTTTAGGCACTGGAAGGGGCTCTAAGGTAGAGCTGGATGTTCAGCATCAGCACACAAATCACAGGCTGGTGTTTAAATATTTCTGTTTTCATGTGCAAACTCATAGCTTTATCAAACCTTCCTACAGCAGCTGAATTTGCTGTTTCTGACACTGTTGCTTGGCTACAGGCTGTGCCAACAGGCAATTCCTGCCCCTTGCTGCTGCCAGGCATCACCTGGCCATGTCCCCAGGCGGGAAGAGCTTCAGTTAGCTCCCAGGGAGGGGACAGGTCACCACGGCGAGGCACAGGAGCTCCACGCCAAGCGCCACAGGCAGTGTGACACACCCGGGGTGTGTGCAGACTGTCCTTACCGTGTTGTTAACATCACACTCCTCAAAAGCCAGAGTGGAGCCTTCCACAGCGATGCACCCTGCCAGGGCCACGTTAACGAGCTGGGAAACAGCAACAAAAGGCAGATTTAGACATAAATTCCCAAGAAGGGAGAGAGGATGTTACACTGCACTGAACCTGCTGGGTTCACAGGACTCTGATTAATACTGTTCACATAACAAAGGAAGGCAGAAAAGAGTGTTCCAGGCCAGGCTGGACAGGGCTTGGAGCAACGTGATCTAGTGAAGGGTGTCCCAGCCCATGGCAGGGGATGGAATAAGCTGAGCTTTAAGGTCCCTTTCCACCTAAACCATTCAGGGACTCTGTGGTGGAGGAGAAGGGGAGCTTGACGTGGTTTCTCCCACCAGGCACCAAGCAAGGGGCTTGTGGAGGCAGCATTGAATTCAAAAGGACTTTAAGGTGTTCTCTGCCCACTGCCCCCGGCGAGGCACAGGTTCTGTGCCCAGAGCGGTGCCGGTCCTTCCTCCCGGCCCCGCAGCGCCGGGAACGCGAGCGGCTGCTGCGCTCTGCTGGCGGCAGAGCCGTGCTACAGACCCTGTACCCACAGACCCTGCACCTACAGACCCTGCAGCTACAGACCCTGTACCCACAGACCCTGTACCCACAGACCCTGCACTCACAGACCCTGCACCTACAGACCCTGCACCTACAGACCCTGTACCTACAGACCCTGCACCTACAGACCCTGCACCTACAGACCCTGTACCCACAGACCCTGCACTCACAGACCCTGCACCTACAGACCCTGTACCCACAGACCCTGCACCTACAGACCCTGCACCTACAGACCCTGTACCCACAGACCCTGCACTCACAGACTCTGCACTCACAGACCCTGCACTCACAGACCCTGCACCTACAGACCCTGTACCCACAGACCCTGCACTCACAGACCCTGCACTCACAGACCCTGCACTCACAGACCCTGCACCTACAGACCCTGTACCCACAGACCCTGCACTCACAGACCCTGCACTCACAGACCCTGCACCTACAGACCCTGCACCTACAGACCCTGCACCTACAGACCCTGTACTCACAGACCCTGTACCCACAGACCCTGTACCCACAGACCCTGCACTCACAGACCCTGCACCTACAGACCCTGCACCTACAGACCCTGCACCTACAGACCCTGTACCCACAGACCCTGTACTCACAGACCCTGCACCTACAGACCCTGTACCCACAGACCCTGCACCTACAGACCCTGCACCTACAGACCCTGTACCCACAGACCCTGCACTCACAGACCCTGCACTCACAGACCCTGCACCTACAGACCCTGCACCTACAGACCCTGTACTCACAGACCCTGTACCCACAGACCCTGTACCCACAGACCCTGTACCCACAGACCCTGCACTCACAGACCCTGCACCTACAGACCCTGCACCTACAGACCCTGTACCTACAGACCCTGCACCTACAGACCCTGTACCCACAGACCCTGCACTCACAGACCCTGCACCTACAGACCCTGTACCCACAGACCCTGCACCTACAGACCCTGCACCTACAGACCCTGTACCCACAGACCCTGCACTCACAGACCCTGCACTCACAGACCCTGCACCTACAGACCCTGCACCTACAGACCCTGTACCCACAGACCCTGTACCCACAGACCCTGCACCTACAGACCCTGTACTCACAGACCCTGTACCCACAGACCCTGTACCCACAGACCCTGCACCTACAGACCCTGCACCTACAGACCCTGCACCCACAGACCCTGCACCTACAGACCCTGTACCCACAGACCCTGTACCCACAGACCCTGCACCTACAGACCCTGCACCCACAGACCCTGCACCCACAGACCCTGTACCCACAGACCCTGTACCCACAGACCCTGTACCCACAGACCCTGCACCTACAGACCCTGTACTCACAGACCCTGTACCTACAGACCCTGTACCCACAGACCCTGTACCCACAGACCCTGTACCCACAGACCCTGCACCTACAGACCCTGTACTCACAGACCCTGCACCTACAGACCCTGCACTCACAGACCCTGCACCTACAGACCCTGCACCTACAGACCCTGCACCCACAGACCCTGCACCTACAGACCCTGCACCTACAGACCCTGTACCCACAGACCCTGTACCCACAGACCCTGCACTCACAGACCCTGTACCCACAGACCCTGCACTCACAGACTCTGCACTCACAGATCCTGCCCCTACAGACCCTGCCCCTACAGATCCTGCACTGGGATCCCCGCCCTGCACTGCGACCCCCGAGCCGGGGCAGGGAGCCGGGGTGGGATCCCCTGGGATGCCCATGTGATGTGGGACTTCCCACCACGAGAGACTTCTCACCCGAGGGCACATCCAGCCCTGAGGCACATCCACCCCAGGGGCACATCCTGTCCTGGCACTGCCATGTGCCCAGCTCAACCATCAAAACACCCACCTAGCTCTCCAGAAGGAAACTATCCCTTCTATCTGTGACCTATTTCTTTACAAAAATACCGTGGAATCCAGGCCTCTGTGCCGTATCAAACATCCGAAATGCTACCGAAGGCCAGGAAGCTGCGCAGCAGCGTGCGGGATGCTGCCCGGGGCACAGCCATCCCCCGAGAACAGTGAATCCTCTGGGCACGTACCAGCCCACTGGCCTTAACCAGGGGAGCTTCCAGATCCGGGTAGACGTTCTCCAGGTACCACTGGAAGCTCTTGCACTGGAGCTTCTTTCGCAGCTGGATTTGCTGGGTCAGGTCGCCGACGTCCACGTTCTTTAGGAGCAGGTGGTAAGCGTGGCCGTAGAAGAGCTCCTTGTACTCATCCAGCCACACCTCTGCCACACGGGCCAGGTTCCTCTCCACCGTTCTCACCCGGTCTTTTGGGAAGGAATAAGGATTGTCATTCCTGAAAATGTGCCCAACTCTGGAGCACGGAACTATCTCGATCTCTCCTCCGCACATCCAGACCTGAGAAACAGAGGTCACTGGTAGAGACACGAGCTGATGTTGGGTGCTGGCTTTGTGCAAGCCAGGAGAGAACCAGGAAGTCAGGTGCCAGGGGAGATGGGGTGTCCAGCACGGAACTGTCCCTGGGCAGCCCCTACCTGAGCCCCATCACCCACCCAGGCTGGCAGGGGTACAGGCACGTGACAGTGACCTACCTTGAATGAAATCTCCATATTTTCCCCTCCCCAGACATCCAGCCCTGGGTCGTACATTCCCAACTCAAAAAAATACTTCTTATCGATGGAGAAGAGGCCACCTGCCATGACGGGGCACCTGGGAACAGAGAGGCCACACGGTCTGTCAGTGGCCGTGACAGAGAGGGCATTGGCATGGCTTTACCTGGCCTGAGAGCTGCAATGGGGCAGGGAAGGGAAAAAGGCAATGGAATGTTCTCCTGGCCCTGCAGCACGGCTGACACGCCAGCAGTGCCATGCATGGGGAGAGAGGCCTCCTGGGCTTTGGCCGTGCCTGGCGGTGGGACTGCCCAGCGCACCTGTGCCTCAGCTGTCCTGGCAAGCACAGGAACAACGCTTGGCCACAAAAGAACAACATCTGGCCTCAAAGGAGCCTTTGCTGCTAAGTTATTACCAAAGGAACAGGCTGGTTTGCAAAGCTCTCGCATTTGCTTTTTTTTACCTTATTATATCAGTCTCCTTGATTTTATTTTTCTCAATGACCTCTTGTGGAATCTGCTTCCATCCAAAATTCATTGGCCAAGTAAAAATCCCACGCTGGAAGTTGTCCACGGTCATGTAACTAAACAGAAAAAAGATCGGGCTGACTAATTCTGAGTCACATTCCTGATTGAAATGTCACCCCTAATGAGTGAAGATGAATATCTGTAGGTAATTAAACCAGGATTTTAACAATTTCATCAGGAATCCTCTTCATGTACTAAAAGTTGTGAAAAAGCGAACAGGTGTGTGATAAACACAGGCCACATCCACAGCTAATGTTAATTTCTGGTGTACAGCAATGTTCTGTGTCCCCTGTGGAAAGCTGCTGGAGGCCGGTTATGGGGTCCAGAGTCACGGATCCACTGCCTGGAATGGATCCATGGTGGTCCCAGTCAGAGGTTTCGCTCAGGACACCAGCTCGGGCAGTGGGATTCCCAGGGATGAGCTGCCTCACCTCATGTCCTTGTCGCTGATGACCTCGATGACGGGGCAGGCGACCTTGGCCCGGTGCAGGTGGACCCTCTCCAGCAGCGGCTCCAGCCATCCCACGTTGCACTCCACATGCGAGTCCAGGAACGTCAGGACAGTGCCTGCGGCACAGGCCAGGGAGGGTCAGGCCTTGGGCACCCCAACCCAGCCCCTGCTGAGCAGCCTCCCCAGGCACCCTGCGGGCTCAGGGTGCTGCTGACTGTGCCACAACCCCCCTTGGCTCCCCAGACCTGCCCAGCCACAGCCAAGAGTGTTTTTTCCCTGCTCTGGACAGAAATGGCCATGTGGGTGCTGACACAGCCTGGCTGGGGCAGGTGGTGGAGCTGGGGCTGGAGATGCCGACAAAAGGACACTCCTGGTGCATGGGGAGGGACAAACTCAAGTGCTGGAGAGGGATGCCCAGCACCTCTGGGGTTCTGACATGGCTGGAACACGGCTCCCGTCCTACCTTTGGCGACCTCTGCTCCCGCCAGCCTGGCCCGGATCAGACCGTGCCTCTCCTTGAGACGCAGGATCTTCACCTTGGGGAACCGCGACATGTACGTGTCCAGCTGCTCCTTCAGGTACTCTGCAGGGTGCAGAGAGTGAGGCTGACTTACCCACTGCCACCCACATACAGGGTGAAAAGCCACATGCAGATTTTCCCTGGAAGCACCTCCAGGCACACCAGGTCCTCAGGTCTGGGGTGGGAACATCTGGGCACGGTGCGCGGCTCCTTGTGTGCATGGTGTGAGCTCTGAAGCCCACCTGAGACAGCACCTGAGACAGCACCTTTCCTGGAGAACCAGCAGTCGGGAAATTACATCACTCCTACATTTTTAAGGCCTGAAGTCAGCAGGGAGTGGAAGCATCACAACACAGGGGTGGGTACCGGCTGAAATGCCAATGGAAGGCACTGTGCAGCGCAGATCCCGGCTCACCACTGCTCCCACTGCAGCTCCCTGTCCTCTGAGCCACCCGGGAGTGTGTCCCCCACACTGGGAACACGGGGCACCTGCCTGGGAGCTGCACAGCGAGGGGTGAGAGCATCTCCTGACTGCACAACCCCTTGAGCCAGGACGCCCCAAAGATGAATGGGCTGGGCAGGTCCCAGCTCCCTGGTGCTCCTGGAGCCTCTGGCAGCCTCTGCCTTCATCCCCCACAGGCAAGCCCAGCATCCCAGGGCTCTGATCCCCCTCAGCCCCAGTGCAAGCTAGGGATGCACTTCAATACAGCGGAAGGAGAAAATGTGATTTCTCTCCCACTTAGAATTGAATTACAGAGAATAAACTGCATTTTGCCCTCAAGTTATATTAGTTTCATAAAGGCAGCAGAAGCTTCACCTACCCTTAGTGCTGAAGTCATCCACCAAAATGACTTCCTCGATCAGGTGCGGAGGAGACCGGCTGAGGACGCTGTGCACGGAGCGCAGGAGGGCCGACCACACCTCATCCACGAAGCACATGATGATGCTGGTGGTCGGGAGGTCGTTGTGGACCTGCTGCTCAGAGCACCTGCAACAGCAACATGGGCTCACAGGTGAAGGCCAGTCACACTCCTGAAAATCTGCAGGCTCTGTTTGTGGGAAAATGTGTGGGGAGGGGGAAAATGCCCGATGTGAAATATGGAGGGAAAGCCCTGCAGTGTTGGGAGGGAAACAGAGGGGTCAGGGGGGAACCCCACACACAGCCCCATGACCCCTCTCATGGGCAGCCCCATGGGACAGGATGTACTCACTTGGTTCTGACAGGAACCTATTCTGAAGGAAATTTAGAGGAATTTCAGGGCTTCACAGTTAATCAGCAGTGCTCTGGCTAAGTGAAAATCACCCCAGAATTACTCTGTGTCACAATCCTTGAGATGTGTCTTTCTGTCTCAGGGAGGTCAGCGGGCAGAAAACACTGAAAAGTTCATTTTGGATCCAGTCCTGCCTCCACAAGCCGCTTGCTGGGCAGCTGGTGAGCAGAACTGGGTCACGCCCCCTTGTCCTCCACATAGAATCCTGGAATAGTTTGGGTTGGAAGGGAACTTAAAGCCTCTCTCTTTCCAACTGCTCCCATGGGCAGGGGCACCTTCCACTAAACCAGGTTGCTCAGAACCCCATTCTGCCTGGCCTCAAACTTCCAGAGATCCAGGGGCAGCCACAGCTTCTCTGGGTACCCTGTGCCAGGGCCTCCCCACCCTCACAGGGAACAATTCCTTTCCAGGATCCCATCTAACCCTGCCCTCTGGCAGTGAAAAACCACTGCTCCTTGTCCTGGCACTCCAGGCCCCTGTCCAAGGTCCCTCTTCATCTCTCCTGGAGCCCCTTTATGCACTGGGAGGGGCTCTGAGGTCTCCCTGGAGCCTTCTCTTCCCTTACTCTCTCAGCCCCAGGACCCCTGATTTGGACTCTGCGCTCCCCACAAGCCTCCTGCCCATCACACTCCTCCTCAGGGCCCTCTCCCTCACATCAGCTGCAGGGACACAGTGCCCAGGGAACACCAGCATTGTCAGTAAAGCTCCAAAAGCAGCGAGCATTGTGCACGGAGACACATTGATTGGCCAGATTTCAGTGGTCTCATCCAGTACTCCAGGAAGAATCACAAAAGGAACTGGAATCTAAACTGGGAGAGACTGGAATACACCAAAAAATAATGAGCTGTTTGGCTCCCAAGAGCTGCCAACAGCCACTGCCCTGAGCTGGCCCTTACAGCCCAGTCCCTGCTGTGCCAAGGGGCCGAGGGCAGAGCCTTCACAGGCTCCTGCCAGAACCAGGGTGCCCAGGGCAGCTCCGTGCCCCATGGCAGCAGCAGCTCACATCCCCAGGGACGCGCCCTGTTTGGCCAAGGTGTTCCCCGTGACGGCAAAGCATCTCCTCCCGGGCAGGTGCGTCACTGCCCGGAGCTGCTTCCTGCTCCGCAGCTCCGGGGCTCTGCTGCCCAGACCAAACCCAGCGCTGGCTTAGTGCCACCACAGCTCTGGTCCTGTGCACAGGTGGCTTCTGTAGGTGGCATCAGGAAGCAGCCCTAGCTGTCTCCCCCCTTCCCTGCTCCATTCTTCCCGTGCAGGATCTCACCTCAGCATGCACCACCAGCACTGTGGGAACGTCTGCACTGTCTCGTGGGATGGGGGATAATCACGGCACAATTCCCACCCCACCTGTGGTCTGCGAGCATGGGAAGAGGGATGTGGGAGGGTCTCTGCACCTCTCTGCAGTCTCTCACCTGCCCAGGGGCTGAGAGATGCTTGCAGGAAGGGCTGAGTGTAAGAGATGAGCCTGGCACTCACCTGAGCTGGCACCTTCCCTGCCCTCCCTGCAGCTCTCACAACCACAGAAGGGCTCAGGTTGAAAAAGACCTTTAAGATCATCAAATCCGAGCCTCAACCCAGCACTGCCAAGCCTACCTGGCAGGGCAGCTCAGGATGGGGCTCCCCAGCCTCTCGTCCTTCTGTTGCCCTTGCCTTGTCCTGCTCTTCTCTGTTGGCAGAGAGTGACTGTTTTCAAGTGCAGTCCCGAGATGTGCAGAACCACGCACACGTTTCATGACGACAGCTGTAACTGTGTGCCAGCTTTCCAAGCCCAAACTCCACGTCCCTCCCCGCATGTGCCCACAGACCAGAGCCCCCCAGACTGCCTTTCCAGTCCGTGCCTGTTGCATGGTGCCAGCACTCAGCACGTCTCCTGTGGGGGTTTCTGGAGCCACCGCAGTTCCCCGGCCGGGAGGGCCCTTGTGGTGCCTCTTCCTCGAGGGAAGGGCCACGGCAGCCTGAGGTGTGAGAGCCCCTCCAGGCAGTGGGGCTCCTGCTGCCCACACACACCCACGGGGTGCAGGCTCCAGGAACCAACGCACGAATTCTGAAGGCAGCTATGCTCAGAGCTGCACCTGACACACCAGGTACAGCGTTCTGAGGCACAGAGAGGCCTGACCCCATTACCCGTGCTGCGTGTCCTGGCCCCTTTGGGCAGCCAGGCTCAATGGCTTATAACAACCTGCAAACTTTACCCAGAGTTACACTTAACAACAAACTGCTCTAACCTGGACAGGCAAAAGCCATCTGACAGGTAGCATGGCTGAAGTGGAGGGCTCGGTGTGCCCCCAGCAACCCTCCCCAGAGCCATGGAGCCCATTCCCAGGGTGCAGCACAGGGGTGTGTGCAAGGGGAGCGGATCTTACCCAGCAGGCCTGGTGTCTGCGATGGCTCGATCCACAGGGATCAGATCGCTGAGGTAGACATTAAAGTTTCCTTCTTTCCATCTACTTTTTGCTTCTTCTTGTTTTTCATCAGGGACTGCAACAGGGTGTCCAAATTGGCCAGGAGCTCGGGGGTCTCTTGGGGCGAGCGTTGCATCCATGGACAGAACTCTGTGCATCCCTGGGCTGCTGCCCGGCTGCTCCTGCCCATCCCGGCCAGTGCCAGCTGCCCCAGGAGCTGCTCCTGCCTGCTCCTGCCCAGTGCCAGCTGCTCCAGGAGCTGCTCCCGCCTGCTCCTGCCCATCCTGGCTGGTGTCAGCTGCTCCAGGAGCTGCTCCCGTCTGCTCCTGCCCATCCTGGTCAGTGCCAGCCGCTCCAGGAGCTGCTCCCGCCTGCTCCTGCCCATCCTGGTCAGTGCCAGCTGCTCCAGGAGCTGCTCCTGCCTGCTCATGTCCATCCTGGTCAGTGCCAGCCGCTCCAGGAGATGCTCCCGCCTGCTCATGTCCATCCTGGTCAGTGCCAGCCGCTCCAGGAGATGCTCCCGCCTGCTCATGTCCATCCTGGTCAGTGCCAGCCGCTCCAGGAGATGCTCCCGCCTGCTCATGTCCATCCTGGTCAGTGCCAGCCGCTCCAGGAGATGCTCCCGCCTGCTCATGTCCATCCTGGTCAGTGCCAGCCGCTCCAGGAGATGCTCCCGCCTGCTCGTGCCGGTCCAGTCCAGGGCCAGCTGGCCCGGGAGCTGCTCCTGGCGTCGCACCCAGCGTCCGGCTCCTGCCACCCATCGCGGTGGCCCCAGCAGTGGCAGTCGCAGCGTGGGCACCATCACTGCTCTTGTCAGCAAGTTCTTTGTGCTTTCCATGTCCCCTTGTGGCGTTCCCCGCAGAGTGGGGTCCGCGGCGCGGGGCTGCGGGGCTGGCGAGGTTCATCCCCTCTTTGCTAATGAGGACGAAGCGAGTTTTGGAGGCAGTTTCTTTCCGTCCCACGTTTGTTTCCTCTGGTCCAGGCTGCGCTGCCGTCCCCGCACCCCGGGCTGCCGGGCCGGCCTGTCCCGCCGTGCCCGAGGGACGCCGCTCGCTCCCGCCGCCGGCGTGTCCGAGCAGCGCCGTGCCCGTCCCGCCGAGCGGGGCTGCCCGCGGGGTGCGGCTGCGCCCGGGGGCCGGGGGCTGGCGGGGAGGCGGCGATGGCCCCGGGCCCCCGGCCCCGTGCCCGGCGGGGGCTGCTCCCGGCTCCCCCGCTGCCTTCGCCGGCGCCTCAGGGCCGCGCCGGGGCCGCGCCCGCACCAACCCCGGCCCCGGCCCCGGCCCCGGCCGCTGCCCGCGCCCCGCCGCCTCCCGCAGCAGCCGCCCGCCCGCCTCGCCGAGGGAGAGGCGGAGCGCGGCCATGTCGAGCAGCACCCAGGCCACCGAGGCGGCGAACACGAAGGCCAGGGCCCGCCCGCTGCCGCGGAACAGCCGCCGCAGCCCGCTCATCCCGGGCGGGCGCGGGAGCCGCCGGGCCAGCGGAGCGGGAGGCGGGACGGGGACGGGGATGGGGACGGGGACGGGGATGGGGATGGGGCCGGGACGCGGCTGCCCCCGCCCCGGGACCCGCCCGCGCTGGAACCTGACCCGGGGAGCCGCCCGGCCCCGGCGGGACATCCCGGGAGGAGCGGGGCTGTGGCTCGGGGGAGGCGTCCTGGGGGATGGGTGGTGTAGCTTGCGGGGGGGACATCCCCAGGGACCGGTGATGTGGCTAGGGGGGGACACCCCGGAGGACCAGGGAGGTGTTTCGGCGCGCCTCTGCCCGGGGGAGTGGGAGGGAGCGGGGCCGTGGCTCGGGGGTCCCCACCGGGGGCAGAGGGGCCGTGGCTCGGGGGAGCCGTGGTGCGTGTCCGTGCTCCACGTGGCAGCCGGCGCGGCAGTCGGTGGTTGAGCCGCTGCTGAGGACGTGGGTGTGTTCCACACCCCGCTCAATTACAGGGCACGGGAGCCACGCTGGCGAAGCACGGCAGCCTCCGGTGGGCTGAGCCGGAGAACGCCAAGAAAGGAACCAGCGAGGAACCACCCTCCTGCTCCTGCTCCGGCCCTGGACCGCAGGCTGGGACGTGGCAGGCTTTGCTGGCAGTGCTGGCTGTGCCCGCTGTTCTACATGTGCTGACTGTGCCACCTGTCCTGGCTATGCCAGCTGTGCCATGTGTGATGGCTGTCCTGGCTGTGCCACCTGCGCTGACTACCCTGGCTGTCCAGGCTGCACTGGCTGTGGTGGCTGTCCAGGCTGTTGTGGCTGCCCTGGCAGTGCCAGCTGTGCCATGTGTGATGGCTGTCCTGGCTGTGCCACCTGCGCTGACTACCCTGGCTGTCCAGGCTGCACTGGCTGTGGTGGCTGTCCAGGCTGTTGTGGCTGCCCTGGCAGTGCCAGCTGTGCCATGTGTGATGGCTGTCCTGGCTGTGCCACCTGCGCTGACTACCCTGGCTGTCCAGGCTGCACTGGCTGTGGTGGCTGTCCAGGCTGTTGTGGCTGCCCTGGCAGTGCCAGCTGTGCTGACTGTCCTGGCTGTGCTGGCCGTGCTGGGTGTGCTGGCTGTGCTGGCTGTGCTGGCTCTGCCAGCTGTGCTGGCTGTCCTGGCTGTGCTGGTCATGCTGGGTGTGCTGGCAGTGCCAGCTGTCCTGGCCATGCTGGCCATGCTGGCCGTGCTGGCTGTGCTGGCTGTCCTCTCCGTGATGGCCATGCTGGGTGTGCTGGCAGTGCCAGCTGTCCTGGCTGTGCTGGCCGTGCTGGGTGTACTGGGTGTGCTGGCAGTGCCAGCAGTGCCAGCTGTCCTGGCCATGCTGGCCGTGCTGACTGTCCTGGCTGTCCTGGCCATGCTGGCTGTGCTGGCTGTGCTGGCTGTCCTGGCTGCCCTGGCCGTGCTGGCAGCTGAGGGCTGGGGCTGCCTGCAGGCACCGGGTGCTCCAGCCTGGGAGCACTCAGGTGAGCTGTGCAGGGCATCCTAAGAACACCCCAGGCCGCCCCACCACGCCTGGTCTGTGTGGCTGTAGAAATGGATTGACACCCAGGTACAGGGCCCCCAGTGTTCCCCGGCCTTGGCTGGTGTCGGGTGTGGGTGACACCCGGTGAACCATCAGCAGAAGCTGTTCCTGCAGACATGGTTGTGTAGGAGAGCCTGTGTGGGGTCAGGATATTTGGGAGATGCTCTGTGCAAGAGTAACTCCGTGCAGGGGTGAGCTCTGCATGCTGGGACAGCCACGCCAGACCCCCATGAGCGGATAGTACCATGAGCGGATAGCACTGAGTGGGCAGCACCACGCCTCGGAGAGTCTCTGCCATCCCACCGTGTCCAGGAGCGAGGACCCTGTCACCAGCAGGCACTGGCACACTGACCTTCTGGGGACTCGATTGCCCACACCAGAGTCCCCAGCCAGCAGCTCCCCTGTCAGCGAATGCCGCCAGTCTGCCTGGGGGGACACCTGGCACAGCTGCAGTGGCAGCCGAGGCACAGGGAGACACGGTCAGGTGAAGGAGCTGTGGGATCAGGTGCGAGGTGTGGGCAGCAGTTCCAAGAACTCAGGATATAAGCATTGAAGTGAAAGAAAAAAAGCCTGAGGTGGTATTTTGCAGCTTTATTAATCTTAGCTTAAACTCTCTTAAAGTTCTCTGGTATTAATAAATTTAATAGCAATGCACTGTGTCCCAAATCCCAAAGCAGGAGATTTTGTTAAATAAAGGGCTCCAACCCACTGCAATGCATATGAATATTGAAAAGAAATAAGTGGAAAAAATTATATCAATATTTATACTTCAAAAAATTAGTAATGTCAAAACCCAGGCTATGGTTACACTGTGTGATGGAAAACAAAGGAAACGTCCATTCTGTTGTTTTTCCAAGGCTTTTCTTTGCCAAGCAAACTCCTTCAGACGTGGCAGGCAGTTCTGATTTCAGAGGATTTGCATGTGTGGATGGTGCTTGAGGACTCTCAGTAAGAGGGAGGGAAGGATAAGATTGCAAAAACCATCTAAAGGGGAAAAAAAGAGCAGCATCTTGAGAGTAAGCAAGGGATGAACTTAAATGGAACAATTCTGTTTGTTTAGAAATAAAAGTTTGACGCACGCGGTCTGTGCTTCATTCACCATGCTGGCACAGATTTTCCATTTTCACCCGTTTTTTTCCCTTGCTGATGCTGACCCTCCCTCGGGCAAGGTTGAGTCCCCTCTGCTGGGACCTGCCTGGGGCCACGCTTCAGGCGTCAGCCCCCAAGCCGGCCCGGGTGCAGTGGGGCTCAGCACCAGCACGGGGACACAGCAGCACATTGTGGGTCCCTGGAGCTGCTGGAAGTGTGTTCCTCTGCCAGTGGGCCAGGCCAGCAGCCTCTTCCCTAATCCCTGGGCAAAAGATCCAGCCCTGCTGGGGCAGGGAGAGACCTGCGATGTCCTGCTGAGCTTTGGCTTCACACTTACGCGTTGTGACAAAGTCGTCACCGTCTCGGTGTGGTCAGGCGTTCCCTCCGCTCACTCTGCGCTTTGGCTCTCCTCCCTGGCAAGTACAAATGTTCCAGATAGCTGAACAGATTCCATGACACAAGACAGCTGCTTTTGTAGGGAGGAATTAATTTAATCAAGTACTCCATCATTAAAATAATCTGATGTGTCAGATGGAAAAGCACGGAAGCAAGCTTGCTTGAAGATGAAAACTCAACACTTTTTCAGCCAGAACTGTCCCAGAAGATAAGGCAATGTTAATATAACTCACTCTGGGTCTCTATATAATATTTTAGTAATGTAAATAATATATTGCCCGAAGATAATTTGTGAAGGAATGATCTCTTGCTAAAGCCTGGCTGGCTTGATAAATTGTATTTCTTCTATGGAGCATAAGAATCCCAGAACAGTTAGGGTTGGAAGGGACCTTAAAGTTCATCCAGTTCCACCCCTCTACCATGGGCAGGGACACCTTCCACCATCCCAGGTTGCTCCAAGCCCTGTCCAACCTGGCCTGGGACACTTCTAGAGATGGGGCAGCCACAGCTGCTCTGGGCAGCCTGTTCCCAGAATAAGAGACCAGGCAGAGTTGAAGACAATGCCGTGGTCCACAAAAGGCAGGATCAGACATGAGGCTGATCCCACCATGCCAAATACAAGGGCCCTTTTGGCTGAAAATAGCAGACAGTGGTGCAAACGAGTAGTACCAAAGCCATCCCCCTCTTCCACTTGCCACAAGGCAGGATCTGCTCTATTTTACTTGTTTGGTTATTTAATTACCTCTCCATCATAGAGCACCACAGTGTATTTTCTTAGTTCTCCTTACCAGGTATTTATTACAGCTGGGAAGGATTTTCTTTGCCCATTTGGTGCTGGAGATGGGGTTGTGTTTATAGGCAGCACCACAGAAGGAGTCAGGCATCACAGCCCTTGTCCAGCATGAAGCCATCGCCAGCATCCCGGCTGTCAGGGCACAGATTTTCCTCTGAAGCAGCACTGCGGGCACCAGGAACCTGAGTCTCTGGAGTTTCCTGGTGTTCTGCTAGCCCTGCAGTGTGAGCAGATCCACTATTTGTGTGGCAGCAAGTGCTGCAGAATCCAGCACCTGCCCTCCATGTGGCCGGCAGGCTGCTCCTCTACACCCTTCACCACTTCTCCTTAAATCACTTCCCAGATACACGCTGTTAACGGGATGAGGGAGTAGGTGTGTACACTGTGTAAGGAGTGGGTCTGTGCACTGTGCAAACAAAGATGTGTCCTATAGTATGTTGGCAAATCATGGATAAGCCTCAAAACTTATTTCAAGACTTGGTTCTCGTGTAGCTTTCAGGGAGAGGAGTTTCACCTCCACTGCGTGGTGGTTGCCAGCCCACTCCAAATGTTACCCACTCTAACGCCTGTGGGGGATATCTGGTTTCTCTTACCATGGAAGTTCAGCCAGTAAAACACTAGGAAACACTGAAGTTGGAGTACCCTGTCCCGTTGGGGTATTTGGTGGTGTTCTGGAAGTCTACACCCAGTCAGATGGGAATGAAAATGGAAACTTTGGAAGAAGAGTTTGTGGTCATGTTCTGCAGGAAAACCCCAAAGCTGTAGAGGTAGAAAGCTGGGAAATACTGGGCAATTGTGTGCTGGATGCTTAAAAATCTGAAGATGAAGAAACTAAAGCTTGCATTTCTATTTTGGAAGGTTTCTGGATTTTTAAGCTGACCTTGTTATCGCGGGATGGGTGATGGCAGCGAGGCCCCGGTGTTTGATGGCTGTTTGCACGATGTGTGATTGAGGGCAACTCTCCCCAAAACAGGGCTGGTTATGTAATCAAAGATTGGAATAGCTGTTCACGTCTGGATTTTGTTGTAAACAGTGCCTCCGACTGCCCATGGCTCTGGTTACTCTGCTGGCATTCCGTGCGCCGTGGCAGAGGGAGCGTGCCGGAATGCCGCTATTGTCAGCGGGAATGGGAATAGCAGCGGGCACCCTGATTTGCATAGAGGTCATGTTTTGCTAATATGTGTCTTGTAAAAGCAGACAGCATGTAAAAGAGGATGGTTAAAACCTGACCCAGCGATGTTTTTAAATTTCAAATTATGCATAACGTATGCATTAAATTAATTAGGGAATTCATTAAGAAGGGAAGAGTAAAGAAACTAGTGAGCAGTGTGCAGGATTAGTAATGTAAGCCATTTTCTATAATTGTTATATAGAATTTGTCTCATAACATTATCCTTTGATAAATTATTGCAGCATAATATGATATATGTAGCTTATTAACAGTTTCATTAATTACTATTAGAGCAAAGACGCTGAAGTCTGGCACACATAGAACAAGTGTTGAAGCAGATGGTAGAAATTAGTGAAATGCAATTGGTTGCTGAACCCTTTTACCTAATTACATTATTACATCAAAACAGTTAAACCAAATTTGTCAAGTTGTCGGCTGGGCACTGGGATGTTTGGAGCAGGGATCGCCCCTGGTCCCAGCTCCCCACGGGGTGCAGGGACCCTCTGGGCATCATCCCATGGCTCTGGTGCCAGGACCTCCTGCAGACCTCGACCTTGTCTCCCTCACCTGCATCCCAAGTTAGCCTCATATTCCTTCTCCTCCCCCTCCTTTCCCACTCAGCCTTGCCATCCTTGGACACGTGTCCCCAGGGCTGTGCAGGGAAGTAAGTAAGTCATCAGCACTCTGACTTGTTGGTTTCTTTATCAGGAACTTTGCCACATCTTCACTGGTGCCAGATTCTGTCAGGGAACATTGTCCTCCACACCCTCACTCAGAATGTTTAACTTTGGGATCAATAAGTCAGGCTGGTCTCAGCATCATTCCACACCAAAAGCAGCATGACCCTCCTTCCTCAGCCACTGCTGATGGCTTTTGTAAATAGGGTGAACTTTGAGCTGTTTTACCCCCAGTTAGGCAAGGGCTGGGCTGCACACACCACTTCTCCCACAGTACTGGAATGCACCAGCCTGGCTTCCCTGTAGGACACGGAGGAGCTTGGGGGAGGATCTCAGGGTATGGGGGAGGATCTCAGGGTCTGGGGGGTGCAGGGGTCCCTGTGCAGCCCGGGGCACCCTGCCTTAGAAGGGAAAGCCAGGGGTGTTCCCTGTGTGGTGGGGAGCAAAGCCATGTTCCCCACTGCAGGGGGATGTCTTTGCCTCATCCCTCACTGGCACGGAGCCTTCTGTGTTGCAGGTTGGCCAGAGCAGCTGGAGGCATCTCTGGTAGGTTCCCAAGCCCCCTGTCATGCTGGGGGTGGCCTTGGATGAGCAGAAAGAGAGAGAAAATGTGGACCCCTAAATACAAAGCATGAAAAATCTGTAAGTGCTTCATTTTCTGCCTGAGCATCAGCAGGTGTGTGGGAGCAGCGGGGGAGTGTGTGGACTGAGTCACTCAACAGAGTTTCATGTGTTTGGGATTTATTTTAATTATCCACACCGTCAGTTTTCAGGAAATCTCATACCTTTGTGCTCCCCCAGCACTACCCTTGGGCACCAGCATGGGCACCAGTGCCCATGGAGACAGAATAAAATAGACGGGGACAAACCTTTAGCAGGGCATGTTGTGACAGGACAAGGGAGAATGGCTTTAAAATGAAGGAGGGGAGATTTTGGTTAGATATTAGGGAGAAATTCTTGCCTGTGAGGGTGGGCAGGCCCTGGCACAGGGTGCCTAGAGAAGCTGTGGCCCTCCCTGGACCCCTGGCAGTGTCCCAGACCAGGCTGGACAGGGCTTGGAGCAACCTGGGACAGTGGGAGGTGTCCCTGCCCATGGCAGGGGTGGCACTGGATGGGCTTTAAAGGTTCCTTCCAACCCAAACCAGTCTGGGATTCTTTGGCGTGAGGGCAGCATGTCCCCTGCCAGAGGGTCGGGGGAGCTGGGGGCACGGCGCTGTCTGTCCCTGGGAGCTGCTGCCAGCCCTGTCCCAGTGTGGAACCAGCGTGCCAGCTGGTGAGCAGGGTCAGCTCGGAGCGGGGCAGAGGGCAGCGAGGCTGGAGCAGGTGGGGTCATCTCTGGGGCTGCTGAGGAAGGATCCCAGGCCACGAGTATCAGTGCAGTGCTGTCCTGTGCGTGGTCAGCAGCAGAGACAGACTGTTCTGAGTCACGGAGAAATGTAATAAAAATAGGTTCTGCTGCTGTGTAAAGGGAATTAGTGTGGGGGCTAATTAATGCGGGGGGCTCTCTGTGGCAGAGGGTGATGAGGAGGGGGCAGCACTGCCCAGTGTGGGGCTCCCACTGCCAAGGGTTGGCAAAAAGGCTGGGAAACCCTGGGTGAGTGCAGCTGAAAAGCCTCTCCAGAAATGTTCTAGTGCTATTTGTGATGCATGTGCAACCGAGCAGGCACTTTTTTTTATTTCTATTCCGCAGGAATTAAATTAATTTTAGAAATGGCACTATAACTATTTTCCTGCCTCAGGGACCATTTGTTTTAAAATCATTAAAGACTTTTATATGACACTGCACTGACATTTGATGTGAATAAATTAAGGGAATTAGTACAAAACTGCTTTCTTTCTCTGTAGCTTCCCAGCACATCTCTGCCTGCACACACAGTCGCTGAGGGTGTGAGCAGGCACCAGTGCTGCCCACAAAGGGATGCAGATCCAGCCCTCAGGCAGGTCCACTACTGGAAGAGGATGATACCCACCTCAGGGGGGGCAAACGCCTCAGTAAGTCCCTGCTGTGCAGTGGGAATCACGGATACACGGGATGGCTTGGGTGGGAAGGGATCTTAAAGCCCATCCACCTTAAAGCAGGGACACCTTCCACTGTCCTGGGGTGCTCCAAGCCCCATCCAACCTGGCCTTGGACACTGCCAGGGGCAGTCACAGGTTCTCTGGGCACCCTGTGGCAGGGCCTCCCCACCCTCACAGGAAAAATTTCCTCCTAATAGCTAATCTAAATCTGGATTCAGACCCCAAGTGAGAAGTGTCAAGGCTTGATTTGTTTTACTCTTTTAGAGGAGCACTCGGTGCCCACTGTGTTTAACTCTGCATGTGCAGTTCTAGACAGTGGGGATGTCCCTTGGCTGTACCTCTAACTCCAGCTGTCCCCAGGTCTCTGGGAAGGCATCCCACTGGATTTGCTCGAGCCCCACTGCTCCTGGCTGCACACGCTGCTGATACTGGGGGGAGTTAAAAGCACCCAAGGTCTGCCACGAGATCACATACTTTTTTGTGCTCTAACCCCACCATGTGATATTTAAGCAAATTGCATTATTCCATGCTTATTTTCCTCCATGGGCACATGTGGTCAGAAGGGGGCAGGATGCAGAATGTAGGGATGCAGGGGTATAGGGTGCAGGATGCAGGGATAGAGGGTGCAGGATGCAGGGTGCAGGGGTGCAGAATACAAGGTTCAGATTACAGGCCCGCAGGATTTTGGATGGAGGGGGGCACGATGGGGGTGCAGGGTGCAGCTACAGGGTGCAGGTTGTCAGCAGCTCTGCCAGGACACATCCAGAACCATCAAACCAGAGCAGCTCGGGGAGGGCAGCTGCTTGATCCTGTGGAGGGACCTGAGGAGTCTTGGGGCCGCCACCTCCTGTGCCCTCCCTGGCCCTCTGGCCCAGGTGTGGTGGCTGTGGCTGTGGTGGAGGTGGCTGTGGTGGCCGTGTCCCTTCACTGCCCCATGTCCACAGGAGGTGATCCTGGCTGGTCTTGGAACCCAGACAGGAGGGGCCCGAGCTGAGCTTGTCAGCTTCCCCTCTGTCATCTCGTACTTGTACAGCAAAGTGCTGTTAATAATCATTTAAATGCTTTGGTGTCAGTCACTGCTCTTTCTTTGTAAATGTTACTCATTTCATAAATAAATCAAAACCTGCAGACCCTGGGTTTTCAGAAACTTGAATGCTTTTGTTAAAATTGTATGAAGCAAATTCACAAACACATGATTTATATTATCTCAGTACAGCACGGGAGATGATAGAATATACTATTTAAATTAACTCCTCTCCCAACAAATGAAATCAATTCTGTTCTTGGGTTACTTTTCATCTGCCTTTTGTCTTGTTGCTGAATCTTTTCTGTTTCTTTCACTCATTCATCTATTGTGCCCTTTCCTTGATCTGATAGCATTAAACATATAATTAAGTCATAAAGGAGGGAACTGATGAGTATAGCAGATGGTAATTGCTTCCTACATTTGAATGAAATGATATGCATTGCTACAATTTACAGCTCTCGCCTCATATTTTATTCAGGAACCTTTTATCTCTTTTCCTGCAGAATTATTCTGCAATAAATTTAGACATCTTATCAATAGCTTGGGTGATAGTCGCAGAAACAGGGGAAACTGAACTTTGTGCATCTTAATGTTTAAAATAATTTTCTACAATAATTGAATTATCACCCAGCAAATATCATAGCGAGAACCTGCTGGACTCGGTTGTTTTCCTTCTAAAAGCTCCTCCTGTGATTAAAGAGACAAATCCACTGGTGTAATTACACTTATTGAACGAGGAGGTGCAGAGCCTCCCGAAGCTCCATCTCTTGGGGGTGAGTTTGATTTTCCAGGGCTCCAAGGTGCCAGCAGAGGTGGAACATTGTTGGGTCTCCTGCTGTTGGCACCTGCCAGTGGATCAACCCAGCAGCCCGCTGGGTGCTCACAGGGCACTCCCTGTTCTTCCACGCTTAGAATTAAAAAAAAAAAAAGAGTTTAAACTTATTTCCTCTGCAAACTATGCCCAGCAGGGTCTGAGGGTGAAGGAGCGTCTGTGGCCTTGGGTGAAGAGGGTTTCTTCTTCTTCCAGATGCTCTAGAGTAAGAGAATTTATAACTCACACAGAAAATGGCATAGGCACTTGGCCATAAAAATTCAGGTAAAGGAGAAAACGGGTGTTTTGAGGAAGAACATCCACATTTTGATACCAGTTTTTAAAAAACTAAGGCGGCTATGGGAGAAGAGGCACTGGAGCATAATGAAATCAGTTGAATTTAGCTAGATGGAGAAGCTGGGAGAAAAAAAGAGGCATATTAAAAGCTAACTTTTTGGTTTTAAGTCTAACTTCAAAATCAGGAGTCCTTATTCTATTTCTCAGTTTATATTTTATCCCTTAGGTTTTATTACCTTATTTTTCATTCTATTTCTTGGTTTTAATTTTATTTCTTAGTTTTTATTCTAGTCTATTCTATTTTATCCTGGTTTTCTTCTTCTTTTCTCCTCTTCAACCTCCTCTTCCTCCTCCTCCTTTTCCAGCCATTCTATCTGTTGATGCCACTGTGTCCCCAGTCATTAGAACACAGCCGGTTGCTGTCCTGCTGGAAGGATGTGACTTGGGGCAGGCTGAGACCTGCTGCCACTCTCGTCACTGGTGTGACCTTGCCCCTGGAGGCCAGAGGGGCTCGGGATCCTGGGGTAGCTGAGATCACCATGGCTCGGTGAGTCCTCATCCAGTGCAGCCTTGCCTGGCCTTGCCTGGCATGGTCTTGCCTTGCCCCTTGCCTTGCCCCTTGCCTTGCCTTGCCCCTTGCCTGGCCTTGCCTTGCCTCACTCTTAATTTTGACACCCAAAATTCTGATTGCTTTGCCAAACAAGTAACTGTTTTTTGGTTCCCAGTGAGTGCAGAGGAATTTCCTGGCTCCGAGCAGCCGGTGCCCACGGTGAGACCCTTCCTGCTGCCACCTCCTGTCCTGCGGGAGCCCAGCTGTCCCCTCACCCTGCCTGGGGGGTGCCACCCATGAGAGCCCTGGCAGGACGTGGTACAGAGTGCAGTGGCACCAATTCCGGGTGGTGCCCCCACTGTGGTCACCACAGCCGGTTTCTGACCTCCTCTCCCACACCACCACCAATATTTCAAAATTTTCTGGAATACTGGCTCCATTTCCCCCTTTTCCTGGGTGATGAAGCAGAAATCACATCGCTGCCTGTGTGCCAATCCAGCTGTGAAGCAGCACAGGAGGAAAATCCCAGGATGGGGAAAACCAGGAGGAGCTCGGCAGAGGATGGAGGCGAGCCCTGGCAGTGAGGGAGAGGGATGGCTCCCCACTGCCAGGAAAACCCCAGGGGAAACAGGGCAGCGCTTCTGCTGGCGTGCCTCAGGATGGAAATGGATGTGACCGCACACGGTCGTGTTCTTTTTTCCACAGAAGATTGTTCTAATAGTGCAAAATGCAACAATATTGGCAAGAAACTGGTCTGTCTGTCATTTCCCCATCATCTTTATTAGGTTAAACGCATGATGGATACAAGCAACTTCCCGGGATGGTCTTGGCTGCTGAGCGGGCAGAGGTCAGTGCTGCAATTAGACCTGCTCAGAGGGCTGCAAACGGAGCCTCTGGACTCCTTCTGACCTCTGGAACAACAGGAGTGGACTTTGGGCTAACTATGGCCCAAAATGAGCACCCAGCAGGGCAGCTCCCAGCCGGAGGTCCAGGGCTCAGTGGGATGGGGCAGCAGGAATACTGGGGCTTGGGAGGGAAAAATGTTATCTGCCCACTGGGAAGAGAAGGGGCTTGAAGAGCAGCAGCAGAGAGCAGAAACTGGATGAATTCAGACTGGAATATGGTCCAGATTTGTGCAGGGAATGACCCATCAGGTCAATCCATCCAGGGACAGGGCTGGCTCTGTGCTATGCCAAGATAAGGTTTTTTAGACAGATATGTGAGATCAGGAGATGCAATCTTGATACGCATGGTGAGGTTTTTGCTCTGGTTGCAGAAAAGCTCTGTCTCTGTTAGGCTGTGGTTCCCTATAGCCCAGGAGCTGGCTGGGAGCACAGGGCTGCAGATACCTGCTCTCCTGTGTGGTGCAGCTCCCCGGGGCAGAGCGGCAGCCCCAGCAGGGGAGGTTTGCACCAGGGCAGAGGGGTCTCTGGCTTCCCTATGCTTTGTCCTTGTCATACAGCTGGAAGAAGAGGGACCCTGTGAACCCACCTCTGGGTGATGTGTCCAGGAGTGGGACCAGCACTTGGTTCTTCCCTCTTTACTGGGGCAGAGTTGCCTTTCACCACTTTTTCTCAGGATTTGTATTTTCAGTACTTGAGCAGGTGCTAAAAAGCACCCCAAATGTTTCACAGTTGTTTATTTCCCTGGTGTGTGATTTTGCCTGTATTTAGACAAAATTAGACATTTGAAGCGAGGCACACTTGGAGTTTGTATCACCTCCAGTGGAGCTGCAGGACATTGTAAAATGTCCTGAGCATACATGGCAGCAAATGCACGAGCTGATGTCATGTAGAGCATCCTAACTCCTCACTGCTTTCCTTCTGAGGGGTGAGGCAAGAAAGACTTGTCAGCAATAATTTCCTGAGTGATTTTTAAAGGCCCGTGACTCCCTTCCTTATTAGTTTTAATAAAGAGTCGCTGCTCCCTCAGCTCGCTCAAAAAATTATTACCCATCAGCAAGACAAAAGACAAACATATGAGCTATTGACAGCTGCAGAGTGAGCCCCTCGTGATGGCTGTTAAGAGACAAGTGTTGCGTTTTTTCCACTGCCTACCTGAAGTTGGGTTCTTTTTGAGGATCAGTGCTCTGCCAAGCCCTGTGAGCCCACATCAGACCTTAGAATAATAGAACGGTTTGGGTTGGAAGAGACTCTAAAGATCACCCAGTTTCACCCCCCTGCCATGGGCAGGGTCACCTTCCGCTAGACCAGATTGCTCCAAGCTCCATCCAGCCTGGCCTGGAACACTCCCCTTGCTCTGGGCACTTTGTGACGATGGGAATCCCACACACAGCACCAGTAACACGAGTGCCCATGGGTAACCAGTAACTCGTGCCTATGAACCACTGCGGGCTGTGCTCCAGCCGGCACACGCTGCGTCTGTCCCTGGCCCTTCCTGCAGACTCATCTCTCCAGGAGACTGAGGCAAGGCCAGGAGTGGAGAGCGATGGCCACAGCCTTCTGGGGCTGTGCTGGGGTGGGGCAGCCCATGGGAAGGGATAGCTGTGTCCTGGGAATGAGAAGAGCAGCAGGGCGCGGTGCCTGTGGCGCTGGCAGGGGACCTGCAGAGTGGCTCCTCGTTTGGGCTCGGGGCTTGGCATCATCAGCCACCTCCGTGGAATCACAGAACCATGGAGTGGTTTGGATTAGAAAAGCCCAGCAAGACCAACGAGTCCAACCACTCCCCCAGCACTGCCAAGGCCACCACTGACCCATGTCCCCAGCAGTGGGGACCGTGTCAGGCAGCTTGTACAGCAGGAGTACTCCTGATAAATATCAATTTTGTCAAAAATCCCCTTCTAGGAAATACTAAAAACCACCAGTTTGCTCCAGTGGACGTGGCCAGCTAGGATGCTGTGGGCTGATGTGAGGACACATCCCCAAGACCCTACGGGGGAGCCTGGCTGGGCACTGGTGCAGTCCCTGTGCTGTTACACGGCTGTTACCACAGCGCTGGGGTTTAACACAACGCAACTGATTCCCAGCATTTTATGAAATGTAGATTTTCTACCTGTCAGCTTGGAAAAAATGTGGTCATAATACTGAGATCCCAGTGTTTGGAGGGGAAGGAGGGGGACAGGAATGATTCGGATTTGGGGAACAGAGGCTGAACATGCAGCTGTGTGTGGTCAAGCTGCTATTGATGCTTGAGAGTTTCCAATTGCTGGTAATGGACTGGGGAAAAAGGATAATGTGTTTGATCGATCAGCATGGACAAATTTCATTTAGGGGATCAATAACAGTTTATACTTGACAGAGCTGAGGGACCACATTTATTTTTCCCTTTGATTGAATAAATGTTTTCAATGAAAGTGCAGATGTAAAGCAATCCTACCCATTCCTTCACTGGAGGCACAGCTCCCTGCCCGGTATTATTGCAGGCAAAGTGTGTTTAAAAGGAACTCTCGGTGCCGTGGAGAGCCAGGGGCTGGCGCTGCCGCAGGGAACCGATGGGCCCTTCATTAAAAGAGAGGCATGGAAAGTGCACAGGCTGCTTTTCCTGACTCCCAGCGCTGTGAAATACCAAAAAGAGACATCCCTTGGGCCTATTTTTCAAGGGTGGGGAGAAAAGGGAAGATTTTTTTTCTGAGCTTTTTCTCCTTTTCTGTATCAAGCATAATTCCTTTGAGCCTCTGAGAAGATACGTGGGAGGGCAAACATGCTGAGAAAACAGCCACAGCCCCACTAACATATGTCACCTCCACTCCCAAGCAGCTACCGCATCTCCAGGCTCTCCTGTGGCACATCAGGGAGCAGTGGTCTGGCCCAGGGGCTGCCAGGGTGGCTTGGCTGTGGGCACTGCACTGTCCCAGCACGGCTGTGGGGCCCAGGCACCTCTGGCTTCTCCCCTTGGCACAGTCCCTCTGCCCATGGGAAGCTGTCGGTGTGCGCTGCCGCCCAGGAACACGCGGTCTTCCAAGAGTATCCCCGAGCCAGGGATGGTTAAATCCTGTCCCTCATTATCATTAATGTTGCTTTTGGCTTTCCTGCTCCAGGCAGTTCTCATCTCCCTCCGTGGTTTGGGTTTGCTCCATCAGACCAGAGGAAGACTTGCAGAACTGGCTTTTTTGGACTATTTTAGGCCTGTTGCAGGGTGCTGGCTCAGCAAGCAGCCCCTGCTGACCGAGCACCATGGCCACACGAGGCTCCCAGCGGCAGCTGCTCCTGCAGGGGCTCTGGGGTTCGGGTGGGTTTCGTTTGGAACACAGAATTTCCTCCCGTTGTGTTGTTGTGTTTTACAAACTCTCTCTAAGAGAGGCTTAAAATCAAATTTGGCTGGTGGCAGATCGTAATTAAGTTCCAGATGACGCAGATGATAACTTTCCCTTGCAATATGGAGCAAATGCCAATAATAAATGCAGCCAGTTCCGAGCTCCAGATGCATCGGCTCGTTTCGTTAGCTGCCTTGCTCATCAAGGCGAGAGAGCTGAGAGAGCAGGAAGTCTGTTCCAGACCGGGATCGGTGGCCCGATGACTATTTTAGGCAGGCAGCTTGGAATTGTTTAAAATGCATATTGTCTGTGTACATTTCAATAAGGCAAATGCCAAGCACGAGCGCCGCGGGGCCCCGGGATGTCAGATGATTAAGTCTTCAAGACTTGCAGCCATAGGGTCGTTATTGACGGTACTTCCAGGTCATCGTGTGCACAGCGAAGTTAGAGGCAATGGTTGACCTTTTGACAGCACTGCAGGCTAGCAGAGCTTTGGAAGACATAAATAACCATTTCTAATTTGTTTTTGCGAGGGGTATTTATTTAAAAATGCAAATATATTATAACATATGTGACTTAAGGATATTCAGATGGGAAAGCAGAACGCATTTCCTCCCCGTTCTTTTTCCCCAGTGACTTTCCAAATGAAATGCTTAATGGGGGAAAAGGGAAGAGACGGAATAAATAATAATAATGATGAAGATCGCTTACCTTGTTCTCTTTATGATTGTCTAGTACCTTTTTGTCAATGGCATGCTCTATGCAAAGAGTCCTCTCGTGGTTGAATTAAGTTTGTGATATTAATAAAGAAAACACTTGGTAAATGGCTCGTCAGCTTTGTTTCATTCTGTGCCTGATGTCTAGCATGGAGATAATGCCTCTATGACTTTATTTCATACACAGTGTACTGCAGTGCACACGGAATCGGGAACCTTTCAGGAGTCTTTTCTTTTGTCTTCAATAAATTGTAAAACCAGACCTTTTAAAATCCTGCCTATTGCACTTTGTGGTGACCTGACTTCAATGCAGAAGCCACTGGTTGACTTTATTTTTATCCTTGCAGGAAAAATAGTTGTTTATAAAACTCAACAAGCATAAAACAATATGCTTCGGGATTATAAATAGCATTTGAAAAGGTTTGGAGATTACACACTCTGGCCTGAAAGACTACAGGGCAAAATTCTTCATCCAGTTAAATGAGGAGTTTTGATAAAGGAAGGACAGTCAGAGCTTCAGGATGTGGCCAATAATAACTCAATAAATCAGCAGTGATGCAATCTGATGGTGTTCGGCTTCCTTTCAACACATAATCAGTGAGCACTTAATTGTTAGAAGTTGTGTAATTACAGCACAGCCGTGCGGGGCTGCACGTTCTGTATCACCCTAATTTCCTGTATTTGTGGTGTGGGGGCTTTCATCAGGAGCTGGGATCAAACTGCTGCTCATCAAACGAGCTGGGAGGCTGAGGCACTTCTGAGGCATCAGGCAAGGCATCTAAAGGGATGCAGAGTCCCTAATGCACTGAGCAGGGAAAGAAGAAGTACAGCTATTTCTGTGTGCATTTGCGTGGGCATTTGGAAAACTGATCCTGGAGTTGCCAGAACTAAATGCACGAGATGAAAGGATCAGGTGAATTAATGCAGCAGAATTGTTGATGGTTGGACGAGATGATCTCACGGCTCTTCCAACCCTGATGGTTCTGTGAAAATAACAGGGAGATCACAGGCAGAACAATGCTGCCTGTACCTGGCGATATGCAAGCTGTACACACCGCCCTCCACCCCGCCTGTGCACGCCACCTTTCTACTCAGCTGGAGAAAGGGTATCCCCATGGCCACAGAAATGGGATTTCTGCTGGATTTGGGCAGGGCCAGGTGGTTGCTTGTCAGGTGAACAACCAGGCTGACAGAACAAAGCCAACATGAGTGGCAGGTGGGAAGGTTTAACTCCAGCTGGCAGCTGAACCCCCCAACCACTCACTCACCTCCCAGTGGGATGGGCAGAGAATTGGGACAGTAAAAGTGAGAGAACTTTGGATTGAGATAAAAGGCAGTTTAATGGGACAAAAAAGGGATGAAAATAAAAATTATAATGGTAAAAGAATTAAAATAAATAAAACAAGGGATGCACAATGCAATCGCTCACCATTCACTGACTGATGCCCAGCAGTTTCAGAGCAGTGGCTCCCAGCCTGTTTTCCCCCCGGTTTATCCACTAAGCATGATGCTCTATGGTATGAAACATCCTTTTGCCAGTTGGGGTTGGCTGTCCCAGCTGAGCCCCGTCCCAGCTCCTCATGCCACCCAGCCCGCTCGCTGGAGGTCATGAGAACCTGAAAAGTCCTTTGCTTGGTATAAATATTCCTTAACCACAACTGAAACCATCACTGTGAACCAACGTTCTTCTCATGCTAAATCTCAAACCCATCCCTGTACCAGCTACTGGGAAGAAAACTAACTCCACCCCAGCCAAAATGAGGAGAGCAGGACCCTGTGCTGGGCCCCTGCCCTTGCAGAGGCTGTGGCTTCTCCCCAGGGTTGTGGAGAAGAGCCTGCTGCAGGCTTTGGGGAGCGCTGGCCCCATCCCCACATACCAGTGGGCTCGCCGTGCTTGTGGAATTTTGTTCCTGCCGCAGATGGTGTGCTATTCCAGAGTATCCATTCTTATTTCTGGTCCATTTTCCTCTCTGGCTTTTGGTGATATTTTTACATATTCATCAGAGCAGTCAGAGCTCGCTGTCTCTGACACCTGTCTTAGGTTGTGTGTGCCACTCTTGCGTGGCGTTGGTGATGAGCCAGGGAGAGGAGAGGTATTCCTGCTGCCACCTCTCAGTCACACGAGGTCATGTCCAAGAGGGAATGCTGCCAGGAGGGAGCTGCCAGCCTGCAGCCGTGCAGGTGGCAGCAGCAGTGCCCGGCACAGCGAGACACAGGGCACAGAGCACAGCTCTGGGAGCGAACCCTCCCCAGCGCTTCCCAGCGTGTCCCTGTTCCTCCGAGGGCATTCCACTCCTCTGGAGCACGTGCAGTACCTGCAGTGTGTTGTGTGAAGGTGATCGGACACGGGACAAGGTGAGACCTGCCCTGGTCACCATCTGCTGGTGGCGTGAAAAGCAGGAAGGGCTATCCCACCCTCAGGAATCGAGTCCTGGTGATAGCAGGGTTTGCCCAGCCGTCTTTGCTGGAAGCCTGTCCTGCAGGAATCTGAAATACAAAACCATCACACGTCTGAGGAGCCGGGTGAGGGCTGTCTCACCGACCTTGGGAAGGCTTGGGAGCAGGTTGCCCACAGAAACTGCGGCTGCCCCGTGAGGTGGGAAGGAGGCTGAATTGTATGCTTTATTGCACAAGAAAAATCCTGCATTTTGCTGGTGTTATGAATTAGCAGAAATTAAAGAATAGGGTTGTCTACACATCGCTTGAAAATTGTTTACAGCAAATAATGAAGCAAGGCAAGAGCGTTGCCAGAGGCCGGGGTCTGGAGACGCTGTATCGCATTATTAATTAAAATACAAGTCAGCTCTTTCCAGCGCGTGTAGCCCGTGGGTATCCAACGTGCTCCACTTGATTGAATCAGGTACTGGCAGCACAGGCATTTTTTATTTTGTGCTGGAAGGGATAACAAAAATGTAAAGCTGTTTTCTGATACTTCATTTGAAAAAATATTATTTTGGAATGAAAGCACAGCAGCTGCAGCAGCTGGACAGGAATAACGTGTGTACCTCTGCCCTGGAATTTGAGCACAGGGGCTGCATCCTCGGCAGCTCCCCAGCCAGCAGCCAGTTCCACAGCCATGGGAGGCAGCGGGTCCTGGCTTGGGGAGGGGAATTCATCCCAGCAGGATTTTGGTTTATCCCCTTATTATGAGATTTTCCCCCTTCTGGTGCAGAAGAGCCAGCAAATGGCCAAAATCACAGAATCATGGAATGGCTTGGGGCGGAAGGGACCTTAAGGATCATCTAGTCCAGCCCCCTGCTATGGGCAGGGACACCTTCCATTAGACCAGGTTGCTCTCTTTGGTCAAACCAGTTCATGTCTGGCCCATTCCTGAAGGTCACATGCCATTTTGTTCCTCTGTTTTCCAGGGAAAAAAAAAAGAAAAAAAAAAAAACCAACCTTTTTTGGTCTATTTTGAAGATAATAAAGGAAACAAATATTTTTCCTGCTTGAAACAAGCAAGCACAAACCAGAATCCCTGAAGGAGCAGCAGCAACAGAATCATCCTGATGTTTGAGGGCTGGCAGAGGGAGGACAGAGCCTTTCCCTGCCTGGAGCAGGTTTGGTTCACAGCCCCCATCACTGGGCAGAGATGGGGTGCCCACCCTGCCACTGCCAGCTCGGAGCCACAGTAGCTTCTAGCATCAGGAAAACAGCTTTTCCCCCATGGAAAATTCAGGTTTTATTTTTTCCCCGTGAATAGGAGGAAACAGAATTACTGCATCTGAATTCCCTCTGCAGCTGCTGTCCCCACCCAGGTGACAGGGATGCTCAGCCTGGGGGATGGCAAAGCTACCGGGGTGCCTTGGCTGCACTGCTGGCAGCAGCACAAACCCCTTCTCAAAACCTCTGGGTATGAGCTGTTTTCCTGCAATAAAGGTGCAAAATCACTCCATGAGGAGACACCTCAGCCCCAACCACGCTGCTCTGTCACAGCTGTGGGGACCCATTCGCAGCCTGTCTGTCAGGCTAAGCAAGGACATCTCCAAGGGCTCTGAGCACACCTGAGATTTCCTGCCACAATTCCCTTTGTTTCAATTGTCTGAAATACTCTCATATTTTAATATTGTTTATTTTATTGCTCTATTATTAATATTTATAATTAGGTATACAGAAAAGACACATTGAATGGGTGATGCCTCAACTTGGCACTGCTGGAGTAACCTCTAGTTATGGAATTTCCTGACTTCTAAATGCTTGATCTTGCAACATGAACATTGCACCAACACAGAGGGGTTTGCATTTAATTTTATAAAGGCCAGGGGGGAAATAAGCTATTTCTCTGCTGCCCAGACCTGAAATCCATGCTCAAGTGCACATCGGGTCAGCCCCTAACCAGCTGCAAGCACACAAGCCACGTTATTGGATTTCCGGATGATGAATAGAGATCAGGAAATGCACCTGCCTGGCTGCAGGGGGATTTGCATGAAAATGAAGATTCCGTACACCTGCATATGTGAAATATTGATGAACAGGATCGAGCGTATGAGTGCAAACCCCACTGCGCCGGCTTCCTGAGGGAGCACTGCAGAGCTGTTCGGAACCCGGCTCTCCCTCCATGGGACCAGAGCAGGAGGGGAAGCTGGTGTCCAGGCCCTCATTACCGATTTCATTTCCCGGCACAGAAACCCGCCGGGAAGTTCAGCTCTCGCCGGTCGGTCGGATGGGGGTGGGCTGGTAAGTGCCCTAATCCCGCTTGTTTTCTGCGCCACACGCCGAAGGCTGCAGCTGCGGAGCAGGATGCCCAGGGCAGGGCAGGGCAGGGCAGGAATCCCGGAGCAGCACTGTGTCCCAGGAGCCCTGCACCGCCTTGATGCTGCGTCCCAGGAACCTCAGCCCCGTGTCCCGGGAGTGCTGCACTGCCTGACTGCAGCCCCTCCATGTCCGGCCCCGAGCCCAGCGCACCCAGGGGCTCCCTGCAGGCCAGGCAGCAATGGCCCATGTGCAGGCAGCCTTTGCAAGGCCTCCGCACACGCACCTCCCTGATTTGCGTGTCTGTGTAGGGGCACAGACTCAGGCAGAGGGCGCAGCCCCCAGAACCGCCGTGGCCCCGCTGCGCTCCCCAGCCCCTGCCTGGGGACGAGAAGGGAGGGCTGGACCCCCCAGCCCTGGGAGCTGGCGGAGAGCAGAGAGACCAGCCCGGCAGGCAGGAGAGCCAGCCCTGGGAGGCCTTAATTGTGGGGGCTAATTAATCAGCAGGTGCTAATGAGCAGATGCCAGTCGGCGCCCCCGGAGCCCTGCGCTGGGCACACAGCCCTGGCTGGGCCCGGGCCGGCTCCATCCACAGCTCACGGGTACCTGGACGCGCGTCCCTCCGTGCCGGGGCTCCGCAGGGCACCACCTGTCCCCAGCGAGGAGCCAGGGCAGCAGAGCTCTGCCCCGCAGCAGGCTGCACTGTCTGCTGCACGATGGGATTGCCTTCGAGGAAGCCCTGCCCTTCCCAATCGAGCTCGTTCACACCCCCAGGGATGTTGTTCCAGGTGTTAATTATCTTTAATTATCTCCACATAATAAACTCGTGCATGTGCCACCGGCCTGGCCTGGCATTTGCTGCTCTTCCAGGACCTCAGTTTGATGGAAGAAAGAGATATTTCACTTCTGGAGAAGCTAAAGTCCCTTTGGAATTCCCTGATGCTGCTGGAATATTCTGGGTTGCATAACCCCCCCCCGCCCTCTGAGTTTCCAGCCCTACAACACCTCCACCCTTTCCCCAGCATCCCAACTGATTTGGGTGCTGCTTTCCAGGATGTTCCAGTGTCCAGAGGCCAGCCACGAACCGCATGTGCCCAGGGGCTGGTGCCATGCTGCCACTCTGAGCAACCAAGTGCATGGAGCTGCTCCGTGGTGGCTCTCCTCTCCCTGCTAATATTGCTTGGATTGAAGTGTTTTTCTGCCCAAAAGGGGAATGTTTCCAAGTAGATTTCTCACAGGTTTTATATTCCCTTCAATTTAGGAAAGCACATATAAATAGCAGAAGGTACATTCCATGTGTACACAACCACTTCCCGGTGGCTTTGTTGTTGTGTGTGAGAGGAACAGAATGTATTGGTGGCAATTCCAGCCTGCTGGATCCTTGGGGAACGAGGCAAGAGCTGCTGTGGCTGCTGAGCCGTGGGGCTGTGCACACGGCAGGGGCCGGGCTCCCGGGCTGTGCTGCGGGTGGAGGCCGGGAGATGCCTCATGGAGCCAGCCACTCCCTCCACGCTCTCCGTGGCTGGAAGGAGGGTGAGGGGCTGTGGGCTGAGGGGACACAAGTCACAGTGGTGACTGCCCTGCGGGGCCCTTGGACGCTCTGCCTTAACGGCATCACCGAGCCCATAAAAGAATCACAATTATTTAAGCATTATTTTTAAATTAAGAGGAGTCTTTCCTGCATCGGGGCAGCCTCATGCCATGGCAACCAAGCCTTTCCCATGGCTCAGTCCTGCGGTGCTGCTTCCCAGGAATGACCATTGCAGTTCCAACAGTGGGTGGCACGGCAATGCCAGGGTCTGGCAGTGCCAGGGTGCCAGTGGCAGGGTCCCGTGTGTCACACCGTGCCACGCTCCCTTTGGCCTTCTCCTCTCCCTGGAGATGTCCCAGCCTCTGCTCCCTGGGCACTGTGGGCTCCCCTGGGCATGGGACCCCCTCTGGCTCCCCAGCCCTCCGTGCTGGAAGGGATCAGCACCTCCAGACTCTGCAGCTCCCATGGGGAGGATGAGAATTGTGGGGATTCCTGGCAGGCAGCTTGTACAGGAATGAGAGCACACATTGTAAAGGGACCTTCTGAAACAGTCGGCTGGCAAATACCAGTGATAACTATTTTAATTCATCTCCTCTGACATGAATAGGAACTTTCTCTTACAACTGAATATAAATAGAAGTTGGACATAGCATTACTATATGAATAAATGAATTAATCAATCAATGACAAAAACACACTATGTAATCAAAAGATTTTTCATGTTAAGATTAATTTAGTGTAATACACACCTAAATATTACATAAGCCCCCTTGACATTGAATTATAGGGCTGGTGGTGGGGAGGGAGCGGGCTGTGCAGCGCGGGAAGGTGGGACAGAGCTGGGGAAGGGGGTCCCACCTTGGCAGCCACGGCACAGGAGGTGCTGCACCCCTGCTCCCCGGGCAATCCTTGTCCCTGAGGGGCCAAGGGCCAGGCCTGGCACACCTTGTTCTCCCAGCACCAGGGTGGGCTGGGGCACAGCTGGGAGTCATGGGGGGTCCTTTTCTCATCTTCCTTAAGGACATGTTTGTAGAATCACAGAGTCCCAGACTGGTTTGGGTTGGGAGGGACCTTAAAGCTCATCCCGTTCCACCCCATGCCATGGGCAGGGACACGTCGCACTACCCCAGGTTGCTCCAAGCCACGTCCAACCTGGCCTGGGACACTGCCAGGGGTAACCTGTGTCATGGCCTCACCACCCTCATATGGAAAAATCCCTCCCCAATCTCCCATCTATCCCTGCCCTCTGGCAGTGGGAAGCCATTCCCTGTGTCCTGTCCCTCCAGGCCTTGTCCCCAGTCCCTCTCCAGCCCTCCTGGAGCCGCTTTAGGCCCTGCAAGGGGCTCGGAGCTCTCCCTGTGTCCTTCCCTTCTCCAGGTGAACATTCCCAGCTCTCCCAGCCTGGCTCCAGAGCAGAGCATCTGGGAGCATCTCTGTGGCCTTGGAGCATCTCTGTGGCCTTCTCTGCGCTGGCTCCAGCAGCTCCACATCCTGCTGATGTTGGACCCCAGAGCTGGAGGCAGCTCTGCAGGTGGGGTCTCACTTGAGCAGGGCAGACAGGCAGAAACTGCCCCCCTCACCCTGCTGCCCACACTGTTTTGTTTTCTATATATTTTCTTAATTATACATATTTTTCCCTGTTTTTTCCATGGTGGAGTGAAGGATAAGTGGTTTTTGCATTTATACTGCAGACAAGAGCCACAGGTTTTTTTTGCCCTTGCAAGCCCATGAAAAGCTGAACATTCCTGCGGCACCAGGCACTTCCCCTGCTCAGGGAGTGGTGGCAGCTGAGGCTCTGCTCCTTCCAGAGCTGGTGTGTAAGGCTTCGCCTCCACAAGTTAATTAATCTAATGAGGCAACTTCTCTCGATATGTTATGTGTTCTGTATGGTTTTTCCCAGCAAACGATCACACTTCCTAAAAATATAATTTTCATTCTTCACTTGAAGTTACGCCTGGAAGTGGAGGTTGGAGAAATTCAGCCTTGAAAGAAAATGCAATTTCCCAGCAGTGAGCATAATGAAACATACGGAGCTGCTCCCGGGGAGGCAGCACACCCCGGGGCGTAGTCACTGCAGCAGGATCACCCAAGGGTCTGCCTGCACTCAGGGGTGGACGCTGGGCACGGCCAACACTTGGCCTTGCACCCCATTGTCTCCTGTTCGGGCTCATCCTGGCTGATGCTCCCCATGGATGTGCCCTGCCATGCCCAGAGCTGCTGTAGAACATGCAGCAGGTAAGGGCTTGGGGTTACACCATCACCCCTCTGAGAAGCAGGGCAAGAATTGCCCTGCTCCCGCGTGTCCTGTGAGACCGGGAGAGCCCCTATCCTTAGGGATAAGCTTAGCAAAACGTCCTGGGGCTGTGCAGGGCAGTGTCACAGAGTGCTGCTCCATGCGCCCAAGCCCATGGTCAGCAGGCACAGCTGGGGTCCAGCTGACTCTGCCCGAGCCCAGCCACCCACGGACCGAGGGCTGCGCTTCACTGCCTGCTCATCACACGGATCCCCGACCTGCACGGATCCCTGATCCACATGGATCTCTGACCCTCATGGATCCCTGACCCTCATGGATCTCTGACCTGCACAGATCTCTGACCCGCACGGATCTCTGACCCGCACGGATCTCTGACCCTCATGGATCTCTGACCCTCATGGATCCCTGACCCGCATGGATCTCTGACCCTCATGGATCTCTGACCCGCATGGATCTCTGACCCACATGGATCTCTGACCTGCACAGATCTCTGACCTGCATGGATCTCTGACCTTCATGGATCTCTGACCCGCATGGATCTCTGACCCACATGGATCTCTGACCTGCACAGATCTCTGACCTGCATGGATCTCTGACCCTCATGGATCTCTGACCCGCATGGATCTCTGACCCGCATGGATCTCTGACCCACATGGATCTCTGACCTGCACAGATCTCTGACCTGCATGGATCTCTGACCCTCATGGATCTTTGACCTGCATGGATCTCTGACCTGCATGGATCCCTGACCCACATGGATCCCTGACCCTCATGGATCCCTGACCTGCATGGATCTCTGACCCTCATGGATCTCTGACCCTCATGGATCTCTGACCCTCATGGATCTCTGACCCACACGGATCTCTGACCCACATGGATCCCTGACCCGCATGTCCCGGGACATCCAGGCAATTCCAGCCTGCTGGAGAGACTGGGGAGCAGTGAAAGGTGCTGTGGGGTTTATTTACTCAGTGCTGGCAAGATGACACCGTCAGGGGAAGAACCTTTTGATTTTGCATTTATGTTGTCTATTGATTTCCTTTAAAGCAGTGACATGGGCTATTGCTAATACCTGTCTAGTTAATACTTAATGGCAACTGCACTCTCCCAGCTCAGGAGCAGCTGTATAATAAACACCAGGAAACATTCCCCTCTACATCTAAAGCTTTCTTTTATTTTTCTTTATTTCTAATCCAAATCTGCACAGATCTCAGCTGATAAAATGGAGGGATGACAATCAGATCTGCTACCCCAAGAGGCTCCTGCCAGGGAGGCTGAGGTTAGACTTGCTCTGGTGGTGCCGGAGACAGGGCCATCGCATTGGGCAATTTTGTTTCGTGACAAATTTCTCCACAGAATTATCTGCATCAACACTGAAAGGGGAGACAAGATTTCCACGTGCCCAAAAGCATGCTGCCAGTGAGAGCATCCCACAGGAAGAGGAAGGTCGTTGCAGCAGCGCTCCGGGATCCGGGACATTCTGATTTTGGAAAGGGGGTGATGCTGGCGCAGCCAATGCCCCACCCGGCTGCCTTCCCTGGGAGCGCGGGCGCCTGGCTGCTGGCCAGCAGGGAGAAGCGTGTGAGGGAGATGATGGCTGGGGACGAGGGCAGGGCTGCACCTCCCGCAGAGCACTTGTCTGGGCTGGGCTGAGGAATCAGTCTCCATGCAGGGCTTCCTTCAGCGAGATCGATGGCTCCACATGAAACAGAAACTTTCCTCTTTCTGGCTGGTGGATTTGCCAACCCTTTTGGATTAACGTGAAATTCTCTGTTCTGTTTGCAACCTGCTGCTGCTGAAGTGTTTTAACTTTTCATGACACGAGGAATTTTGGATGGAGACTGGTGGACACGGGATGCGCAAAAGGAGCTGAAGTAAAAATGTTTGACGATGGGAGAGCAGGAATGTACAGTTAATGCCATGGAAGGATGGAATTAGAGCAGCCAGGAGGGGGAGGAAGTGTTCTTTACTAGGGGATGGAGATGGAGGAGGACTCAGTGGCTGAGCCCAGCACAGTGGGAGCAGCAGGATCTACGGGGTCTGGGGCCGAGGGACGAGCTGCTCCTGCTCAGGGATCGGAGTCAGGATTGTGGGGGCACCCAGTGACTCATCAGCTCCCCAGGGCCGACACCATCCAACTGCTCAGATGAACCTCCCCTGGTCCCACTCCTGCCCTCTGCGATCCTGCTCAGTTGCTGCAGGGTTATCCCTGCTCAGCCCCTGCTCTTCGGTGATTGTCGAGGGACAGGTCCCACTGCAGCAGCCCAGACCTCACGGTACAGTCCTGGGACTTGAGAGACCCTGAGAGACCTGGACAGACTTAGAATCATAGAATATGCTGAGTTGAAAGGGACCCATATGATCATTGATCCAACTCCTGGCGCTGCACAGGACAGCCCAACAGTCCCACCCTGTGCCTGAGGGCATTGTCCAAACATTCCTGGAGCTCTGGCAGCCTTGGGGCCCGATCATTCTCTGGGGAGCCTGTCCAGTGCCCCACCACCCTCTGGGGGAAGAACCTTTCCCTGAGATCCAACCTAAACTCAGGTCCAGCCATACCCTCGAGTGCTGTCACCAGTCACAGGAGTGAAGAGATGGGTACCTGCCCCTCCACTGCCCCTCGGGAGGAACTCCAGAATGGTTTGGGTTGGGAGGCACCTTGAAGCTCATCCCATTCCACGCTCTGCCATGGGCAGGGACACCTCCCACTACCCCAGGTTATTCCCAGCACAGCTGTAGTGCTGCTGCACTCCCGGTGCATTGCCAGACATCCCTCGGGTGCGTGTGACGGGCACAGGGACACAGGGATTGCTCCTCTGGTTGCACTGCGAAGGTGAGGCAAAGCCTCGGTCCTTGTCCTTCCATGTGCTGGGCTGCAGGTGCAGAGCAGGGCACTGGAAATGCAGGGCTCTACTTCGCACCTGCAGGAGGAACCAGCCTTGTTCCTTTGAAAATCTACCCCATAATGAGAAACATATGTCAGAGAACATGATTTTCCACAAACCAAGCATTTGCTGCACAGTTTATGGTTAAGTCTGTATGTAGTCACAGCTGCCATGGGAATTATGGGTTCCTTGATTTTCATAATTAAAAAGAGAGAGAAGGAAAGAGGGGGAAAGGAAGCAGGAGCCCAGAGAGGGGTTCTGTGGGCACTGCCCGCCTTGCGCAGTGGGAGGGAGAAATCCTCCCTCTGGAAATTCACTGAGATATTCCTTGTACTGGCAGGTTGCACAGGAAACACCGTCTGCCTGGTTCAGTGGTTAATTAAATAAAAGATATTCCAAATAAAAAAAAATAGATTCCGGGTTGGGGCTCTTGGGAAATCATTACTGACTCGTGACCTCTCTTAACCTGGATAAGGTTCAGGCAGGAGATGTCAGGGCGTGAAGCACGGCAAATACCCGTGAGCATGTACAATTACAGGTTTATTAAAGGGAAACAAGGACCACACGATAAACGGGAAAAAATGTTTTATGGACACAGTGAACCGGTGTTTCCAGAGAGAGCCAAAGCGGTTTTGGAAGGGGCTGTGCCCCCCGAGTTCCAGCCAAGCTGTCCCACTGGGACGAACGTGTGGGAGCACTCTGCCAGCGCCAAGGATATGCGACCTGGGCACGGCAGAGCCGCCCGCCACTCCCACAGCATTCCCACCATTACAGCTCTGCCTAATTAATAATGTTTTCATGAAGGGCATTTCCCTTGCATTGGGAAACAAGTGCAGTCACACTGCCTGTATATCAACCCGAATACAAGTCACTTGGGGAATAAAGCAAAGATGTAATTGAGGAGCCGCTATTTATCACCCTGCCCGGGATCACCGAGCGCACAGCGCTGGCACTCGTGACACTCGTGCTGCTCTCCAGAACTTGCCTCACTGCTAGCAGATACATTTTTTTTTAAGGAAATAAAACACCCAACTACTTTCCAAAGTCTCTTTGACTTTCAATCATGAGCGTATTGCTTATTAGCGAGATGAATTTATAGGTAAAGCCCTCAGCTTTTACAATCACCCTTTTACAGGCAGATGTCATCAGGTTTGCAGAAGTGGTGACATTAACTGTCATCTTCCAGTAGAAATCCAGGGGCAGAACTGTAAACCACCGCTGGGTTTTAATACGTAATTAGCGATGCCAAGCCTCAGTTACGATATTTAATTACCAAACCGGGCCCGTTTCCCCACACCATCCCGAAGCGGAGCGCTCTGATCCGTGCGCCGCGGGCGGAGCCGCTGACCCGGCATCCCGCGCCCTCCGCGCGCGGCTCGGGAGCTCCGGCAAGGCCGGGGCTGCGCGCATTTGTGCAGCTGCATCAGGACCCCGAGAGTCAAATCCTAAATGCTGTCTGTTTGCGGGGATTAGCCTGTTCTGCTAACTCGCTGAGGTAGGAATTTTAGCTATTCGACTAGTCTTCCCGGCTGCATCCTGAGGGAAATCAGGCGGCGTCTCTGCAGCTTGTGCGCGCCGGCAGCCGGCTTCGGCACCGCTCCACCGGCAGGTACGGGCTGCTGCTGCTGCTGCTGCTGCTGCTCGGGCACATGGCACCAGCGGAGAGAGGGGAAAGCTGCAAACTTGGCTGCCCGCAGCCCAGTTACAGCGAGATTAGCAAGTGCATTTCCCCCTTTTTATGTAGAAGTCCCCCTCCCTTACCCTCCTCAGGCCACATGCCTTAGAGTTTTATGAGATCTTCGGTGTCACTTCCCAAGGCTGCTGAGAGAGGATGGAGATGGAAGGAAAGCAAAGAATTAGACAAATAAAGGACAAAGGGAAAAATGCTAGAGGATTTATGTGGAGCATCCTCGGGAGGAGCTCTCCTTGGCTCCGGCAGCGAGAACAGTCGGCACTGCAGGATCGGATTTTGGGTTGCAAAAGGAGTTTTTCCTTGGATCTTTGGACCATTGCAGCTTGTAGGGATGATTATGGGCTTTGTGTGTGCATTCCCATTGTAACTTCTGCCACTGAAATGCTCTGTCCAGGCTGGAGCTGGACTCAGGCCTGGGACACAACAGGGAATTTCAGCCTTTCTGCTGTGCCTGTTTTTTCCCGTGGCAGACCTGGCTGGCACACACCCTGCAGGCTGCTGCTGCTCTTCCCAGGCCTCCAGGAGCTGAGCGTGATCCTGGGGTGTCCTACAGCAGAAAACGTGGGAGACAGGTACAGATGTGCTGGGGAACCCCCCCTGCACCCGGTGCTGCTGTCAGGGTGCTGTGACCCCTGACCCTCTGGAGCTGGGGTCCCTCTCACCCACCAGGCTGGGCTGGGGTCTCCTGTGGGGCGTGGGCTGGATGGCAAAGAGGGGGACACAAAAAAGGGGGCTCGCGCAGCTGCTCTGCCATGGGCATGTGGCTCAGGTGCTCTCAGGTGAGCTGTGAGCTGGATGCAGCTCTGGGCAGCAAGTCCAGGGTCCAGTCTGAGGGGTGTCTCTGCACCAGTGCCCCCAGTAACTCGCCAGAAGGGAATGGGAATGTTGCTACTTCTGCCTCTGACTCCATTTACCTCTGAGAACTTTTGTTTTTTTGACTGGATGAGTGAAAAAAGTGTTCTGAGCACATCATAGAAAGTGGAGAGCTGGAAGCATAGCACGGAGAGAAGGATTTGGAACAAGAGCTGTCTGTTCCTCAGCCTGCGTGGGCAGCAGAGCAGCGGCAGCGGCTGCAGGGCTGTAAATAACAGAGGGAGGAGAAGAAAGTCAGCAGCGACAGCGAGAGGAGAACCGGGTGATCTCTGATGCAGCCTGGCGCAGGGCTCTGCTCCGTGTCCTGCCCATGGCTACCCGAGTCCTGCGGCTGGAAGCTCCGATCCCTGTCCCTGGGACTCCAGCAGCAGCTGCTGGGAGCTGAGCAGTCCTAGACACTCACTTATGCTGATAACACCTGATCAGAGGCCAGATATTGGCTGTGCAAATACAGACAAAACTCTTTTGCATAAGAAACCCCTTTAAAAGTTGCCCCCCCATCCCGAACCGGCGGTGGGAGGCGTTCATTGTGCCACACGCATTAATTCAGCTGGCACATTACAATGTTAAACTAAATGACATTATTACAAAGCTGTGCTAAGAAGTGTTGACAGGTCCATATGGTAATTTTACAATGTATAATGAACACACAGACTCCTTTCTTGCAGAAATTTATAGTTCAAATCTATACCCAGGATATCCAGTTTTATTTCCAGAAACTTAAATTGACTTATTACGATGTAGTGAATGTATAAATTAGTTCCAGTAGTTAAACTGAAGCATTTCCCTACAGACTCAATTAGATTCATTAATCTACTGTGTAGACCTGTAAACGGTCCATTGTTCTTTTCCCCCCCAAAATGTCAAAAACTATTTCTCTAACTATAAAATATTTCCTGCAAAAACTGTTTTAAATGGTAAGAATTATTTAAGATTAGGAACCCACATCCACAAATTATTTCAGCGCCCTTGTTCTTCTTCAAAAGAAAAATAGGGTTCAGCCCTTGCTGGATAATTTAGTGGGACGGAGGCTGAATTCACTCCTGTATTAAGCTTAAGACCTGCCGACATAAACCAGATCACTTCCACCCTCACTCCAGGGAATCCATGGGCTGGAACGGGGATCCTGTGTCTTTCCAGAACCGACAACACGTTGGTCCAAATGTCTGTGTACAAGCAGATGCTGCTGGGGGTTGACTGCAGATGCTGGTGCAGTGCCACGTCCTCAGGGACCAGTGCTGGCAATGTGCCAGTGGACACGAGAACCTTCCACACTCCACAGGCCCCTGGCTGGAGCCGGGGGCTGAAAAAACCCCTCTCTGTTTGTGGACCAGAATGTCTCTGTGCAGGTCAAAGGGACGACCTCGAAAGCACCACTTCTGTGGCACAGACCTGTGTTGGCCACACCTGCGGGCACAGTTCCTGGGCCGTGGTTTCTTCCTTGTTGGTTCTGCTGAATGCAGCACTGATTACAGCCTGCTCTGTGGAAGGGACATGGAACCAACACCCAGGTGACCAACAGTGTCCTTGTACTGGTGAGGCCTCGTGGAGCTGCTCAAGCTGTGTAGTGACAGTGACAGGGCTCCATTCCTAAAGAGAGGGGTCAGGGCAAGCCCACGGTCCTGACATGAGAGGGGATGAGCTGGGAGGGCTGGAGCCGGGGCTGGGGAAGTGCTGGAGCACCCACCCCAGCGTGGCCCCGACCCCACATCCCTGAGCACACACAGGCTCACTCCCGCTTTGGAGCAGGCCTTGTTGCAAGCAGATTGTCGGTCTGAACGCTGACTTGGGCACTGGTTTTTTCTTAAAAAACCATAACAGACACTGTGTTTTCACATGATCATAATAATTCCCCTTCAGGGAGAGATTTCCACCTGGCCTTGCTGCGCCCCCAGCTCAGGAGACCTCTTCCACATTGGAGGGAACCTTGAAAATCTGTGTGTGGAGCTGCTGGATGGAGGCAGGATATTCATGGGGTCTGGAGGCTACCCTGATTTGGGGGCTGTGGGGTGGTGTGGGGGCTGCTGGGGGGGACCCCAGTGCCTGGCAGGGTGGCAAGGCACGAATGTCCCTGTGAGTCAGGATTTCCAGGGTGGCATTGCCAGCAGTGCCGCGCTGCGGAGCCAGGCGGAGAATGCCCGCTTTGTCCGGCCCAGGGACAGCTGGGGCCCACACAGGGATGGTGCCCACAGACAGAGGAGGGCTCTGCAGGGATTGCTGGGGGGCCCTGGTCCCTCTGCTGTCTCCAGAGTTCCTGGTTCCTGGTCTCAGGCAGATCTCCCAGGGCACTGGCACAGCTCCTGCACCCCTTCAGCTCTTGCAAGCTTTGGGGATCTGTGGGACCCAGTTTCCAAACTGTCCCATTTACTAGGATCAGAGTAGCCTGTTAATTAATCCATGAGCCCTGGGCTCCCAGCTCCCTGTAGCACAGCTAAGTTCCACCGGTGTGCTCCGGTGGGACCTGGGACCCTGCCCAGCCTCGGTGCCCAGCCCTGCTCTGGCAACGCTTCGGTGCTGGCTCCAAAGGAGCTGTTGGTGCTGGGCACACCCAGGCTCTGCCAGCGTGGGCCCTCTGCCAGCGCACAGAGCAGGGCACGTCTGGGGGAGTTCGGGGTCCCCAGCCCCTTGCCCAGCGTGGCTGGTGAAGGTCAGCATGGTGAAAATGGTGCCATTAGGGCACACAGAACCATGGCGCCTCTTCTTCTCGCACTAAAACTGTTTCCCACTGGAAAGAGCTGGAGCTGCCACTCTGAGTCACTCCCAGTATTCCTGCTGCTGGTGCCGAAAGAAAGTGGACATTGATGGAGAAAAGCCTGCTGGTTGGGGAGTCCTCCTGACAGGCACAATGGGAAGATTGTGGTGGAAGAATTTCAAGTAAATAATCTGGAAAATATTTCGGATAAGTGGGAACTCTGCACCAGGGTTTTGCTTGTTTGTTTTTGCCCTGAAAGCACCCAGAGTGGAGCAGGAGCAGCTGCTGCGCTGCTGGCAGGACCTATGGCTGCCTGGGAGCTGCTCTGCTGCAGGGTGCAGGGCACAGCCTGTTTGGGACAGCTGCTAGGGGTGAAGGGTGCAAGGTCAGGGGTGTTCTCCACCGGCTTACTTGCACGAGACCACGGTGACAGGCTCCAGACTCATGGAATCAGAGAATCCCAGACTGCTTTTGGTTAGAAGGGACCTTAAAGCTCATGTCTACCCTCTGCCATGGGCTGGGGCACCTTCCATTATACCAGGTTGCTCCAAGCCCCATCCAACCTGGCCTTGGACACTGCCAGGTTTGGGACGTCCACAACTCACCCCTCTTCCACACGAAAAGAGTCCACGTGGGCAGAGTCTGCTCCCAGGACCTGCTGTGGAGGAGTCTGGAGCCCTTCCAGTCAGATCCCCCCGAACTTCGGCCACCCTCCTGATGTGTAAAAGTCGGCTGAGCTGGCCAGGCCCTGACGTCAGAGACAGGACTTTATCACTGTCACCTTTATGTCAGCAAACAGATTAAACGCTCCTAATATCTCCCCTAATGGCGTTCAGTACGGCCGCGATCACACTGCGATAGGATATTGGATACAGTTGTAAACCTTGAAGGAATAAGGGCTGCCTAAGAGAATAGCTTTTCCTAGCTTAACCACATTACAGTAGCGAGTGTAAATCACTTGTCAGTCGATGGCAAACGTACCGGTGTTATAATCGGAGGAGAAAAGGAATAAAGTGCAGATAATCTTTTCGCCATTTTGCTGGCAGCGGCGGCGGCGGGAGACTGACAGCCCTTCGCTTGAGTGGCAGGTGTCCTTTGAAGCGCCTGTGAATCACTATCTGTGCAGACTGTTGAAATGCATATTTCCATCCTTATCGTGAAGGAATGGATGGGCAAGATAGGTGCTGTTAACATTGCAAATAGCTCCGGAATTATTCATTGTCAGCTCCGGGCAAAGAATAGGGGGAAAGTTTTATTATTCACCGTGCACAATAGCCGGATGCTTAATGATTCCCACTACCTTGGCAGGATTGTCTGCCGACTTCAGGCGCTTGCGGTGGGTGACACAGGTCTGGCCAAGTGTTAGAGCAAGATCATACAGCCCGGGCCCATTTTAATTTCTAATACATTAATCTTTCCCTCGCAGATGCACAATGAATATTCTGCAGCCCCTTGTTTGTCAGGAGCTGTCTGCCTTTCATCTATTCAGGTGGGTCCATTGACTCTGAAAGCGCGCTCAAAGGGCCTGATCAGTCAATGACAACCGCGGCACAATGACGGGGCGCCCCGCTCGCCGCTCGCCGCGCCCCGCCAGCCCGCGGACACGCTGACACCCGCTCCCCGGGGATGCTGGGCGGGCAGTGTCCCCCGGGACGCCCCGGGCCTTATCGCGCCGGCGGAGCGCGGCCGGAGGATGTATCGCGGCTCCGCAGCCGCCGACCCCGACCCCGCGCTGCCGCCGCCCGGCCCGCGCCGAATTAAAATGGATTAAGTTGGCTTAGCGCTGTTCTACAAGCAAGCTGCACGCACCGCACCATTCAGGTTTAATTTTAATCCTTTGTCTCGGCCTGCTAATTACGATTGTTTTAAGTTCATTATCCCGACGCGCACATTGTAGCTGGCGGGATCCGCGCGCTTGTAAAGCGGTGTCCTCACTTTTGCAGGTAGTGACCCTTGAATTGTTAAACGAGCCCGTGCCAGCGCCAAACAGCACACTCTGATCTGCGATTCACTCTCGGCTCGCCAGGTTTTCCTCCCTAATTAACTAAGTAGCAACCCCGCAACGGCAGCGGGGACCAGGACCATGGAAGCACCCGGGGATGGGTGGGGTGGGGTCCCGGGACCCTCGCGAGCAGCTGTGGGTTGTGTTCACCCCGATGTCACAGCTCCCTGTCAAGCTTGCATCCCCGTGTCCATCCCGGCACAAAGCTCAACCCTGGGCCTGTCAGGGGAGGGTTAGGTTGGATATTGGGAAAATTTCTTCAAGAAAATGTTTGTCCAGCCCTGGCACAGCTGCCCAGGGCAATGATGGAGTCCCCAGGCCTGAAGGGATGTAAAAGCTGTGTGGATGTGGCACCTGGGGACATGGGCTGGTGGCGGCCTGGGCAGTGCTGGGGTATGGATGGACTCGATGGTTTGAGAGGGATTTTCCAACTCCAACCATTCCATGATTCAGTGATCTCCTGCCCTGGAGGAAAACTGCAGACCACTCAAACAAGGCAGACCCATGGGGAGTAGAGGACACATCAACAACTCATTGGACAGGGGATGCTCCCCCCAGCTCTCTCAGGGATCCTCACATTTGTCAGGACCCCGTGTGTTAAAAAGTGACCCATTGGCTCTGGCTTTAGGATATAATCCCTGATTGTAGAAGGTGTTGGGCACCCACATGGGCCATGGCTTGCCACCCAGAGGGCTGCAGGACAGGGGAACTGCGAGTTGTGCCAGCCAAAAATGAGCCCACCGGTGCTGGGACTCCCTCATTCTCTCCTCTCCCTCCTTGGAGGGGGACTGTTAAACCTTCAGCATCGTCCCCATTCTAATTCGCGCAGGTTCAGGCCAGAGATAACCTGTGGGCCTAATAAAGGTTAAACCAGGTTCCAGTTCTTCCTGCTGAGGGTGTGGGGCTGGATTCCTGCTCCGCTGCTGCCGGCCGAGGGACCTGGCCACGGAGAGGGGCCCACGCCGCGGTCTGCAGATCCATGATTCCCAGAGCACGCCCACCCCGGGATGGAAGCATTCCCGGCTCTCCCGGAGCCCCAGCCACCCGGTCCTGTGCCACAGCCTCGGAGCTGCAGCGCTGACTGGGCAGGAGCAGGTTTGCAGGTGGATCTGCTCCACTTTTGGAGCTCACACACCCGGGGTGCCGCAGGGTGCTGGCAGACCCCGGAGGATGCTCCGAGCCCAGCGGGGCCGTTCCCTGCGGCTGCTGCGAGCTGGCCCCGGGGCTGGGGGGTGGGGAAAGGACCAGAGCTCCTCTCCTTCCCGGGTGCTCCTGGTTTACTGGATTTTAAAGTGGTTTTCTCCCTCCCGTAAGCACAGCCCGGTGCGGGACCCTGCCGCTCCGCCCTGGCACCCCGGGGGACAGGGGACCCCGCTCCCGCTGCCCCGAGCCCAAATGCTGCGGGGTCCCGCTCCTGCGGCACAGGAGGCAGGCACAGGCACCCGGGCTCTGAGGCAGCCCCGGTGCCGAGCAGCGCGCCGCGGCTGGCCTGTGCTCTCAATAAAAGCTCATTAAGGAAAGATTATGAACATATAACAATACATTTTAAGTGCGCTGCAATGATCCATAAAATTGGTGTGGCTAATTAGCAGATCAAATCTCCATGAGAACTGGATCACTTTAATATCCTTGGGTAGTTTAATTCTGTAGGTATTTTACTATCCACACATGTTTAGTAAAATTAAATAACAGTATAAATGTTCAGTGGGATTAAAACAACAGTAAAATGAAACCAAACAAAATGAATTTATTTTGTTAATAGAATAACAGAGAATCCCAGTGTTGATATAACATTACACAAAATCTAGAGCAAACACAGTCTGAATCCCAGTCTCATTTCACATGTAATTAACCTTTCTCAATCAAGCTAAGCAGACCTGATACCTCCTCCACAGCGTCTGTGCACCCACAGCTCTGCCTGTGCTGGGATGAGAGGCAGGAGGCAGCGGCAGGGCAGATTTTTCCTGGTGCTGGTGAACACTGGTCCCAGTCCAGCACCAGGCTGGCAGCGGTGGGATGGGTGCCAGTACCCCCCACTCTCCCTGGAGACACCCTGAGCCCTGGAAAGCATCTGGCAGGGGCCAGGCAGGAAAATGCTGGGAATGGTCAGGACAGCTGGGAAGTTCTTGAATAGTTTAGGTGCCCCAGGGGATACACTTTTATTCGGGGAATACAGGTTTTCCCCCTTTTTTATATTTCTTCAAAAGAGCATCCAAAGATGCTCCTGCAGGTGTTTTGAATCTGCACCCTTCATGCAACTCATGGAATCATAGAATCATTAAGGTTGGAAAAGACCTCCAAGATCGTTGAGTCCAACCTTTAATTCCTTATAAAAAACTCTATAAAAAAATACCAAAAACAATCAAAAAATTGAAACCACCTTAGCTTTCCTCCCATACAAGACTGCTAAAAAAATTGTCACAGAATCACGGCTTATTTAGGAAATAAGTGGAATATCCCTAAAAATCATCGAGTCCAACCATTGACCCAGAACTGCCAAGTTTTCTTTCATTTTGTTTTCGAGGGTCTCTAACTCTCAACTTAGCAATTAAATAAGCAATTAAGTCTAAAAAGAGGATGAATCTTGAAATAGGCCGTCATTATTTTTAATGTCAACAGCTATTTTTTCTGAGTTACAATTTGACATTCAGAGGCCAGATACAATTTCAGTGAATAAATAAAATAAAACCAGATGTGAGATCCTCCTGGGAGCCCTGCTCAGTGTGCAAGGGCACCATCAGCACTTTGCTGGTGACACCAAGGTGCGCAGGGTAGTCACCATGCTGGAGAGAAGGGACAGCATCCAGAGGGACCTGGGCAGGCTGGGAGAGCTGGGAATGATCACCTGGAGAAGAGAAGGATCCAGAGAGAGCTCAGAGCCCCTTCCAGAACCTAAAGAGACTCCAGGAGAGCTGCAGAGGGACTTGGGACAAGGGATGGAGGGACAGGACACAGGGAATGGCTTCCCAGTGCCAGAGGGCAGGGCTGGATGGGATATTGGGAAGGAATTGTTCCCTGGGAGGGTGGGCAGGCCCTGGCACAGGGTGCCCAGAGCAGCTGTGGCTGCCCCTGGATCCCTGGCAGTGCCCAAGGCCAGGTCGGACAGGGCTTGGAGCAGCCTGGGACAGTGGGAGGTGTCTCTGCCATGGCAGGGCTGGCACTGGATGGGCTTTAAGGTCCCTTCCCACCCAAACCATTCTATGGTTCTCTGGTAATTTAGAGCAATAATTACAATTTTATTCAATAGCTATGGGAAAACACTGAGTTGAATAATGACATAAAAATGAGTGTCTCAGTCATAACAGGACATTAATCAACATATTAACTGCGTAGACAAACTGATTTGATGCTGTTATGGCTTAATTTGTCTCAAAATCATTATTTTTTATGCATTGCATAATGTACTTTAAAATAGGTGTTGGAGTGATCACATGTGAGCGTTGCAGTCCCACAGCACTGGTGCTGTACTTGCTCTGCGCTGAGTCCCACCATTTCAGGTGTAATTTACACCTTTCCCAGGGGCAACTCAGCGCAGAGTCCACACTGCTGGAACTCCGGCATTCGGGAGCCAGGCTGGGACAAGCCTGAAATCTTCTACTTCATATCTTAGCCTGTCCAGAACACCTCTTCCTTAGCATTCCCATTTCTAAAGCCTCTGGATTAGCATATTCCATTTCTCCAGGCAGCAGCCATTGGCTCCGAAGCCGCTCGCCCCGCTTGGCACGCCCTGCTCGGGTTTTGGCGGCTGGTCAGGACGAGGATGCGGTGGCACAGCGCGGGGCCGGGAGCCCTCGGCGCTGCGAATGTCAGATGCCAGACAAACTGGATGCCGGACAAAGAGCAGCGCTGGCTGTGCCTCCGCCTTTCAGGAGACAATGGTCCAGGAGGCGCTGAGGGGCTGGTGGGACACAGGACGGGCAGAGCCCTGATGGGAGTTCGGTGGAATTCTCATAAAGGCATAAAAGCTGAGCTAGTGTTGTCCCTCCGGACGGCCGTTTGCTCTGCCAGCGCTCGGGGTCGTAGCTAAGGTGCTGCAAACACATCCCAGGTGCTCAGCCCGGAGGAATTTCCCCCCTGGCGTTCTGTTCTCCCATTCCCGGTGGATGTTTGTGTCCGTCTGACCTGGCACTCTGCACCCAGGGCTGTGAATCCCATGTGGATGCCCCATGCCACAGTCAGGCCACCTCAAGGTGACAAGGTGGCGATTGGTAACAATCTTGGAGGTCTTTTCCAATCTAAATGGTTCTGTGATTCTATTCGGTGATTATCCTTTTACTTAAATCCTTTGCTTTTCCTTCTTTATCCCCTTTGGTTTTCCCTTTCCTATTCTCCTTCCTCCTTTTCCTTCCTTTTCTCTTTCCCCCTTTCCCCCTTTTTCCCTTTCACTTGCCATCCTTATCCTTATCCTTATCCTTATCCTTATCCTTATCCTTATCCTTATCCTTTTTTTACCTTTTCCTTCCTTTCCCTTTTCCCTTTCCCTTTTTCCTCCCCTTTTCCCAAAACACCAGCACTCCCATCCCAAAGGGCACAAGGTGACACGCAGAGGTGACACGCAGAGGTGATCCGGGGTTTGCCAGGGGCAGCACAGCGGCAGAGTCGAGGGGGCTGGAGCCCCTCACTGGCTTTGTGTGACCTCCAGCCCCCGGGCGCATTCCTGTCCGTCCGGGGAACCCTGGCCTGGGGGGTCAGCACTGGCACGGCCATCCCTCCCCAGCCCGGTGCCGGCCCCAGCCGAGGGCAGGGGGCTGAGGAGGGGATGGGGATTGCCCTCGGGTCCCTCCTTGCCCGTTATCAGGTGAGACCCCTCCACTCCCGAGTGCCAGCCCACGCCAGCACGGGAAACCCCCCGGGAGAGATCTCCGAGGGCCAGAGCAAACCAGAGCTGCTCCCTCCTCTCCCCTCCTCTCCCCCGGCTCCCGGGCGGGCTGACGTGTGACAAATGCAGGCGGTGACAGAAACATGTAAATCTCCGGTGTTATCGGCACTCATCGCCGTGTCTGCCCAAGGTACACAAGTTGAAGGATGAAGTGCTGGAAGGGGTCTGGGAGCGGGCAGGTGCTGCGGGCTGGCGTGACGCTCGGATTAAGACACTGACAGAGTGCACAAAACCCCGTTTGGTGGCGTGACATGTCAGGGGATGAAGAATCAGTCTTTGTCTGCGCCAGGCCAGGCTCCTTTCAAAAGGCCTTTTAGATCAGCTGCAGGGAAAACAAGAAGGGAAGTAGCCCATCGATTTAATACAAGCAACATGCAAAGTACATAATAATGAAAATCAAATTCTTTCATGGCATTCATGAGGGCAGCAAACAATGGGAGTTAATGCAGGCTGCAGCTCCTCAACTTTTTCCTCCGAAAGTTGTTCGTGTTACAGGGCTAATTCTCCTTCCACCCGTGACTAAATTGTGTACTGGGCTCTACTTTTGCTTGACAGCAAAAAGTAAATGATAGAAAATTGGATCCAACAATACGTTCTGATTATTCGTGCACTATAGAGTGTTCTCTCACCATGACAAACCGTGTTTATCCCTCTAGGGAGAAAGGGGGAGGGATCCCATGGGATTTATCAGCATGTGCAGTGCCATTAAGTTAAATAGCCACGTTAGGATTTAACAAGGTCAACAACGTTTTTACTTCTCTTTTTCATGATTACTAAGATTTTCACTTGTAAAGTCTTAACTAAATATAGTTTTGGTACTGGAGAAATGAAAGTTATTTTGGGAAGGACTCCTGTAGCAGGGAAAGCTACTCCATCCCGCAGGTCCCCCTCCTGCCGTGTTACTGTTTTCCTCCCTGGGCTGGAATTTCTCTGTCACCTTAGAAATTCCCCTCTTTGGCCATTCTGTATATTCGGGTCTACAAACTGCGGGCTGGGAATTGTTCCTGGCTTTCTTCCTCGTCTGGTCAACTCCCACCAGTGCAGCACAGCCCCCCCTGCACCCCCACCGAGCATCAGCAGGGCTTTGCCTGTTCAGCTTTAATCACTTTTCAGCAGGGACAAGGGGGCGATTCCTGGCTCTTACTCCCGGCTGCCATCAAACCCACCTCGGGCAAGGCCAAAGCCAGGCCCTGACCGGTCTTAGAGGGATGCCAGGATGAGAACTTTCCTCTGCTACTCCTGCTGGGGAATCATTTGGGTTGGAAAAGCCCTCTGAGACCATCGAGTCCAACTGCTCCCCCAGCACAAGGCCACCACTGTCCCGTGTCCCCAAAGTGCCACATCCACATGGCTTTAAAATCCCTCCAGGGATGGGCACTCCACCCCTGTCCCGGGCAGCTGTGCCAGGGCTGGACAGCTCTTTCAGAGGAGAAATTTTCCCTAAAATCCAACCTAAGCTTTCCCTGGCACAACTTGAGGCCATTTCCTCTTTCCTGTTGCTTGTCAGGTGGGAGCACAGCCCAGCTCCCCCTCACCTCCACCCTCCTGTCAGGGAGTTGTAGTCAATATCTTTTTGCATATTTTTATTGTAATGATTTTATCCATTCCTATAGTTACATATTCATAAAGTACTATAATAATCCCTCCAGTGCTGGTGACTCCACCACTACACACAGCCAGAGAATACTTGTGCAAAATGCTCTGACTTCTCTGTCAAGGGATCTCTTCTTCCCATAAAATTCAATGTTTTCCTTAAAATCTGGAATTCTTCGGAATTTTCTTGCGCATGAAAACCTCGGGACCCACAGAGTCAAGTCTGACCCCAGTAAATGTCAGGATGAATCAGATGTTTTCCTGAAACCTTTCCCAAACCCAGTTCTTAAAGAAACCAGTAACCAGGGGTGGGGGGGGTGTCTGTGCTCCCGAGGGGGGAGTCCCGTGAGTCCCGCGCTGCCGGGGGTGTCCCTGCTGCTGGGGGTGCCCCTATTCCGGGGGTCCCGGTGCTGCCGGGATGGGTCCTGCGCTCTCAGGGGTCCCCGTATTCCGGGAGGTGTCTCCGTATTCCGGGGGAGGGGGTTCCGGTGCTATCAGGAGGGTCCCCGTGCTGCCGGCGTGTCCGTGCTGCCAGGGGTTTCCCGTGCGGTGTCCCGGTGTCCCGGTTCTGTGGCGTTCCCGTCCCGGTGTCCCGGTGCTGGGGGGTTCCCGTGCGGCGTCCCGGTGCCCCGGTGCTGTGGGGGAGTTCCCGGGCCGTGTCCCAGTGTCCCGGTGCTGGGGGGTTCCCGTCCCGGTGTCCCAGTGTCCCGGTGCTGTGTGGGGGTTCCCGGTGTCTCGGTGCTGGGGGGTTCCCGGTGTCCCGGTGTCCCAGTGCTGGGGGGGTCCCGGTGTCCCGGTGTCGGGGGGTTCCCGGTGTCCCGGTGTCCCGGTGCTGGGGGGTTCCCGGTGTCCCGGTGTCCCGGTGTCCCGGTGCTGTGGGTGGGTTCCCGGAGTCCCGGTGTCCCGGTGCTGTGGGTGGGTTCCCGGTGTCCCGCTGTCCCGGTGTCCCGGTGCTGTGGGTGGGTTCCCGGTGTCCCGGTGTCCCGGTGTCCCGGCGCTGGGGGGTTCCCGTGCCGTGTGCCCGCCGGCCCACAGGGGGCACTGTTGCCGTGCGGAAGCGCCGAGCGCCCCGAGCCCGCCCAGCCCGGCCCGGCCCCGGCCGGGGCTCCCGCGGGGCCCGGTGCTGCCGGGGGCTGCCGGGGGCTGCCGGGGGTGTCGGGGGCTGCCGCGGGGCCCGGGGGCTGCCGGGGGCTGCCGGGGGCAGCGGGGACCCTGCAGCGCCCGGACCCGCCGGTGCGGCCCGTGTGCCGGCCCGGGACAGGGGGAGCGGCCTTGGAGCCGCCGCTGCGCTCGGTGCGCGCGGCAGAGCGAGTTTGTCCTGGGACAGAATCCCAGGATTGTTGCGGCAGGGACATTAAAGCTCATCCCGTTCTCATCCCATGGGCAGGGACACCTCCCACTGTCCCAGGCTGCTCCCAGCCCCAGTGTCCAGCCTGGCCTTGGGCACTGCCAGGGATCCAGGGGCAGCCCCAGCTGCTCTGGGCACCCTGTGCCAGGGCCTGCCCACCCTCACAGGGAAAAATTCCTTCCCAATATCCCATCCAGCCCTGCCCTCTGGCACTGGGAAGCCATTCCCTGTGTCCTGTCCCTCCATCCCGTGTCCCAAGTCCCTCTGCAGCTCTCCTGGAGTCTCTTTAGGTTCTGGAAGGGTCTCTGAGCTCTCCCTGGATCCTTCTCTTCTCCAGGTGAACACATCCAGCGCTCTCCCATTCAACACGGATGTAGGTTTCCCTCAGCCTGGTTTTCCACCCCTAGATACCTTGAGCCCGGCTGTTCCTCCCTGGACTCAAAGCTCCTTCACCGGCCACCTCGTATCCTCCACCGTGCCAACATCTGTCAGCCCCGAGAAAGTCTGGTTTTAAACTAATAACAACTGTATCGCAGGTTTTGGAGTGCAGGATTTTATTTCCTTTCTCAAATATTCATTACAAACACAGATTGTGCTTCATTGGAAGTGGCCTTTAATGAACAGTATTCTTGTTTGCGTACAAGGAGCAGCTTCCAGTGCCATTCCCTGACAGTAATTGTGGGCTGAATGGAGCCGGCACAATGCTGGAGCGCCGTTAATGGCTATCCTGTGGATTGAGTGCTCCACTTTTGTCATTATCAGGCTGCTTTTTAAAATGCAGAAATTAGTTGGGCCAGCAAAGAGTTAATTACATTCCTTGTGACAGGAAACCCTCAAAGCACATTAATTGTGGAGAATTCTTTGTCTTTCATACAAAGCAGAAATTCGAAAGACCTCAGCAGATGATATCATAGAGGCAGTTACTCAGAGCATCATTTAGAAGAGAAAAAAAGCAGTGATGAGTGCAGGAGGAATCCCTCCTGGTACGTAACTACAGCGAGCTGCAGGATTTTGGGAGGCACGTCCTCATTTCTGTGTCACTGAAGGAAAAAACAGGCACCCAGAGAGAGGCTGTCTGACTCTGCTCGTTTCCCAGCCTCACTTTTTCCTGGCATTTCTCAGTTTCTAGCGCTCATGTCTTGGCAAAGGCATGTGAAAACAATCTCCCAAACTTCCCAAGCAGGCACATGGCAGCCCCAGGTGCCAGCGGCTCCGTCCCCGGAGGGTGCGACGGAGCGGGAACAGCGTCACCTCTGTGCTGTGCCAGCCTGGCCTCTCTCTGGCCAGGTATCTCCAGGGGCAGGGGACAAATGGAACACCTCATCCCCCAGCTGGAGCAGGGAATCCAGCAGAAAAACCCCAAAGGCGCTGTCTGAGTTGGTTTCACACCAAGCACAAATGAAGGCACCGTGTTCCGCATGCTGGCATTGCCACGAGACCTGCGAGGGGTTGTTGATTACCAGGCTGAGGAGGAGCAGAAATGATCAGCACAATCAGAGACGGTGTAATTAACTGCAGTATGTAAAAAATAAATCAAATAACTCCTCTCTAATGATCACATGCCACGCTGAGCTGGGGGATTCGTACTACAGGTCACGTAGGTTCTGCACGGGGTGGTCCAGCGGTGGCAGGGGTCTGGCAGCCCAGGGTTGGGACATCAGGGAAGAGGATAAGGACATCCTCACTGCTGTTTTGGGGAGAGGTGGGGGGCTGGCTCACTCAGCCCATCAGCCTGGGTATCAGGGAGCAGGGAGGGTCCCAGTGCCAGCTGGGCTGGGCGGTGAGCTGGGAACAGCAAGGTGAAACCACCGCTCACCTTCACCCCTAAACACTCTCCCAAGCCTTTGTAGGTGGAGTTGGACATGGACAGCCGTGGTCTTAGGACCACTCTGAACCTGGCAGTTCCATTTCGGGGGCCCTTGTTGCCCAGACTGCGGGTGCTGATGGCACCAGGGGCTCCTCACACCAGAGGTGTTTTCGTTAGTGAAGCCGTGAGCTGCAGCAGCACCCAGACATCCAGTCCTGCTGACTTTACAATTAAACACAATCAAATATGCAAAAAAGTTCCAACCAGTTCTGCAAAATAATTCAGCCCTAAAGACAGCTTGAAGAAAAATAGAGGAATGGGCAACAAAACCTTGTTAGGTAGCTCCATTAAAAAAGAAAAGAATTGGATGTAGAGAGGAAGAGTTGCAGTGGCTGGGCAGCACCACGCTGGTTCCTGCTTTCTAGCAAGTAAGATTGTCCCAGTGGCAACAGGAATCTGGAGGATTTCCCCCTTTTCTCACTGTTTTTCTGGCTCTGACCCTGCACCATAACGCTGATAGAGTCCTGACCCTTGCAGGTGAGGAAAGTCCAGGGGTTGGGGTGGAATCCTCAACTGAGCGATCAGTGCAGCCTGTCCTTCACTGTCAATGCATTTACAGAGCGGCAGGGGGCTGAGAAGCTGGGTAGTAGTGTAAGGCAAAATTAGGGCGTTTGTTCAGTTATGGGTTAACAGAGCTTTTATTTCCGTTGGAGCAGCCAGTTCCCGCTCAAGGCTGGTTTTTTCAGTTGTCACAAAGTTTCTCCAGGCTTATTGGCTGATTTAGCTTAACTAAGTCAGAATCAGCTGGATAATGTGCCTTGCCAAATAGGCCAGGCTTTTCCCATTGCAAATTATGAATAAACCTCCCCCCATTGAAAGCAGGAAACTTGATAGTGATCACACTTCTAAATGCAAACTCCAGAGAGGGACAGATTGGGCACTGCTGTACTTGGGGTTTACAGGGAAAAAACCAGGCTTCAGTGAACATTTTTTTATATAAATATTTTCCATTTGGATTTAATTAATTGATTTTAATGCAAAGTATTAATAGAGTAAGCCAATATTGTCGTTACTGCTGTGTACGTTTCTAACAGGATTAGCTTTCCTGAAATACATATATTATTCTTAGGAGTCAGGGAAGCCCCTGGATGCCGTGGGAGCCCCCAGGATGCGGCTCTGCTGCTCCCTTCTGCCTGCCCTGACCCACCTTCACCTCAGTGGCTGCACTGGAGCTCACACCAGCAGCTGGGTCTGTCTCTGGGCTCTCCCCGGCTGGGAGCACAGGAAATTCCGGCTGTCACTGCTGCTCTCCGTGAGGAGACAGAACCCTGTTCCAGGGGAGGACAGCAACCACCTGTGACAGCTTTTGGGCTGCTCTGAGGGTAAATTTATGCACTGCCAATTGATCTCTGCTGTTACTGAGCCCGACAGTGAGTCAAAGAGATGCTGTGAAAGTTGAGTGTGGGGAGTTGTGAGAATGCAGGGACACACACAAACCCCCAGGTGGGGCGAGACCCGTGGCTTCAGCCGCCCAAGGCTGCTTCCCCAGCCCTTGAGATGAGGCAAGACAGAGTGTGGGAGCTCCGGCTTTGCTGGCAGCCAGCCCTTGGCAGCAAAACAGTGATGCACATAGTTCATTTTAAATGTTCAAGGTCTGCGTGGAACCTAAAATTCAGCTCAGCTTCGCAGGAGGCTGCACAGAACCTTGTGCAGCGTTGTCAATAAAACAAATGATTTCCAAGGTGGCAAGAAGAAGGAACAGTTGACCCAAGGGCAAGCACTTGTGGAGGACCCACAGTGCTCCCTGCCTGGAATGTGGGGCGTTTAGGGATCTAAATAATTCAGGAGAAAACTCCAAAGGTTATGGAGATACGTGCTTCACTCCAGCTCACTCCTTCTGTCTCCCCATTTGCAGAGCTGAACGGGGATAAATGGTTTGAAGATGTTATCGGAGTTCCTCTCGAACACCTCTTGTCACTGGAGGAGCCTCCAGTGTCCCTTTTATCTCCATCAGAGGCTGCTCTGTCTGGTGAGTGAAAGGGAGGGAGGGCTCAGCACAAATTACACTGGTAATTCTTTTCCAGAACTAATTAACTTAAAAGATACTGTACTGATTGCAGAAAAGGTGTTAACAGAAGCTTAAGAAGTTGAAAAACAAAATTAATCTGCATTTGAGAAAGGCTCTCCCTTTAATCTCCAGCTTGTGATGTACCAAATGCCCCGAGTGGAGCAGACTGAAGCAAATAATGGATCTGGTGATGCTGGGGGGCTCGGCAGGCAGCAGCTCTGCCCACCTCTGTTTAGGAGCAGGAAGGGATTTTAATGTTTGCCATGGATCTCTCTTCCCACCTAACAGCTTGGTATTATGGAAAAAAATAGTGCCAGTCTTTGAATATTATTTTCACATAAATTCCTTATAAATCGTAAAATGAAACTTTTAAACCTGAATCCTTTAAATTTGGGAGCGCTCTATATTTCAAGGCATTTCGGATGTTGCTGGTAATATTTCTCTCTCTCATCCTATTTCCCTGCCCTGTCCCCGCTCTCCTTTTCCATCCATCCTGCTTTGCCCTCTGACTGCAGTAATATCTCCGAAGCTCTGCATTTACACCCTCGATGGCCCAGTGTCACTGATTTACACCCGGGCTGGGGACACCACCGAGCCTTGGGGCTGAGGCAGAGCACTTGGGGGTGGGGTTGTGATGCGGCCCCCCAGCCCGGGGGTGTGCAGGGCCCCGATCCTGGCTCTGTCCCCTGCGTCCCCTCATGCCAGCCCCAGCCTCTAATGAGCTTTCCTGATGGAGGGTGAATATCCAGAGGCTAAAATGGGTTTATATTTTAGCACTTCTGAGCAGCTGATTTGCTCTCAAAGCTGTGAAATCTGGGAGCTGGCAATTAATCATGTGCCAGTCCTTGCCTGGCCCTGCCTTGCCTTGGCTTCCCTTTTGCTTTCCCACACACTGGGATGTCTGGGTCATAATGGGAGCCCACTGTGACTGTGGGGCCTGAGGTCACAGCCCGTGTCCCGCTCTGTCCTCAGGTTTCTCATTGCTCACAGTTCTCAGTGTGATAAAGGAGTGCATTTTCTCAGTTATTTACGGAAATAAATGTATTATGGATTTATTTAGGAATACTGTCACTCCTAGTTTGCATCTGGGCACTTCTGGGCAAAAAGTCCTCGGACAAACCCCAGATGAGTTCCCAAGGAGAGGCCAAGGTGACGAAGGCATAAGCAGGAGCTCGTTTAACCAGCGTGGACCATACACTTTCCAGGAACTCTTTACTAATCAATCCAACGTAAATTATTGTTTTGCGCTGCCGTTAAGTAACCTCTGCCAAAAAATTAACCTGTAAGCTGTTTGACGTCCCAGAGTAATGTATCAAAATGCTGCTGGCATACTGATCCCTCCCCACGCTGTGCAACAAATCAATTAGGCTACCAATTCCGTTCATTAGAATTCATTTAAATCTCAATTAAAAAGTTAATTAAAAGTAAGAGTGAGCAGGAAATCATGTCTAACATTCTTATTAAACTCAAATCACCAAATTAATTTTGAATCCAAATCAACAATCAGAAGTGGAGATATAAAGGAGAAAGGGAAAGCCGTGGGCAGGCTGCTCTGCCGTGGCACGGGAAGAGGCTGCGCTTTGGTGCTCCCAAAGAGGCATTTTGTGGACCGTGACGCTGCTCAGAGCCCTGTGCCTGGCATTCTATCCCATTTCATTTTAAAATACAGTATATCTGGTTTCTGGGATGAATTTGTCTCTGTCAGACTGAGCCTTCAGCAACCCCCTGAGTTCAAACGGCTCCTGCTCCCACTTGGCTCCTGTCAGCTCACCCCAAACTTGGTGGGTTGTTTTTCCTTTCGCTCCTGGATCCCGTTTGGGATGAAGGTGCCCTCGGTGTGGGCCGTGCTGCCGACAGCCCCCTGTGCTGGGGTGGTGGCTGTGGGGGAGGGGGCTCCCCAGCCCAGGCATCCCCGTCTGCGCCGGGTCGGGGTCTGAGCGCATCCCGCTCCAGCCGGCAGGGTGGGGACCTGCGACTTCTCCGAGATTGTATTTAATTAGGACACGGACCTTTCCTTCCTGCCTGGGAGCAACGTACTCATTTCTGCTGTTTTCTTAAGGTCCAAAAATAGAGCCTCTCGGCCGTGAGCATCATCCTGACAAGCTCCAGAAGCCTCAGCCTGATTTCTGATGCAGTTCTTGGCACTGAGGTCTGGGTGGAGGTGGGCAGGGTCCACCCAGCCTCTCAGTCTCATTAATCATTTGGCTTTCCCTGGCTGCTCGCAGCATCTTCTGGAGGAACCCTTCTCTTTATTCATTCAGACAACCCTTTGGATTAAACAGAGCCAGCTAAATGTCAAACCAAATCTGAGTCTTGATGCAGATAATCATTTCAATAATATTTCTCCATTTGTGCCCAAACACCAGGGGAATAAAGCTTTTCTGCTGTCAGGTAGTGTAAGACTGCAGTTGGTGTAAATGCTTGACATTGAGCCAGATGGCTTAGCCGTGCTGCAAACATATGTTCAACAAGCAGGCTTGCACACATTGGAATTTTATTATTTTGCACTGGTGAGACATGCATATTTATTTACTTGACCCCCTTTGGTGTCACTTTGGTATTAAAACAATCAGTTCTGGCGTCTCGGAGCCGCGGGGCAGCCCGGCCTCAGTGCCCCACGCTGGGCTCCGGCCCCGGCGGAGGGAGCAGCACCCCAGCTCCGAGGCGTTCCCTTCCCGGACAAGTGTTTACTCTGTAATTATACCAGTAATTTCCCCACTTTTTTAAGGCCGGGGTCTCTTGACGGGTGATATATTATGCTCTGTCAAGTGCATCCCAAACATCTCGCTGAGATCACCAAATTAGAAAAAAATAATCAGTGCAAAGGGGAAAAAAATGAACAAGATAAAAAATTAGAATCTTTGGGTGGACGCAGCAGCAGTGACACCGCCACACCGAGCCGAGCAGAGGCAAGCCTTTTTTTTTTTTCCAGGCTGATATTAAATAGCCAGACATAAATCTCAGTAATTTCACAAAACAGCACCGGAATGGCCTGGCACCCAATCCACAGCTCATTAAAAACTGTAGGAAGCTTTCTCTACCTCACATGTGCTCTGGGCTGGGCTTGCATCGAGTTTTGGATCCCAGTCCTGGTGCTGAGCAGAGTGGGTCCTGCCACCCCGACTGCTCTGACACAACCACAGGTCCTGGTGTGGAGAAGTGCCCAAATGCCAACCTGGTGGCCTCAGACAGGGCAAAGCCAGAGCACAGCCTGAAAACACTGAGGGCTTGGTCACCCAGGGTGGGATCCTTGAGCTCCTGTCTCTGCTCACCCCCATCCCCACCGGGCACCTCTTCACAGAGCAACTTCACAGAACCCCAGACTGGTTTGTGTTGGGAGGGACCTCAAAGCCCATCCCATTCTCATCCCATGGGCAGGGACACCTCCCACTGTCCCAGGCTGCTCCAAGCCCCATCCAGCCTGGCCGTGGACACTGCCAGGCATCCAGGGGCAGCCCCAGCTGCTCTGGGCACCCTGTGCCAGGGCCTGCCCACCCTCACAGCCAAGAATTTCTTCCCAATATCCCATCTAACCCTGCCCTCTGGCAATGGGAAGCCATTCCCCCTCTGTGTCACTGCTGATGCATGTGGCTCCTCCACCCACACTATCTTCAGGTCTAGAGAGAGACAGAAAATAATTCAAACCACTATCCCATCCTTGCTACTGGATGTTTAGTGAAAATCAGGGAAAAACACTTCTTGTGGTGGCAGTCGGAGCAGGTCAGTGCAGGAGCAGAGGTGAGGACAGGTACAACCCCTGCTCTTTCGTGAGAGCCTCGCTCCGGCTCTTCACAGGCTCCCTCATTGTTGTCTGGGGCTGGGCTTGTGCTATTTTCAGCTTCAGGGGCCAAGGCCCATCCATTATTTTTGTCCGTAAAGTGCCAACACATCTGGGATGCTCTTTAAATAGTCATAATAATAATAATAACCGTGCTGCTCCCAACAAAGCTTTGCCCCTTCCCTGCTCCTTGCGCCGAGCGTGCTGCAGCAAATTGCTCAGCAGCTTTGTGGCAATTGAGTGGCACATTACTGGGGGCAGGGTGACCCCATGCCCTGGGGACAGCGTCCTGCCGCTGCCATCTGGCGCTGCCACGGCTCCTGGCATGCAGGGATGGAGCGGCTGCTGCTCTGAGCTCTGCACAGCCCCAGGGGATGGGCCATGGCACCGACTCCCCATCGCAGAGCTGGGGCCACTCCGTGCCCTCGGGAGCCGTGCTCGCCCCTTTCCCACCGCCACTGTACACCCAGTCCAGCTGTTGATTAACTTTTAGGAAGGATGGGGATGGGTGATGTGTGACCCCCAAAGGCTGGCAATGCCCCATGCCCTCTGCGGCACGCCCTGGCGCCGTGGGCACCGCCACGGTGATGCATCGCCCGTGCCCAACGGTGCGATCCCAAATTGCACAGGCAGGATGGTAGATTTGTTGCATATGAAACAGGATTATCCTTATTATGAGATAAAAGTCTTTTCTTCCCAGTTTCTGACTCTTCAGAGGGACAAAAGGGCACACACAGATGGGTGCAGTGACTAAATGAGTTCTGCCGTGCTGCGGTGGCGGATATGGAGCTGTCGTGTTTGGATGCGGCCGTGCTTCCAGAAGTTCTCATTTCCAGCTACTCAGCACTGCTGAACAGTCAGTTTGATTTATATCTGTTGATAAATCATTCTTCCTTACCAGTGTCCAGCTGGGCTTCGGTTGGGAGCAGAGGTGCTTCCTCGAAGTGCAGGCAAGACAGGAGGATGCTCCGGCACCCTCAGAAATGTCCAGGGCCTCCGCACACACCATACGCGTTTGGGGGTGACAAGAAAAAAATGCACCAGCGTTTTCACCAGTGTTTGGGGGGCTTGGGTTTCCTTGTGGTCAGAGCTCTCTGGGTACAAAGCCAGTGCGCAGCTGCAGCTGGTCCTGGAACATCCCTGGTGGGCAGCGGTGCTGGGCACAGTCCCGGGGCCGTCCCCCCATCCAGCAGCCTGAGCTGCTGGGGGGAATGTGGCCGTGGTTCCTATGTCTGCCTCGGGAGCAGCCATGGGAAAAGCAGAAGGAAATGGCTGGCAGGAGAGATCTCTCATGAATTCTCCTATTGATTTTGCTGGGTTTGAATTACTTTCTCCCACTGAACAAACCCACCCACCCTCATTTGCGCAGTGTAAGCCCGTGAAGGGAATATTTGGAATAAAAGGCCTGAGCAGCCCTGCTGCAGCTCCAGGGATCCTGCTGAACAAAGTGCTACTGCTCCTCTGTGCATCTTCAAGGGAAGGGTTTCTGGATCCATTTAAACCCAACTGCTATTTGACCAAGATGTGGTGCTGCATTAAATCCTACATATATTTCATCTTGATTTCCCTGAATTCCCATCCTTTTAGTGAAAAGCTGGTGTGTGTTTGATATTTATACACCGGCATTGCAGAGGATTTGAGCATAACTTCGTGAAAATGGCTCTGCCAGGGAAATCTCGACTGCAATTCCAAATGCAGGTCTTGGAGAATCTCCTCAGAACCTTGGATGAGGAGTGTGGGATGGGGCTGTGCATTTATTGCCATGGCTGTGGCACCCGGCTGGTGACAGAGAGGAGGGAGAAGGGATGGTGAGAACCCAGGGAAGTGCAGCACAGGGAGACTGAGGGGTCCAGCCACACTGGGACCCCTTGTGCGCTGCAGCCAGAGGTCACCTCTCCTCCTCATCTCTTCTTACTGGGAGCAACAAGGGCCCTGGCTGAGTTACTTCTGGGGAATGAGGGAGCAGGTCCCCTCCTCAACGACACCCTGCTAGAAAATACAGAGTAAATCACACCTGCCAATGCTTCTCCTTCAAAAAAAAATGAGCTGGAGCTGGAGTTGACTTAGGATATAGATCTCTATCCTCTCAGTCATTCGTGTGCTAGTTTTTCATAAACTTGGCTGCTTCTCGTTTGCCCTCTAATAATTCTCCGAAGGCTCATTTCCCCTGTATAACTCTGTGCAAACACAAAGTTGAGGAAAGGGTATTTAGACTCATCCTCCAGGAGTGCTGTTGTTGAGGAAATGCTTGTTTACCTACGTCAGTAATTTCCAAGAATATAATGTGCATTTGAAGATCAAATGTGAAAACTCCAGCATTTGGATTTGGTTGAAGCTCCCGTGGAATTGCAGTCTGGCTGCTGCTGGCTGGCTCCTCACCTCAGATCACCAAAACCATGGAAAAGCAAGGGATTGCTGGCTCCAACAGTGGGAGGGTTAGCCCTGAACCTCTCCGTTTGTGAAGCCTTTATGGTATTATTATTCATGAGTGAGAATTCTGTTATTAGGTCTTCCCTTGTAGGTGAGGATAAATGTGATCAACAGCAGGAGCCATTAGGTGTTCCCTACAATGCAAGTTACCTTGCTACAGTTTTTTTCCTATATGTTTTCTTATTTTTCATGTATGCAAGGAGGAAAATATTTGTAAAAGTTAATAAAATTTTTTAAAATGTATTTACTAAGATTACAAAAGAATAACTCACTGATGACATGCCTGGCACACATCACACTCTCCCATCTTTTCCTGCAATTTCATGAAATCACAGAATCCTGGAATGGTTGGTGTTGGAAGGGACCTTAAAGCTCATCTCGTTCCATGCCCTGGCATGGGCAAGGACACCTTCCACTTGGCACTCCCAGTTTGCAGGGATGGACAGCCCGGAGAAGAACATCCCTGTTCTGGTGCCCCAGTACACAGAAGCATCAGGTCAGGTGTAACTGGGCAGGCGGGAGCAAGGCAGAGGGTGACACCCCCAGTCTGGGATTCCGGGACTCTGGGATTCCATGGTCATGATGGCAGCATGACTCCTAAATCCTGCGGCTGGAGGCTGGGCCTGAGGCGATTCCCGGGATGGTGTGGCGGCCGCAGGGGGATGAGGAGGTGCCCCGGGGTACTGGGGGTGCTCTCAGGCTGGCACCCCCGCCCTCACCTCGGGGTGCTGCTGTTCCTGGGGCCGTGCCCTGCTGCAGGACAAGGGCCTGTCTGCTGCTGCCCCTTTGCTGTGGCCCTGGCACGGCCCTGCAGCCCCTCCCGTGCCCATGGACCATCCTGGCTCTCTCAGTTCCATTTCCCCCTGGCATTTTGCCCAATGCCCTGGCAGTGCAGGTGCCCCATCCCACGCCAAGCCACCCGTGTCCCTTGGGGCTACCGAGGCCACCTATGGACCCCATGGGGGCTCCCCGTCCCTGTGCCCCGTGGCTCGCTGGCCCTCCAGCAGGCACTGGGCTGTGGAGAGGGTGATGCCCTCCCGGGAGCCGGGCTCGGGGCGTTCGGGGTCTCCTTGTGCTGCATCCCAAGGTGCCTGTGCCCAGAAAAGGGCGGGATCACGGACAGGGCCGGACAGAGCAGCAGCTGGCACTGGGGAGGAAAGTTTGTAAAGAAAGTACTGAACACAGACTTCCCGGGGTATCAGAAGGAAAATTTATGCATCGCCTTTGAGTTCAACTTCTCCATTAAAGCTTTTTCCCTGTAATCTAGGGAGTTCTTATCTTGGTGACTTATGATGTTATGGAGGGGCTCATGCATGGAAAATGTCAATAGAAATAGTAACTCTAGAAGGGAAGGGCCTCCTAATTAGTCCCCATTTAGATTTTATGATGGCTTTGAGATCTGCTCATCCTGACAGTGCGCACTCTGGTTACATATTGTTCTAGCCTGAGGGAACCATAGGAAAATCCAGATTTATTGTACCTATCATACCAGCATATTTCATTTGCCATTATGAGCAGCCATCTCGCAATGATGCAGGAGTATTTATTACAGATTAAATTGTAGGACCTGGATGGTTTAGTGAGGTTCTTGAGGTATCATTTATGTCATTAACTGGCTCATTATCAGATCTGCAAATCTCAATTCCTTTTTTTGTGCCTTCTGTTTCCGAGCAGGGACCCGGGCTGGGCTCTGGCAGGCAGTGGGTCCCAGGGTGTGTGTGAGGCAGGAAGTACATCCATGGGGTGCTGGGTGCTGGGTGCTGGGAGCTGGGGCTGCTCGGGTCCCTGGGGACCAGGAATCACCAGCTCCACATGGAAGCTGCCACACCTGCCCCGAGCGAGGTGTCACCCTCCACTTCTGCATGTCCCCACACCCATCCCTCTCCATTAAACCACAACTTAGAGAGGTGAAGCTGGGAAAGGTGGTGGTAGGAGAGGAGGTAATTTAACTCTAATTATTTAACAAGTCTGTTCCAGGCCTAAGCTTATTACCAGCGGCGAAAGGATACGCTGGATCTTCCTCTCTCTCTCTCTTTTATGCTTTATCTCTACTTGGAGAATTATTTGAAGAGGTTTAATCCAGCCTTGATTGTTGTTGTTAATGGGCAAGGAGAATGGGTTATTCCATGTGCTCAGCTGCTCAGCTCTCCAGAAAGGGAAAGGAGCTCTCAGACACTGCCTGGCTCTTCGATTTAGTGATATTATATGAATTTATTGTTCGATTCGACTCGCGTGTCCTGCCTTGTTGGTATTTGCCCTATTTACTCTCCTATATTGCTTTTTCATAAAACCAGGGGATGGCATTTAAGTTGTTGTGTTCTTTGGTATTAAAAGGCACTCGAAACAAGCCTGGGAGCACATCCTGGATTGTGGGGTTCAGGGCATGCTCTGCTGCAGAGCCTGCCCCACTCTTGGGTTGCTGAAATTAATTAGTTCCTGTGATGGCCAATATTTGTGGGGAAGATAAAGCTTGGGAAGACAGAAATAATGCATAAAAATGCCATCTCTTCTTGCCCCTCACTCTGCAGCCAAAGGCAGTGGAAAGGCTGCGGAGGGTGTTTGCAGTGGCTGATTGCACCCCAGAGTTACTTTTGTGAAAGTGATGATTTTGGGGCTCTAAATTCGTGGCAATGTGAGGATAAATACCCCACTCCCTGGGGGTGTTCTCTGAGCTCCATAGGGCATCGTCCCAGCAGGAGCAGCTGCAGGGCAGTGCTGGAGGGACCAGGCAGGGAGGGAGAGGTGGGGGAGCCCAGCCCTATGAAAGTCCAGCTCACACTCCAAATCAGGGGATTGGCACCCAAATATTCACCTGACACTGGTGCCAGAGCCAGCCCCATGGAGGCTCCTGTGCTGGACTTGTTGCTGGACCCCTTGTGGAGGGGTCTCTCCCTGTCCCTGCTCAGCACACCCAGAGCCCCCCACGCTGTCTCCTCACCCCAAGACCTTCCCCAGAACACCTGAACATTCCCTGTAAAGACAGGCACACACCGAACCTCCAAATCCATTATGCCTTTTGGAGACCTGTGAAAATTAATGCTTCCCAGTGGCTGGTGCTCTGCTACTAATTTTATTTATTTTATTTATTTATTTTATCGAACACTTTGTGCCTGTCTTTGAACCAGAGCTGTCTGCTCCAGGGTTAAACTGTGCACACCAGGTTGAAAATAGAAGGTGTGTGAGCATTTAGACTGTGCTTTTCCTTGAAAAGCATCAGGAACCTCTAAGCTTTAAAAATGTTTAAATGAGATGCTTCTCGCTCTCATTTACACACATGCCTTCCCTCTTTATTTATTTTACGTTGTGTTTTCCTTTATCGGTCAAAAAAAAAAAGGGACATTTATAAACTAAAAGAAGAATTGTTGGATATTTATCTCAAATCAGTCTTCCAACATCTGCTGGGGTGAGGAAACCCTGCACAAGAATGGCAGTAGAAGTGGCAGTGTGTGTGTGTCCCCTCTTAAGGGATATTTTCTCTTCTGGCAGCTGCAGTGCCACCAGGAAATTTAGGTATTTTGTGTGCCTGAAACCTACATCTGCAGCAGCGAGGAAAGCGCCGCTGAGCAGGGGTGGTTCGGACATTGTTCAGCTATTCCCGCGCTGGGTGTTTTAAAATGAAAATGGACTGTAATTAATAAAAATAAATAAATAAATAAATGCCTTTACCTGAGTTGACAGCAAATTACTGAGAATTAAGGGCTGAAGGAGCTGTCTCCCCAGGCTGGATACCACAGGTACCCCTGGATAAACACAGATCTGCTTGAACGGGCTCCTTGGAATAAGCGCCGCAGCTGAGCCTGCTTTGTAAGGATGCCCAGGCTCGGTCTTTGCTGTATAATCTGAATATTGAGGCTGCTCGTTAATCTCCATTCCTGGTTTAGGCTGGGCTGGGCTGTTCCGGTGGCGGTGGCTGGGTTGCCGTAGGAACAAGGAATTCAAGTAAATATGCTCAGGAAGGAGAAATGTCTACTAATTAAATGTGAGTAGCATTGATAAAGGGCCAGGGCTGGGAAAAGGTAGAACGTGATGGCCTTCCTTGTAATTCATTAGAAAATACATTTATATCTGTATCTGTATCTATATCTATATCTATATTTGTATATATTTTATATATATGGATATTATTAGAGAAATAATACAGAAAATACATATATAGGTATCTGCATACCTATAAAAATATGTATGGATAGTAATATAGAAAATGCATCTATATATTTCTATATATAATATATATAGGGGTAACAATATAAAAATACATATATATGTGTGTATATATATATATAAAATATATATGAGAGGTTTACAAGACTTATAAATGATGCATATACCTCTTTGTGGGGAGAATTACATACGTTGAAAATGACAGCAACATTTTTATATAGAAGTCACACTTTATACCTTTTTTCCCTTTTGTGGCTATAAATTCCATAATCTTCTCAGAACCCTTTTATGGCTTTCACGTGGCAGATGAAGACATTCACTGTCTCTGTGGGTGCTGGGGGCCCCAATTCACCCTCTCCAACACCCACCTTGCACAGCTGGGTGACATTCTTCATGGAAAGAGACCCCGTACCCCACTTGGTGCCTCAGTTTACCCTGGGGGAAAATGTAATAATCAAACTTCTGATCTCCCACTTCCTCTTTGTTTGCTCCTTAGCTGACTCCTTTTTTTATCCCAGGCAAGAACTATTTAATCCTGCAGCCATAAATCAAGCCCAGCTGGACCCCCGCAGGCGCCAGGGCCATTTGGTGCCAAGCACAACTGGCTGGGCAGGGATGCTGCCAGCATCCAGCATCTCCCAAATATATCCTTCCAAGCCAAACGAATGGCAAACATGGGTAATTAATGGCACACTGATAGACAATAAGCACAATAAGTAAACTGGTATTACTGGTGGGGAAACTGAGGCAGGAAAGGAGATGCAGATTTCATTTAAAGCTGTGTAGATGTGGCACTCGGGGACACGGGTTAGTGGTGAGCACGGTGGTGCTGGGTTAAAGCCTGGACTCGATGGACTTGGAGGGCTTTTCCAACCCAAATGATTCAGTGATTCTATGGTAAAGCCTCTCTTATTGGAAAGTTGTCTTTGTTAGCTTCCCCTTCCTGGAATCCCAGGGACATGCCTGGCTTTGGTGAGCATATGAACCACAGGGAAGGGGAGAACCAGGGGTTGATTTTTGTGTGTGTCACCCCACAGCCAGCAGCCCTTCTGCAGCCACAGCCAGGCCCCGGTGCCTCAGGGGCTGTCCGCAGAGCAGGAGGGTGGATACCAGAACTCCTGCAGCAGCACCCGGGAGCATCACTGGTTCCTGGCAGCAGTGCATGCAGGGGGGTCCCTAAAGACCGGGTTTTTACTGAATTTCTGCCAGCTGTGCAGCTGATGTTCCACCCGCCGGGCAGCGGCTCCCGGCGGAGCAGGATGAGGTGTCTTCATCTGCATAAGCACGTGGACTCTGCACTCGTTTCATTCTCATTTTTAATTACAGTTCAAGGACTAAATCCATCTCAGTCAGGCTTGTGCTCAGCTGGGATGAATCCAGCGAGGGTCCCAGATTTACAGCAGGGCGGGAAGAGCAGGGTGTGCCTGGGATCCTGATGCTCCCGTGCTCCCTGGGGGCTTTTACGCTTAGTCCTGGCTGGTTCTTTTTACACTTGCCTTGGCTGTTACCCTTGGCCATGTCCCTGAGGAAGCAGGGGTCTGGGCAGGGCTCAAAGTGCCTCACTGGCCAGAGCAGCTCTGGGCTCTCTGCTGGCACCCTTTTAGTGCTGTCACCTTCTGTCCATCACTGCCTCGGCTTCTCCTGTCCGCACATGGGACGGACCCAAAGCCCTGTCCTTCCCCTCTGTGGGGGCAGGCCCTGGTGGGCAGCAGGACACCACAGCCACCGTGCCACCGCCGGTGCCTGTCCCTGCCATAGGCACACGCACGAGGCCCAGGCGATATCCAGCAGCTCCCCACACCGATGGAAAAGTGCCTGGAAGAGAGACAGGCTGATCTCGGTGCCCCCGACCATTTACAATTTATATGTCCTTGTCAGATGGGGAGTTTGATAACTCTAATGTCATGTTTGTCCTTCACCCGGAGAAAATCTCCTTTAAAGATCACCAGCCCGGCTCTATTGACAGGAACCGTGCAGGTCACGCTGTTAACTTGTGTGGGATTGTTCCAAAATGCAGATCTTTATCTTGACTGAAAAAAGAAGGAGAGAAAGCCCCAAACCCCTGTGACTCCCAAACGGGATGGGGCCCAGAGCAGGTCTGGCTCTGGAAGGGAGCTGGGTGAACTGTGGGGACGCAGCAGCCCCATGGTGCCAGAGCCTGGATGGCTCCTCCAGCACAACCAGGGTGTGTTGGGCAGGATTTCTTTCCATTTCTGAGCAAAGCTCTCTGAAATGTGAATATTTCCATGCCCTGTCTGGACACTTCTGCTCATCCCTGGTACTTTCATTTTCCAGGAGTCCTGCACACACAGCTCCCAGTAAAGCCATGTTAGAAGAGGAACAGATCCCTTGGGCAGAGCCTGTGGTGCAGCAGCACACCTGGGTTTGGTGGCATCACCACCTCTTTCCCCACGCCCTGGCAGCCAGGAACACTTCCCTCCCTGCTGGCAGCTCTGCCTGGCACAGCCCTGACCAGTGGGGCTAGGGGACGCTGGGGACGTTGGGCTGCTGTGGCCGTGATGGGCAGAAGCTGTGGCTCTCCTGAGAGCAGGAAGCTTCCTGGAGAACATGAGCTGGGATGTTGGGAGCCTTGCTCCTCTCTGAGCCAGAGAAACTCCCAGCCCCGGACACTGGAGCTGTTGTGCCCACAACAGTCACCTGAGCAGTGCAGGTTTGCTCTCTCTGGAGGTGCATCCATGCCTTGCTCAGCAGTTGCAGCTTTCCAAGGGATGCTGCTCCCAACATGTCCCATGGGACACCACGAGGGATGCTCCGTGAGACAAAGACACCTTCAGAATTTCAGCCCCTTTTTATTGGCCTTGTTACTATGTCTCTCTTGACATTGACATGTCCTTGAAACACTCCGCTCTTGGCCGCTGCTCTGTGTCCCCTTTGGGAGCTGCCACTGCCGAGGAGCCCCCGCAGCCCATGGGAGCTGCACGGGGGCAGCGAGCCAGGCGAGCCCTGGGCGTGCAGCTGCAGCTCCCCAGTGCTGAGGGCTGAGCGAGGAGAGAAGGATCCCTTGGGAATTTATAACCTGAACTCCAGTGCGCACGTCACACAACGCACTGGTTGTGCAGGAGCGCTGGCAGGTCCAGCCAGCTGGATTCAGCCTTAAAAAGAAGGGAAGACAAAGCACCCCCAAGGGCCTGACCCCGAGCTGTCCTGCCGGGGAGAGCAGTGTGATGCTGGGTTTATGCACCCAGGGAGCGCAGGCTGTGCCCAGGGCACACGTGGGACTCCCGTTAATTTAAGGGGAATTATGTGAATTGTACAGCATGGGTTGACTATACTCCTGAGTATTGCAGTTATTATGTTTACCATCAATATTCATGAAGGCTCCTTAAAAAAAAAAAAAAAAAAAAGCCAGGAGCAGGGAAATTTTGCTCTGAACCAGAGAACTGCCACATCTTCTGGGAGTGCCTGCGGAAGCTGTGTGCTTTTCCCAATTTATTTTTCCTCTGTTTTTCTCAGAGTGTTGTCTGGAGTTCTGAGAGCAGCTGTTGAAAAAAACAAATTGTGCTGGTGCACTTCATTTAACAAGGGTCCGGAGGGACCGGACAAGGGGAATGGCTCCCCCTTATAGAAGGCAGGGTTGGACGGATCAGTGGGAGGAAATTCTTGGCTGTGAGGATGGGGAGGCCCTGGCACAGGGTGCCCAGAGAAGCTGTGGCTGCCCCTGGATCCCTGGAAGTGTGCAAGGCCAGGCTGGATGGGGCTTGGAGCAGCCTGGGACAGTGAAAGGTGTCCCTGCCGATGGCAGGGATAGGATGGGATGGGATGGGCTTTAAAGCCCCTTCCAACCCAAACCAGTCTGGTATTCCAGGAGTGTAGCAATCATCATTGCTATGTTTGGCCTCTTCAGGAAATGGATTTGGTTTGATTGTTAATTTGCTTTGGAATTTTCCAGCCCAGGCATCTCCCTTGTCTAAGGAAACATGTAACTTTAGTGCAGAGAATCTTAGGAAATCTGGGCTCTCCTTGTACAGCTCTTGTCTGGGTGGATGCTCCAGTACAAGTTGTGTCCAGTGCCAAAGGCCAAAATTCTGTAGGTTTTTCCCTGTTATTGCTGAAAAAGCATTTTGTCTTTTATAGTTATCACAGGTATCCCCCCCTTCGCAGGCAGCACTTCGATTTCTGCCAACAACTGCGGATGTTGCTGACACTGGGGGAAGCAAGGGGTGTGGGCAGCCACGGGGTGCAGGTGGGGAGGAGAAGGGTCTCCATTCCCAGTGTGGTGCCCTGTGACGGGGCAGGGCCCCTCTCCCCTCTGATTAAAGCCAGCAGAGGGAAAAAAGGCAGCAGTGGGCCCTCGCCTTCTGCCGCTGCCTCCACCGGCGGCCCCGCGCAGGCTGCCAACAGGGCACTGCTCTGCCAGTTGTAAATTTTAATTGGCCATCTGGGGAAAGCACAAACCACTGACTAGAGATTAATCAGTAAATTAACCCAGGCATAATACACATTTCCCAGCGGGGCCCGGGCTGCTGGAGGCTGGGGCGGAGCAGCCGGGATGCGGGAGGATCGTGCAGGGATGCTGTTATTGCTTACCGCCGAACATCCTCCCCGTGTCCCCAAATTCCCTTCAGCGTGACCTTGGCGGTGCCCCTGATTTGTATGGCAGTTGCCGAGAGGTTTCCCGTAAGTGCTCGACACAGATGGCACAGGTAGCGCTGCCGGCGGGACGCGCTGATGAATCAGGGGTGTGACACCTTCCCTCTGGCGAGCTGTTCCCGCTGCCTCCGGGAAGAGCAGCCGCGTCCCTGCGGCTGTGCCCGGCGGGGGCTCAGGGCTTCGGGCTGTGCAGCCAGTGCTCAGCCTGTAAATAGAGCTGGGGAGAAATAAACACCGGCAAGGACAAGTTTCCCATCCATTTTTTCTTATTCTTCATCCTGCAGAAAGATTCCGGGCCTGCATCGCATAGCAGGAATCACATCTGGCTGGCACATCCCGGCCCAGGTGCCTCTCTGGCTGCAGAACCCTGATGGGGACAGGCTAGGGGCAGGAGAATCTCAAGCTCTGACTTGTGCTGTTCAGGGAAGATGCAAACCCCACCTTGCCCTCAATGGTCCCGTCCCATGTGGTTGGCAGGAGCGGCGGGGAGGAGCAGGAGGGTGAACCCTGACCAGCAGCAGCATCACTCTCCAGTCCAGGCTGCAGGAGCCCGTGGGGTTTGGGTTCAAACACATCTCATAAGGACAGTTGTGATGCACTCCCCATCCCTGGAAGTGGGAAGTGTTCCAGGCCAGGTTGGACCAGGAGGGGATCACAGAATCACAAAGCCCCAGAACAGTTTGGGTTGGGAGGGACTTTCAAGCTCATCTCGTTCCACCGCCTGCCATGGGCAGGGCCACCTTCCACTATCCCACATTGCTCCAAGCCCCATCCAGGTATCCTGGCTGATGGAATAACACAACACGTGAGCTGCACTCATGCACTCCAATGCTTATTTCCCCTGGATGGAAATCTCTGCCCCACTTGTGAAGTGCTTTGGGATATTTGCAGAAAGCAGCCCTGTCCCCCACGCACCGTCAGCACCACGGGGACACCTTCTCCACCAGCCGTGGGATTTAAGTTTTGTGGCGTGGTTCGGTTTGTTGGCCCCTAGGACTGACTCTCCTAAAGAACGAGCCTGGCCTTTCGGAATTTAAATATTTCTCCTAATAAGTGGTTCCTTGGCTGGAAATATATGGATGCATCACTGTATGATGTCTGTGATTTTGCATTTTCCCTACTGTCTCTTCTGCCTGACATGATAATGAGCTCTGTGTTAAGCCAGAAAAAAGCAATTTTCTCCTGAGGTTAATTTCTTTGGATTGCCCACCTGAAGTGGGGAGTTGCATATAAATTCTAATTTGTACTGAAGTGCAGAAGATTGAGTTAGTTTTTTTGGCATAGATGATACAGCGCAAATCCTTATTGACATACAGGGTGTTTTGTTCTGCCTTCCTGGCAATTGCCTTGGGGAGAGAATGATGATGATACCAGTTGTGGCTCTTTGGGTCTCTTTGAACAGGCTCCAGCTTTACAACAAGTACCTCAACTGCCAGAGGGCAGTTGGGATATTGGGTTACATGGGATATTGGGAAGGAATTCCTGGCTGGGAGGGTGGGCAGGCCCTGGCACAGGGTGCCCATAGAAGCTGTGACTGTCCCTGGATCCCTGGAAGTGTCCACGGCCAGGCTGGATGGGGCTTGGAGCAGCCTGGGACAGTGGGAGGTGTCCCTGCCCATGGCAGGGGTGGGACTGGATGGGCTTTGAGGTCTCTTCCAACACAGGCTGTGTTCTGTGATTTTAGAACACTCCTAGTTCATCCCAGTGAAACAAATAGATAAAAATTAATTTATTGAGCTACAAAAGGGATAGGGGACCTGAAAACTAAAGGAATCAAGTAGTAGGAAAAGAAAATATTCAGCAGGAGAAGTGCTTTGATCATGGGAAGCAATGTTTCACAAGACCTGGGACCATAGGAAGGCAGGGAGAAGACAGGTTGTTCTCAGACAGACAAAATAGAGGCAAACCCCTTTTCTCTCCAGCGTGCTGGAAACCCTGAGGGGAGGGTCCCACCCGCTGACCCCTGACTGAGTGTGGCACTGTCCTGTCAGGCACTCGGGGCAGAGCGAGCAGCCGAAGGACTCCCACAGCCTGCGTCTCTCCACGACGGTTCCGGGGAGGAGTCCTGTCACAGAGTCACGGGATCACAGAATCACAGAATCCCTGAGGCTGGAAAACCCCTCCCAGCCCATGGAGTCCAACCTGTGACCAACTCCCACCTTGTCCCCAGCCCAGAGCACTGAGCGCCACATCCAGGAATTCCCTGGACACCCTGTGGGGTGGGGACTCCAAACCTCCCTGGGCAGTTCCTGCCAAGACCTGACCACCCTTTCCATGGAGAAATTCCTCCTAAAATCTCATGTCCCACTGGCACTGCACAGGACGGGCATGGCGAGGTCTGGCCAGAGCAGCTCCGCCTTCTGCAGTTCTGGTCTCCTCCTCACCAGGGCTGCTGGAGGATTTACCTCTCTGTGGGACAATCAGCCCAGTTATTTCCTTACCTGAGTCCATTTTCTTTCAACTGAGGCTGAAGTCTGGAGTTTTTCCCAGACTGCCAGACTGCCCCCCCAGCATCACTCAGCATTTCATAGGGAGAGGCAAACTGGTGTTGTGATTAATATGTAAAACTCCTAATTAATGGTGGGTCTCAGAGCAGCATGCATAAGTAATTCCTTTGTATTTGATAACAGGGTGTATTGGAGGGGCTCTACACCTCATTATTACCCACCAATTTCCTTAAAGGGTGGGCAGCGCCTTCCTGACAGCCCTGGCACGGCACTCAAGGGCATGGAAAAACATATTAATGGACGTGGGGAAATGGCTTGGGTTGTGATAATTCCCTACCAAGGAGATAGGAAGGGGAGTGACCAGGAAAGGGGAGGGACCGAGGGACATTAACTCCAGCATCCTCCTTGGTGTGGCTGGGCAAGAGCTCAATCTTCCTCGGCTGTGCCTTTGGTAACACCCATGTGTACAGGCACTGGGGGCTGATGGAAAATCACCCATGGTTTAATAACTGTGATTTTTATTGTATTTTTTAAATAGACCAATCAGAGATGGACACCTACAATGGCATCTCCCTGAGCCCTGGAGATACACTGTCTTACTAAGTGGCAAAACCACCCAAATTCAGCACCCAACTCAAACAATGCAGTTGAAAAAAAGACAGAAAAAAAGAAGGTTGGTGGCTGCAGGAATTGAGTCCTGGGTAGCTCAGGTGGTCTGGGACCCTCCTGGACCTCCTGAGTGAGGGGCTTGGTGTGTAAAGCTGCCGCAGAAAAGGAGTTTTTTTAGGAGGGATTTTGGGGAGAGAATGTTTGTGTACTGGGGAGGGCCAGGCTGGCATATGCCTACTGGAAGTGACTGTTAAGAACATATGGTTTCATTTAATGCAAGAGACTTTGTGGATTATAATTGAGTAGATAATTGGGAAAGGGTGAAGATTATGAGAGGGTGGGACTCAGTAATTATTCAAAGCTGCTTTAAAAGACTGGCAGATACTCCTTGACAAAGGCCTGGGAGGGGCCAGAACTTTGCTCCATCATTTCCTGCTTCTCCAGAAGTCATGTTTAAGCATGTGTGAGGAATCAGGAATAAGGTGCTGGGGTACTGGGCTGGTATGGGATGGCGATGCCCTGGCCATAGCACGTGTGCTCAGCCCAACATCCTCAGCTGCTAGCACGGACCTGGTGGAATGGCTTGGCATGGAAATTTCCATGGGGATGGCCAAAAACACAGATAAAAGCTGTTGAGCTGACAAAGAGTAGATTTAGATGAGGTATTGGGAAGGAACTCTTAGCTGTGAGGGTGGTGGTTTCCCAGAGCAGCTCTGGCTGCCCCTGGATCCCTGGAAGTGTCCAAGGCCAGGCTGGACAGGGCTTGGAGCAGCCTGGGACAGTGGAAGGTGTTCTGGCAGGGGGTGGCACTGGATGGGCTTTGAGGTCCCTTCCAACCCAACCCATTTCGGGATTCTGTGGTTCTGTGGTTCAGCGTGGCCCTGAAGGTGCTGCTCACACGCCTTTGGAGGTGCTGCGGCGATGGACGCGCGTGTCGGCACCGCCTGTTCTGCACCCACATTGGCTTCTTTGACTCTGAAGAGTGAACATTGATTTCAATTATTTAAAATTCTGGCCTGTCAAAATATATGTGAATAAACAAGTCTGAGCGGGCAAACAACGCTCTCATATCCCAAATATTTCTTCTCTTCAGCATGCCTCTCCAGAAAAGCCCGGACGTGTATCTCAAATAATTAGATTTTGTTCAGTAATCAAACTCAATCAGACGGATTCTCTGTGAACTACTTTTATACCCACAATGAGGAATGTGTGTCGTTCCCTGTGCATTTGCATATTTTTCCATAAACCTAAAACCAATCAATTTTGAAGAGTTATGATAATATAAAGAATCCGAGGCAATTACATGTCTTTTAAACAGGGATTCAAAATGCATTCCGCTGGCGAGGTTCGTGGAGCAAAGCAGTCAAAACTTCTTTAACCCTTTTAGTGGCACCTGGGTGGGGGTGTTGTGGTGGAGCTGGTGCCAGGGCTGCAGCTGGGGGTGTTAATTCCTCCTGGTCATTCATTCCCTGTCCCACCCCTGGGCCAGTGCTGTCACTGCCTTTCTGTGGCTCCAGCCCGGAGCTCTGGTGGCACAGCATGGAGCGGCCCTGGCAGGGGACCCGTCCCAGGGGCCGATAGGCAAATTAGCAGCACCATATTTTCCTCCCGATTCCGCCAAATATCACATCGGCCGCCATATGGGCTGGAACGCAGACTTCTCGGGGATTTCATTTTCATAAACAGGGAGGAATTATGCAAAGTGCTATAGGTAGGGCTTGGAAATGTTTTTTTTAAAACAGCCATTTGGTGGAAATGACTTTTTAATGATTTTTCTCTGTGGTTCTGCCTGGCTACGGAAGCCTTTTCCATGTTTATTAAGTAGTTGAGGCTTTGTCTTTTGTGCTGCTAACGCTCTGATCCGGAGCAGGCAGAGCACCTCCGGGGGTTCGGATGGGCACCCCGAGCTGCACGTCCCATCTGACAAGCTTCACTGTGGAGGGGAGCTGTCCTCAAAACCTGACTGTGTGCCTTAAAAGGGGATTTTTTCAGTGTGTTTGTGCCCATGCTGTACCCCCAGGGACCAGGCACACGTGCAGAGCCCGTGCCCGAGGGATGGGGCAGCTCCTGAGGCAAACACCAGCATTTATAAGGAAACTACCTCCACCCCACTGGCAGCAATTAAAGCACAGCTGTCACCTCCCCGTCCGTGCCGTGTGTGCGTCACACGCTGCAGCTGAAAGGACGACATATATCCAAGAAACAGCATCATTCAGGGAAAAACAGGTGGAGAAAGAAGATATCTCCAGCGTGCCTGACAGGGAGGAAAGCGTGTTTGCTCAGAGTATATTGGAGACCCAGATTCGGAGGAGGTCATGCTTGTGGAAATATTACCACTGTAATATCGGCAGGGTCGCGGCTGCAGGCAGGTTTGGGCTGTGCAGGGCTGGCACGTGAAACAAGTGTGGGAGCAGCACACCTGGGCACCCGCCTTCCCCCCTGCCTCCCCTCCCTGCCACCCCAAACCCTGCTGATGTTCCCCTCCACGAGCCTTTGTCTCTATTCTCCAACCTCCCCACATCTTGTGGACCTATATTCCAGCCCAGACCTTTGTGGACATCCTTGTGGACCCCTTGTCTTCTCCAGACCCTTGTGGACCCCAGTCCCTCTCCAAACCTTTGTGAACCCCTCGTTCTCTCCAAACCTTGTAAACCCCTAGTTCTCTCCAGATTCCTATGGACCTCTGGTCCCAAACCTATGTGGACCTTCTTGTGGAAATCTAGTCCTCCCCAGACCCTCATGAACCTCTAGTCCCCACCAGACCCACTCCTCAGTGGATCATCTGCAAGTTCAGGATCTGGAGAACGTAGGGCTGGGGGCAGGAGGAGGTGACAGGAGCCGATAAATGGGATTTCCAGACCATGTCACTGGAGATAAAGATGGCACTGGCAAAGACTTGGCAGAACACCCCAGGGAGCACCAGCCCAGCCTCTCTGGGCTGCAGGGATGTGCTGCTCCGGAGCAGAGGAGGAACAGGAATTAGTTGTGGCTTATCAACTCTGACTCCTCAGGTACGAGCTGTGCTGCTGCCCGGGTGGGAAGGGCAGGGGGGGCAAGGGAAGAGGGAGGGTCCGCAAAAAGCGGCCACTGTTGTTTGGGAGAGCCAGGGGCAGCGGCAACACCCCCTGCAGACCCTCAGTTCATGTAAATTCATATTTATTGGCCTTGTCATTCTTCTGAAAGGGGAAGAAATTCATTCTGCATCGCTGTCATTTGTTTCCTACTGGAATATCTTTCACCAGCATTTCCAGTGTCCTCTCCCCTTGCGAATGAGTAATGGGGGAAAGTAACTTTGGAAATGACATTGCAATGTAATCATCCATATTGTGTATTGTGGTTAAAATTGATTAAAATAATATTGAAACTCCCCCAAGGGATTATGCAATTATAAGTCAAGTCCCAAATGGAAAAGGTTTTTGAGAACTTGGCAGATGTCTTAATGAAAATGAAGCATTATAGTAATATATTAGTGCTATTTGTATATTATTGACAGCAGGATCACTAAACTGTATAAATTACTGTCCACAAGAATGGCTGAATTGTTTTCCTTTCAGGAAATTTTTAATCAAATATAATTTCAGAAAAATAATTGTTTAATTTTGGCCTTACCTTTGATCTGCACGTTGATGGATCAATTATTAAACTGAGTTTTAGCCACTCATTCGCTTTGGAAGTTGACACTTTAAATATTTGATTTTGCACCCATTTTGTTTTATTACAGAATAAATTGTGGCGAATGCCAGAGACTATTGCATGCAGCCTTCCGATGAAAGGTGGCTGGCGGCTCCCAACTTTTGTTTGCTGCCCCCCTGGCACGGCCCTTCTGAAGGCTGTGGGGGAGCAGGAGTGGGGATGGGAGGAGGGCAAGTTCCCCTTAGGGAATCGCCCTCCACTGGGGGGATGCGGGACCCTTTGGAGCCGCCTCCTTAGGGCTGGGGATTTGGTGGGTGTTTCCTCCTGCCCCACACAAAGCAGCCCTGCATAAATAAACACAGGGAATTCGCATCGGGAGATTTACTCCCATACAGGAATTTCTGTCCCAGTGGTTAAGAAATAAACTGCCTGCCTGCAAGTACATAATATTTTAGTCTCTAATTTTAAAAATATGCTGTATTTTAATATCTTTTTTAAAACAGATACCACTTTTTATGAAGCACTACATGAGTTGCTGATGGATAAATCACCCAAGCATGGTTAAAGAGACCCTAATCTCCAGATGGTACCAGATCCATTTAATTGTATCCTCTGACCTCATCTCACCTGAGCCTGCATTAAAATCATAATACAGTTCAAGTGTAAAAATGATATAGTGTTTATTCGTCCTGTTTATAGGGGGGCAAACACACAGTTAAATTCAGATGTCGAAAATTAGTGTAGCCATTTGAAAAGGTTGAGTTAGATCAAACTGACTCTCAGCATTTTATTTGCCCCTTTTTTATTCCAGTGGCTCTATTGCTGCACTTCAACATCTCTAAATGTAGGGGGATGCTGAGGAAGAGGTGAGGTGGGTTTTGGGGCGTGACGGAGGCAGACCCAGCCCTGGGGAGAGGCGGTGAAGCACTTGGCCTCATTTTTAATTTTTGCCATGTGTGATGAGGACAGGCCACATGCATCACAAATGCACTGCAAATATTTTAATATTTGAATGCCCAAATCTTCTCTTCCCTCCGTGGTCCCTTCCTTGCTATCCCAGCAGATGGGGATGCTCCTTCCCACCTGGTAGGGTGACCTGCACACACCACAGAGAGATGCTTCTTCCTCCTGATATCAGTATTTGGCATGAGCCTGCTTCCACAGGATCATGGAGTCATAGAACATGGAATGGCTTGGGTTGGAAGGGACCTCAAACCCATCTCCTTCCACTCCCTGCCATGAGCAGGGACACCTTCCACAAGCCCAGGTTGCTCCAAGCCCCATCCAACCTGGCCTTGGACGTTTCCAGTTCCACTTCCCTCCCACTCTCAGCATCCCCCCATGGGTGCAGAGCCTTGGCGCTCCCACCTGAGCTCCCCCTCCTCAGGGTGATCACCTGCACCGACACCCCACCTTGGGGGTTGACCTTAAACCCTGGCTGCTGTCCCCTAAACCAGGTATTTTTGTGGCAGCAGGTCAGACTTTGTGGACTCGTGATTGTGGGAGTAATTAATAATCCTACTCACCCCACAGTTCAATGCATGCATGAAATTCCACGTGAAATCCGTGTGGACTTGGGTGTTGACATGGCACCGTGTCTTCATCACATAAGAGCAAAATGCTTCTCTGTGGTGGGGGAAAGCCCAAGGGGGGATGGATGGAAGGGAGGGAGGGGAGGAACACAGACAAATAACCGAAATTATTATGAATGCATTGGCAGAGCCAGGTTAGCAGTTTTACTGCAGATATACTGGATTATGGAGAGAATTGAATAATTTATCCAGCAATTTTCACATAAGCAATATTATTAAAAATGGAGACATGAAAAAAGAGGTTAGTTATAGTGGAGAATATATATAGGCCATGAATAAATGTATTAGGCAGTAAGAGTAGTGAATGTTTTAGTAGGTTTAGACTAGATTAAAAAAACTTGTATTTGATTTCAACTAAGTCCTAAAATATCTGCTGAGAAAAAAAGCACAGCTTAGTGTGGGCAGAGGCAGAAGGGCTCCGTGCTCCGTGTGCGTGAGCTGGAGGCGGTGCGGGGACGGGCGGGAGCTCCGGGTGGCAGCGGCACACCGGGGCGGCTCGGGGCTCCCCGCATCCCTGCTGGTCCTTTGTGCGAGGCTGGAGCGGGGCTGGAGCGGGACAGGGCATCCCTGCCCGGCCGCCAGGTGCGGCGCTGGCCGGTGCCTCCCGCGTTCAAACTTTGGGAATTCTGGGAGCTGCCAGGACCCAGAGGGATGGGATGTGCTCATCCCAGCATCGCCGCTCTGTGCTGGTCCCTGGAGACTCCCTGCCTCTCCATCGGCGCCCTGCCAGCCAGGAGGGAGCCGGTGGCGGTGCCAGCAGGACGGCGGCAGTGGCCCGGGGGACGGGGGCACAGCCCGGTGCTGCCAGCGCCGGGGGCGGCGGGAGGGCCCTGGCCCAGCGCAGGGTTATCGAAATGGCAGCGAGGTCCCCAGCGCAGCCACGCGGGTGTCTGTTTGTGTTTCCTATTGATTCCTCTTATCTCCTGTCCGTATGGTTATCTTGTCTCCCCCTCGCGCGCTCTGGCAGCCACGCCGAATACTGATGAGCCGTAAACTGGTAAAGTCCCAAGCATTTCCAGGCGGTGGATTTGGGAACAAGGGGTTAGTCTGACTAATTAGCCTGGAGGATTCTTCTCCCCGGGCACGAAGGTCGGGGTATCACAACAGCAGCCTCGACTGCCGGCGGCTCCTGTGCCACGGGCGCGGCGGGGCCGGCTCCGGTTCGGCTGCCCATGGTGGGGCCGGGCCGGGCACCGGGCTGGGCACCTGGCGCCTCCAGAGTGACCGAGGCGAGGGTCAGGAAGCCCCGTTGTTTACAGAGCATGTACAGAGACAACACGTCCAGGGTTTTCATGATCCAAGCATTAGAATGATTTTTTAAAAGAAGACAAAGTATATATATATTTGTTATGAGTATGTATCTATATCTATATCTATGTCTATATCTATATCTCTATACCTATATCTATATCTAATCTATATCTGTATCTATATCTATATCTGTATCTATATCTATATCTATATCTAATCTATATCCGTATCTCTATCTCTATCTCTATCCATATCTATATCTATGTTATATGTCTATAAAGCAGATATACACAAGGCATACATATACATATATATGCACACACATATGTATGTATTTGTATACTTTGTGTGTATGGTCTAGTGGAAGGTGTCCCTGCCCATGGCAGGGGTCTGGAACAAGATGGGCTTTAAGGTCCCTCCCAACCCAACCCATTCCATTATTCTATGGTTCAATATATACGTATGGAATATGTAGTGTAGTGCAGGGTAGTGTAGGGAGAACTCCCCTGCCCAAGTCCACCCCTGGACCATTTCTGGAAGCCAAGAGCCATGGCAGGATGTTTAAAGCACAGCTCTGTCAACGTGGCTGGGACAGGCATCGGAGTTGGTTTGTCCTAAACACAACTGAAATAAATTTTAAATATAGCTATATATGTATCTGTATGTACACAAACCCTGCCTCCCTTTTTTTCTTCTTTGTTTGTAGGAGAACCAACCTGGAAGCTCTTTCAGTCAGTTGTGACTCATGAGGAGAGCAGCCATGAGAAAGCCGAGAGCACCGTCCTGAACCTGAATGCTCGCTCTGTTTGCTTGCTGTGGTTTGTTGGATTTTCATAAAATAGTTTACACTGCCCTGCTGCTCCTAATATAAGGCCATTAAAAACATTCTCAAAAATGCTGATTTTCAAACTAAATGGGGGCATGGAAGATTGAAGCCTCCTTCCCACTGAAACTGACAGTTCCAGTGTGGTGGTGCCCTGGGACGCTGGATTCCTGGCAGTGGGACTGGCAGATCCTGACTTTTATACAGGATTCTTGTCCCAAGCTCATCCCATCCCATCCCATCCCATCCCATCCCATCCCATCCCATCCCATCCCATCCCATCCTTGGGTGGAGGGGAAGAGGACGCAGAGGAGGACCCCCACGTTTTCCTTGGGAATGCTGGTTCCTCACCCGGACACAGGGCTGAAGTTTCCCCTTTCAGGCCCAGGCTTATTTTTATAATACTGAAGTTTAGGACGGAGGAATCAGACCCACGAGGGTTCCGATGCCGCTGTGCAGGCGGGAGCCGCGTGTGCCCCCTGCCATTCACAAAACAGATGCTAATTGGAGGCAAATATCGTCTGCCTTTGACGAGCCTCGCAAAGCCGGGTAGGCCTGGAAGTGGGAAGGAGCGTGCCGGTGGCCGTGAGCAGTGTGTGGGGTCACCACAGACACCGGGAACGTCCCACTGGAGGGCGAGGATGGAAAATGCTGGCACTCTCCTGCCTCGGTGCCAGCAGCAGCCAAAAGTGCTGGGGGTCCTGCCAAGCAGGACGGGCCACAGCCGCCCCACCCTCCCAGAGCCCGGCGATCCTCGCTCCGTGGGCCGAAAGGAGCGGAACCGCTGCGCCCTTGGTGCCGGGATCTCACTGCCGGGGCTGTTCCGCTCCGCATCCTGCCCCGCGCCGCGGCCCCGGCGCTCACACAGGGTGAGTTCCTGGCCTAATGGTGCTCTTGTTCGGTGCTGCTTCTTCACATCTGGTCGCCAAAGAGTCACTCTGTCACCCTGCAGCCTGCTAATGAGATCCCCCATTTAATTAATACCATAAGAATTTTAATTCTGACTGAATCAATTTAACGTGATGTGATTTTGTCAGCTCTATTCCCCAAGTAAAAAGTGAGCCTGATGCTTATTACATACATCATTTCACGGGCTCTGCATTCCCTGCTGACTTAAACAAATTCTAATTAAGACTAATTAAAGCATCATTTATGAAAGCGCTTGTGATAGCTATGCAAACATTCTGGGTGGGTATGCTTTGCATAATAATTATCCTAGTTAATATTAAGGCTAGGTCCTTGGCAATTAGGTCTTTGAAACAGAGAGTTATTCTGAATTTAGCCCTTTCCACTGTTAGCAATTAATAACAAAAAATAATGTGCTAAATTTATGTAGTGACTTCATTAACCGGATACATTTAGAAGTTGTAGCTTTGTTTGCATTTTTAAGTTTTGGCATCATTTTTAAGCCAGGTGAGGTTATTAAAGCAAAGAAGGGGTTTGCACGGGAGGTCCTGAGGCCGTGTTGGGAGGAGCTGTGACTGCGTGTCCCTCCAACTGCAGTGACGCTCCGGTTGGGAATGTCCTGTCCCCATGGACCTCCTCTCCTCCAGAGTCTGGTTACAAAGCAGGAACTGGAAGGTTTAAGACGTTTTGAAACAAACCAAGCATTAGTTCCGTTTGGTTTGGTTTGTGTTTCTTAGTCAGGTTGGAGAGATTTTCCAATTCCTGCAGCAGCTGGTGGAATCTGGGAGTGGAGCACCGGAGAGCTGAAGGGATGCGGCGCCATCGGGTCCATTGACCAAAGGAACATTTCCCTGGCTGGTGCTTGGTCTATAAAATTAAACATCTTCCCAGGCCAGTAAGAGGATCTGGCTGTGCTCCCCATGGGTACCACACTGCCACTGGGCAGGGGGGCACGGTGCTGTGCATGATTTTCCAAATATTCTACTTTTTCTCTTAATGCAGAGTGGCCCAGGGGGTATGTAACAGCTCTGCTCCCTAAACGCTTCCCAGGGGAACAGAGATTGTTTGAACCTCCTGCCCTGGTGTGGGTCACAAGTCCAATACACTTTCAGGAGATGCTGCAGGACCCAAGGTGACATTAAAAAACAGGAGTAAAAAAATCTTGCATGAATTTCCCAAACATTTTGAGTGTTTGAGACTAGAAAAACTCTGGATTTGAGCAGTGAGGTCTCATTTTCTACAAAGAGATGAAGTGGAAAGGCTGTGGGAGGCAGCCCTGGCTTCCGTGCCATGTCTGTGGCCCTTCCATACACAGGAACCTGTGCACCACTTCAAACACATCATCTTTGTGCGGACTGACAGCAAAGTTCTGCTTTATCCAAATTAAGGTGACATTTGGTACATCCTTCTGATTCCTAATGAGAAGGGTTTATGCTCCTTGAGGTCAGCTGTCACTTACACATGGCATAGAATCACAGAGCCAGAGGATTACAGGCAGGTTTGGGTTGGGAGAGACCTTGAAGCTCATCTCATTCCATCCCCTGCCATGGGCAGGGACACCTCCCACTAGAGCAGGTTGCTCCAAGCCCTGTCCAACCTGGCATCTTCCCAGGAAACCTGGTGAGATAGGCTGTGGGTACCAGTCCTGGTCTTCACCCCTATTTTCTCAAGACTTTTTTTTCTCTTCTTGGCTATTATTTGTAGTTTGGAAAGCAAAGTGCACTAAAGGCACTCAGCTCAGCTGAGCGACCCCTCTGGAGGCAGAGGGGCTTGGTGTGCACAGGCTCTGCCCGGATAACCAAGAGGCAGGAGAGCTGCTGGCCCTGAGAATTGGGAAGTAGTGGTGATTAACACCATGAGAGGTGGAAACTGCTGTGCCCGTGGCTGCAGCTGCCCTCACTCTGGGAGTGGGAAACGCTGTCCTGGGCTGAGCTCTGTCTGGAAGGAGAAGCAGCTGGGAAGCCCCAGAGAAGTGCGTGCCTGGGGAAGAGGAAGTGTCAGAAATGTCTGGAGCGCCTTCCCACCCCTGGAGTCCCCAGTGCACTGCCTTTGGGGAAGCTGCTGCCTCGGCATCTCCCTTTGGCCAAGCCCGGGATGTTCTCCTCCAGCGCCTCCACCCAACACACCCAACGTGTTACGGGTCCTGCCTGTGCCACGGGAAGGGAGCACAACCATTCCATACGGAATCACGGAAGGGGCTGGGTTGGGAAAACCCTCCAAGGCCATCGAGTTCCCCCAGCACAGCCAAGGCCACCACTGACCCGTGTCCTCAAGTGCCACATCAACACGGCTTTCACATCCATCCAGGGATGGGGACTCCAGTGTTTGGCCGGGCAATCCGACTGGAAATGCATACAGTATAAACAGAGGAATATATCAATTTATGCTAATTTTGTCTGGTTAATTTTTAACAGCTTTTTGCTATATTAGCTTTCGAGGTTGTAGTGTGTGACTTGCCGGTATTATTGGATTGACAGGCAGCTGGCGCAATAATAAACCCGCTATTCCCATCCCTGCCGAGGGCTCAGGGAGGGATGAGAACAAGACAGATATCTACCCACTCACCATTTAACGTGTACTGCTCCTCGCTGAACATGCAGATGGCATGGCGGTCCCAGATTTCATTTGAGTTAATCTAATCCCTCCACTGCTCCCACTAGAAAGGAGGGCATTAGCAGCCATATGTCAACCAGATTTGTCAGATTATTCATTACAATTAATTGCTGTTCTCACTTAAGGCCTTTAAGGCTGTGAATTGCTCTGAATTCTATTGCAAACACAAAATTATGAGTAAAAGACTTTAGCCCTGTCATTCAAATTTCACGCTGACCTTTATCAGCTTTTGGCTTTTCCATGGGTGCTGGGCTGAAAGCTTTCTAATTGGGGCTCCATTTCTTCCTCACTCCAGGTAAGCTGTCGGCCGGAGCCGGCGCCACGGCCGCCAAGACAGGAGCAGAACTCGCCGGGCCCAGCAGACAGTATTTAACTGCCAGCTCATAATGCATTAGGAGGGTAATGAAACGAGCTGGGTGTCATAATGACCCAATATACTAATTAAGCCTCTAAATACTGCAGCTTTTTAAGACATTTTCTGTCCTGGCCAGACTTTTTGGAACTGCATTTCTCTTTGCTTTGTTTCATTAGCTAAACTCTTTCACAAGTTATTTTATGGATCATCATTAGGTGAGATATTGGGGAGAAATTCCTGGCTGTGAGGCCCTGGCACAGCTCCAGGGCCCTGGCTGTCCCGGGAATGATGCTGCCCACAAAGGGGTCACACACATGACTGGAAATGGCCTCTGACATTCCCCTTCCTCTGGGCTGGCTAAAGAAAGGCGTTTAAACGGGAAAATTAAACCTGAGTGCAGGAAAATTCCAGAACTGTAAGTCCATAATTAATTAATTTTCTGAGAGCTCTGCCTCAATTTACTCTCACCAGCACCAGCACCTCCCTTACCCCCACCACAGCACTTGGGGGTGGGAGCCAGCCTCCCCCTGCCTCCTCTTTGGGCACCAGTGTGCCCTCCTCAGTGTGATGTGCTGACCACCGAATGCAGGGATTCAGGAGCTGCAGGGATTCAGGAGCCGGCAGGAAATCCTGCCTCAGGGAGGGGAGGCTCTGCCATCCCACACGGCGCTCGTTAGGGTGTCACTCTCTGAGATGCACAGACATATGCATATGTATAGATTTTTATATATAAACACCCATTTATATATATACATACATATAGGTAAATGCCTGTGCGTGTATATAAACATTATTTTATATATATATATATATAAAATATGTATTAATGAACAATTAGCAAAGAGATAATCTCACGATCTGCAAGTACTTTGTATTCCAGTCTGTTCTCCATGTGAAGTGTTTGGATTCACAGTCTGTAATCTCACATCTCCTGCCAAAACATCAACCTGAATAATGTCTATTTACTTTTAAACCTTGCTGAGAGAGAGGAATTTACAATTCATGGGGAGCGCTGCCCGCCACGGCACCGTGTGACGCCGGGCACGCACAGCCCAAGGGAGGAAACAGTGCAGGGACAGGGAGGATGCTGCGGTGATGGGGAGGGGAATGGGCAGAGAGTCCATCAGTCCTGGGGTGTGAATGTGGGGACGCATGTGGGATGCATGCAGGACGCATGTGGAGCCCTGCAGCATGGCCAGGCGAGGATGCAGGGATGCACCCAGGGCCCTGCGACACAAGGCTGGGTGAGGACACAGGGGTGCAGGTGGAGCCCTGTGTCACAGCCTGGTGAGGACACAGGGATGCACATGCCCAGGTGAGGACACAGGGGTGCAGGTGGAGCCCTGTGTCACAGCCTGGTGAGGATGCAGGGGTGCACATGCCCAGGTGAGGACACAGGGGCGCAGGTGGAGCTGTGTATCACAGCCTGGTGAGGATGCAGGGGTGCACATGCCCAGGTGAGGACACAGGGGTGCAGGTGGAGCCCTGTGTCACAGCCTGGTGAGGACACAGGGATGCACATGCCCAGGTGAGGACACAGGGGCGCAGGTGGAGCTGTGTATCACAGCCTGGTGAGGATGCAGGGGTGCACATGCCCAGGTGTGGACACAGGGATGCAGGTGGAGCCCTGTGTCACAGCTTGGTGAGGATGCAGGGGTGCACATGCCCAGGTGAGGACACAGGGGTGCAGGTGCCCGAGTGAAGATGCAGGGATACAACCAAGACCCTGTGGCAGGTGAGGATGCAGGGATGGACAGGGAACTGCCCAGCACATACCAGGGACGAGGTGGGCAGACCCCCTGCCATTGGCACACGGGCCTGGCCCCTTCCCAGCACAATATTGGCCAGCAGTGGCCATTATTAAACATACAATATCCCCACATGGAGTGATGGAAGAAATGATATAAAATTTCATATAGCCACCCTGGTGTATAAACAGGCTAAATCCCTACACGTTTTCAGCCCTCAGCAGTCTAAAGGTTAAAGCCTGTCAGCTGGATTTCACAGATTCCAGGAAGGAATGGAGAAGTCACGCCAACTCCTCATTGTACACCAGTGATCAAACATCTCCTCATTACACTTCAATATTGTTGCCTCTAAAGGTCACCATTGCTGAACATAATCACACAAAATCAAAACTGCAAACTTTATATATCATGGAGGTAGTAAATAGCTCGGAGGTTTATTTTCTGGTGCCTGAACAACATTCTGAGCCCATTTATAAATTCCTGGGTGCTGTGGCATGAACCGAGCGCATTCGCAGGGGCTAACAAAAGCTTCAATTAAATCAATTTCCTGTGAAAAATATTCAAAATAATTTATTAGGTCAGTACCAACTGGTCTAATCAAGCAATTGTTCCTCAGCAACTTTAATTTGCATAATTAAAAAAGAAGAATTTTGATTATTTAGAAAAACAGCACATTTTTAAGAACATGATTTCTAGGTCAGATTCCTTGAAACACTTCATCCTTGATGCAGAGAGGGTCCTGGAATTTATTGAGATGTTTCTAAGATGTGCTATAAATCCCAGATCACTCCATTATTTTCCTATTCACTGGTTTTCCTGAGCATTCATTTAGCTCAGCAGAGCCTCAGCTCCAGCTCAGCCACAGGCTCCCTGGAAAACCATGTCCGCTCTTTTCACCTCAGTGAAAACACAGACTTTCAGAGCTGGGATGAGTTCTCCAAACTCAGGCCGAGTAAGACAGGAAAACTGATCCTGAAGAGAGATTGACAGGTGTGGTGAGCAGTTTTGCAGGAGGATGGATTCATGGATGAAAAGGAAAATTTCCACCAGCCAAAATTATTTGCCAAATTACTTGCCAAATTCAGCTGAGGGCAAATATGAGAAAGGAGAAAACATAAAGCAGAAGGATTTCAGCTATTCCATGGATGGAATGTTCAACCAACCCCAAACAGAGTTGTTCATACATGAAGAAAAAAAATCCAGGAATTTTCCTGCTGGCCTGGACAGAATTGATTTTATGCCAGTGTTCAGCCAAGACCCTGACCTAGGACCTGCACCTGGGGCCAGAAGGTCATGTCCTGGCTCTGGGACATGTCCATGGACACCAGGGACCTTTCCAGGCTGGCGCAGCCCTGAGCTTCTCCTGCCTCTGGAGCTGGAAATGGGGTGAGGCTGGACCCCCCTTATCCCAGTGAGCTGCCTATGGGATCAAGCCCTGAGGGAGCAGCCTACGCTCAGCCCCTGTTCTGCAACAGGAGGGGCTGTGCTCAGTGAAACCCCTGCTCGCTGGGCTCCCATCCCCAGGCCCTTTCCCAGCTGGACGCTGCACAAGGATTGAAGAAGGGCAGGAGTCAGACCTGACCCAGCTGCTGAAGTTCCACCTTCGCAAAGTCAGAGCTCAAAGGCGATGAAAAGGTCCATTAATAAGATTATTGCCGTTCATTTTGATATCTAAATCTGTGCCAGCAGGCATAGCTATCAGATATCTGAATTCTTGTAATGAAAGTGCTCCAGGGATACCGCAAACCCCACTGAAGTCCCAGCTTTTTACCTCTGCAGCCCACCTGCTCTGCCAGCCAGGCTCAGCCCCATTCCTGCCTACAGTGTGTGTCCATGTGGATTTTAAACCCCAGCCCTGGCTCCCTGCAGCGTGCTCTGCTGCTCAGGGACCTCGGGCTGGCGATGCCCTGCCTGGAGCCAGCCAGAGCGAGCGGCGGCAGCCCCGATAAATCCACTTTGCTCCGTTCCTGCGGGCTTCACACCCCATCGAGGAGTGCACGGCCAGCTGTGTGCAAGGGATCCCAAAGTGGGCCTGCCCGGCGTCCCTGTGGCTGGGCACAGTGTCCTGTGTGGGCAGGGGGCACAGTGTCCGGTGTGGGCAGGGGGCACAGTGTCCGGTGTGGGCAGGGGGCAGAGGGTCCCACGTGGGCCGTGGTGCCATGCCCAGGTCCCTCCCGGCCGCAGCCCCTCCTGCTCCCCACGCCGGGCTGTGCTGACGCGGGGATCGCCCACGTGTTTTCCTTTCCATCACCCCTGGTTTAAAAGGCCCATGGGGAACGATGGGACCACGGGCAGGAAAGCTCCCGCTCCCAGGGCAGGCGATGAAATGCACTGGAATAAATGGCTCCTTTCAAAGCAGAGCTGCAAAACACCACGTTGATCCAAGGGTTCCGAGCGGCTTTTCAATAGCCCGTCCCGCGGGGTTCAAAGGGTGCTCTTGTGCGAGCTGGAACACGGCCCTGAGCAGCCCCAGCCCTTGGATACTCACAAACACACACGCCCTGCTGCCTCCCTCCCCCTCTCTCCTGTGGAAACTTCCCCAGATAATTGATCTTTTCAGGAAAAGAGAATAACAGACTCGAGGTCCCATCCTCTTGCTGCAGGAGTCAATGGGAATTTGGCTAATGACACTCCCAGGAGCAGAGCGAGCCTTCGATTTCCAATAGGGAAGCAGCTCCGGGCTGCAGGAGAAGGTTTAATGCTGTGCTGGGCTGACACGGATGGGGCTCAGCCTCGGGCAGCCGTGCACGGGACCCTTCACATGGAGCTTCTCCCAGCGGCTGGAGAAGACCTCCAAGATCACAGAGTCCAACCTTTGCAAACTTCTCTGCCAGTATTCCCTGCAGAGAAGACACAGCCTTACTGGGAGCTGCAGAGGCTTCCCTGGGGGGTCAGGCCCCCTGGCACTGCCTGGTCCCCCATGTCGTGACCCCCTCTGCAGGAGATGCCCCTGGCACACCGGTGCCCACCACTGCACAAACTCTCTCCACAATGAAAAACAGGTGATTTCTCTAATATTCCCATTGAAAGCAATGGGATGGCCTGAAGAAAAAAGTGTTATCTAATCCACACCAAGAGATGTGGTCACAGTTCCCACATTTTTCCAGGAAAGCTGTGCACCAGCAGTTCTGATGTGCACACACTCGGAGCCGGTGTGTTGAGCCGGTGCCACTGAGAGCTGCTCTGCACAACCTGATTTTGCTGCTTTTTACCATGACAAAGGACTCGGGTTCCTATGAATAAATCTGTAACTAGACCACACACGATTATTAGGCTCCGTACCAACTGTCCCTCATTAATGATTCACAGGAGCCATTAGCATTTTGAGGCAAACAAGGTGTACTTAGTTAGCGGGACACGACCCAGCTGTCATTAAATTATATCTATGATTAATGATCTTCAGAGGCAGAGCTCCGAGCCTGGGCGAGGGTGAAGGGACAGGGAGGGGGGTCGTGGCTGGCAGTGGGATGCCGCAGGGCCCCTCAGATACAATCATGGAATGGTTTGGGCTGGAAAAGCCCTCTGAGACCATCAAGTCCAGTCATTCTCCCAGCACTGCCAAGGCCACCACTGACCCGTGTCCCCAGGTGCCACATTCACATGGCTTTGAAATCCCTCCAGGGACAGAGACCCTACCCTGCCCTGGGCAGCTGTGCCAGGGCTGGACAGCCCTTTCCATGAAGGAATTTCTCCTAACATCCAATCTGAACATCTCCTGGCACAACTTGAGGCTGTTTCCTCTTGCCCTCTCGTGTGTTACCCAGGAGCAGAGAGAATTTGGGTTTTTTTACAGAAAACCTGATACCTCCTCAGCAACTGCAGATTGTGATCAAAAGTGGTTGAGGAAACACAGAGCCAAAGGTTGAAGCTGAGGGATGGGTGACAGCAGTGTCAGGGCAGGCACGGCCAACAGCTCAGGAAAAATGGTACAACATTCAGAGAGAAAACATTATTTTTGCTGCCAGATTTTAATTTAATTAGGGATTGTTTGGGTTTTGTTCTTTTGAATGTGGTTTGTTTATGGCTGTTGGTGGAGAAGTCTCACTGCCATGGCAACGTGCAGCAAACACACACGGGAGAGCGCTGGGAGCGCTTTGTCATGGGCTGTCACTCACCTGCCAAGGGAGGGGAAGGAGCTTCCAAGCAGCAGAACATGGAAAACTCTCAGAATAAACCCGGACTGGAGCAGTGACAAGTTATCTGCGCTCACCACAACTTTTCACAATGCTCATACGTAAATGTTGACAGGACAGAAGGGAATTAAATGAGGCTGTGGGAAGAATGTTGAGTTTCCATGTGGATTTGTTTTATCATAATGCTGTCGCAAAATCAGATTATTCTATTTTTTCTTTCTGGACAGACCTTGCAGACACTCTGCAATGCAATCAAGATTCATGTGTTTAACAAAAGTGCTCCAAAGTGTCTCCCCAGTGATTTGCTGTGGGAAAACAACTCTAAAATGCTGGGTCCCCCCCCTTTTTTTTTTTGTTTGTGGGAGAGAGGATGTTCTGTGGGCTATGAAAACACGGGAGTTGAATTAGCTGAGCAGGAAAAGCAGGGAGGCATTGCTGGGGTCAGCTGGGTCAGCGGGCAGGGAGGCAGGAGGGCACAGTGCTGGGCTGAGAGCAGCACAGAGCTGCTCCTGCAGCGGCGGCCAGCGAGTGGCAGGGCTGGGCAGGATCTGATCATTTGTCCTGCAGGCGGGAGCTCCCGGGGGGGAGGCTCAGCCTCGGCTGTCTGCAGGGACTTGTGCCCTTCAGCCTCCCCTTGGTGCTGGGGTGGCAGCGACAAGGGGGCAAAGGCAGGGCTTTGGGAGCACCCCGTGTTCTCTCTGTGACCTGGCTACTCTGATAAGAGGCAGCAGACGGGGCTGGAGTGACAGGACATCACTCCTGGCTGGGCAGCATCCGCAGGTGTCCCCATCGCCGTGGGGACAATGTCCCTGTGCAGCCCCTGCCGGACCCGCCTCTGCCTGGCCGCTCCATCCCCGCTTCCAGCGCTCCAGCCTGGGACTTCCCTTCTCCTGGGCCTGCCCGGCCCTCGGGCAGTGCTGCTCCAGCCCCGCTGCTTCCAGCCTGGCCTGGAAACTTTATCCAAGAGTAACCTTTAGCTTAGAACAAAACACAGTTTTAGTCTATGGGAACGCCAAAACCCTAAACTGAAACCCCAGCAATGGTTAGTTCTGTGCAGAGACTCCCTTTATGTATTTTTCCCACCTGTGCCCCCGCGATGTCCCTGTTTTCCAGCACAGGTGGCACGGCTCTGTGCTGCTGTACATGCCTTTGCTTTTAAGAGAGTGCTGTGGTTCACAGTGTCACCTGTTCAAACATGATGTGACATCTTTGGGGCTGCTCCCACGGCCACGGAGTGAGGAGAAAACTTGCCATCAACTTCAGTGGATAAAACCTCCGTTTAACTAATTTATAGCTAATTACTTTGTTAATATTCGAGTCTTTATAAGCTGTCCCAAAAGGCAGCAGATGTCAGGAGGGCACTCAGGGCTGTGCCCTGCAGCAGGACACTGGGCTGGGGACACCGGGCTGGGGACATGGGGGTCCCACTGCCAGCGTGGGGGAGGCCATGGGTTGGTGCTTGGCACCACTGACCTTGCGTGGGTTTGTTAAAACCTGATCATCATAAGCATCCTTCCACAGGATTCCAGCATCACTGAGGCTGGAAAACCCTCCAAGGTCATCGAGTCCAACCTGTGACCAATCCCCACCTTGTCCCCAGCCCAGAGCACTGAGTGCCACATCCAGGCCTTCCTTGGACACCTCCAGGGGTGGGCACTCCACCAGCACCCTGGGCATTCTTCCCCTCTGGGAACAGCTGCCTGTCTTTGCCACCAGCAATGTCCCTGCAGCTGCTCTGCCCATGACACGTCCAAAGGCAGCAGCAGCTCCCAAAGTTTGAGCTTCCTGGAGGGGATTTTCCTCTCCACTGTCCCCACAGGGTGGAGGAGCCACGGGGCTGATGAAGGGCAGATGGAGAGGTGGGGACAGGGATGGGGAGGTCACTGGTGTTGGTGGCAGTGCCGTGGGGTGGTAGCAGTGCTGTGAGGGTGGTGGCAGTGACGTGAGGGTGGTGGCAGTGACGTGGGGGTGGTGGCAGTGCTGTGGGGTGGTGGCAGTGACGTGAGGGTGGTGGCAGTGCCGTGGGGGTGGTGGCAGTGACGTGAGGGTGGTGGCAGTGCTGTGAGGGTGGTGGCAGTGACGTGAGGGTGGTGGCAGTGCCGTGGGGGTGGTGGCAGTGCTGTGGGGTGGTGGCAGTGACGTGAGGGTGGTGGCAGTGCCGTGGGGGTGGTGGCAGTGCTGTGGAGTGGTGGCAGTGCTGTGGGGAGGTGGTAGCGCCATGAGGGTGGTGGCAGTGCCGTGGGGTGGTGGCAGTGCTGTGGAGTGGTGGCAGTGCTGTGGGGAGGTGGCAGTGCTGTGGGGAGGTGGCAGTGCCGTGGGGTGGTGGCAGTGCCACAGGGTTTTTCCCTTGTCCCCAGGCCCAGCGTCAGCGGGGGGGAAGTGAGAGTGGTGGGGCTGGAAAAGGCAGAAGTGAACTTCATGTGACTCCAGCCAACACCCCGGCTGGAGGTGACACCCTGTCACTGAGGCACATGTGACAGTCACAGCCTGGTTACACGAAACCCCAGGACAGGGGCCATAGGAGCCAAGCCAGGCAGAGATGTGTTACAGCTGCCAGGGCACCAAGGGCTGGGAAAACTCATGATAAAGGTGATCAGCTCCTGCCCCCAGAGGCTGCCCATTCCCAGGCACCCCCCTGAGGCATGATCACCTCTTTACATGGCCCAATTAGAAGGCTGATGAGATTTTTGGTCACTTTTTGGCACCCTCCTAATCTCCTGCCCAAGACATGGAAGATGCTGCTCTGGAGAAACACCTGGAACTGCACTGCCAGGGAAAAAACGTCTGTGGCCGGTGCTGCCAGGCTCCGTGTCCCATGTAAAATGTGTAAATCCTCATCTCATCTCCAGCCTGCAGCCCCCTCCTCAGCCCCCAGCCCAGCACCAGGGTCTGTGTCCAAAATCAGCCGTAAGTCCTTACTGGTGTCTTTCTCCTGTCAAGCACCAAGGAATTGTGCATTCCTAAGGCACTTCCCTTTGTAATGAAGTTCAGGTGCCATTTTTCTTCTGAAACGCGGGATACACCCATGTTTCTGCTAAAAACAATAAATGTTGATTATTTGGTGGGGCAAGAGGTTGGCAGGAGAGACACACGAGGCAAGGTGCAGCTGAGGCAGCAGAGCTGCAGCACCTCCTCCGAGCTGGCAGGTGATGCAGAGCCAACCCAAGAAGTGTTAAATAACAGGGCAGTGGTGCCGCGGCCGCGTCGCTGGGAGGGTGGAGGCTGTCGCCAGAGTATAACAGGTTTTAAATTGGAGGCCTCTACTTAAACCCCACAGGAAATGAGAGGGGTCACAGCAGCAAAGATTGCACCACTCTTTTATTACTTTAAAAGACAATCTAATTTCTCCGTCACAAATTGCAGCCTTTTTTTGGAAGATGTCTTTGACAAAAGATGTCATAGTTTGGGGCCATGGCTGTGTGAGAGCCCCGAGCTGTGCTCGGCGTTGCGGGAGTGTGTGTGGAGCTGTGGCATTTCCCTGCAGGGCCAGGCCGGGGGGCTGAGTGGGGAAACACGAATTGCAATGGGGAGACCCCCACAAGGCCAGGGTGGGGGTTCCCACTCGGAACACAGAGCAAGGGCGTGCTGGGGTGCAGGGTGGGGGACCCTGAGCTCTCAGCACCCACCCACCCACCCACCCCCGTGGCACAGGCAGGGTGGGTGCCTGTGGGCAGTACCAAAGTCCTGTGCCAGGCCCTGCTCCGGTGCCCCAATCCTGCTGGCAGAAAATCCTGACCACGCTTAACAAACAGAATAAAGCACCTCCTTGGCTTGCCCGGAGCCCTCCTGGCTTGCCCACGCCGGGTGTTCCCCACAGTTTGTCACAGTGCTCTGGAAATACCAGATGGGTCATGGAAAGAGGAACGTCTGCAGCACGCAGAGCTCTGCCTCTCTCTGTGGGTGGAAGCAGAAACCCTACAAACACTTCTGTTTTCTCCCACAGCTGGAGGGAGGCTGGGGATGGGCTGGGGCTGGTGGGGCCTGGCCACGGAGCAGCAGCTCCGACCGAGGGTGGGACGGTCACGCTGGGGTTGCCGCAGGGTCAGGGCAGCCCCTCTCAACCCGTGACTTCTCCTCATCCCTGTCCAGCGACCCACACAACCCAGCCCAAAAACCACCCAAGCCAACTGTGAGCCAGCCTGGCCCAATTTAACCCAACTCCATCCAGTCCCAACCAACCCCCAACCCAATCCCATTGCCTCCCCACCACTCCTCACCTAACAGCCCATCATGCCATGAGCTGGATTTCACCTTAATTCTCTAAAAGCTGGAAAACCCTAAGAAATAGTGGAGGTGATGCAAATTAAATTTAATTCTCCTACACACATCTTAGAAGTTTTCCCTTTTCTGCCGCCTGTAACATTTACTGTCTTGCTCAAAATAGCCAATTCTAGAAGTTTTGGGGTTTTTTTTCTTTTTCTGAAGAAGGTGCACTCTTGAAATCATTGCTTGTATCAGGGCAGTGTTTTCTGGTGGGACACGACAGCTTCCAGCAGGGCACATTCCAGCCCTGTGAGGAGACAATTCCTGGTGTTGCCGCTCTCTCTTCCAGGTGTCAAAGGAGCCAGGGCAGTTTCTCAAGAGAGCTGAAGTTTTTACCTGTCTGCCCCAGCCAGCACAGAGGGGCCAGCCTGAATGACAGCAAGGGCATGATCACCTCTGCTGGGCCAAAGTATTTGTACATCCTCCGTAGAACACAAAACCCCAGCGATGTTCTGTGGGCTGAAGCTTTTACATTTGAAATGATATTTCATATTTCCATTTTTTCAGTAACTTATTAATTTGTGAGCTTAACAGGAGCGTGCCCTGCGCCATGTGTCTCAATTGCATCGCATAAATGTTTAGCACTACTGGAAAGCAATAATTTTCTAACCCAAAAAATAGCGTTACAGAAATTAAACAATTGCTAAGTGACCACAGTGCTTTTTCATGAATCCCATCTACTTTATTAACCCGAGATAAGCCAAGGGAGCCAATTACAGTGCACTAAACTGTGCCGTCAGCTGCCTGGGAAAGGCCATTATATTTTCAGCTTCTGTGTAGTTTCAATGAGAATTAGAGTTAAATGTGTATTTTGAATGCAATGGGTTATTACTATGAAGTTAATCATACCATTACTTTTTATTGTGGGGCTGTAGAAGTTTAAGGGGACCCTGAGAGGGCGCAGTGAGAGCAGCCCCTGCTGCTGCCCAGGCCAGTGGGGTCAGCACCGGGCTCACAGCACCCTCCAAATTCTCCCCAAACTGTGTCACTTGTAGAATTTGCACTTGACTTTTGCAAACATTAAATGTTCTTGTCACCGAGAACTAATTAAGAAATCCGGGCCACTATTGCCGAGCTAATTCTGTTCGGGTTGACTGCATGTTCAAATCTGACTCTGGATGCTCATCTAATGTGTACTGTGACCAACTATTGCGGTTGGATTAAGGTAATTACCTAGCTCAACACTTTTCTGAAACATTTTACAGTAATGGAATCCAAAGCTTTTATGTGCTTCTCCATCTTCACTTCAGAGGATTGGGAGTGTGAAGCTGTGCTTGAGGATGGAAAAGCCAAAGCCCAGCTTATCACCAGCCTTCGGGGCGGCTCAGCTGGGCTCAGACTCCTGATTCCAACGGGGCACTGCAGCAAAAGGCTCTGGAAAGGAGGGGGCAGCCGGGGGGATCGGGCTCTGCTCGCAGGGAACAGGGACAGGAGGAGAGGGAACAGCCTCAGGCAGGGCCAGGGGAGGCTCAGGGTGGACAGCAGCAGGAATTTCCCCATGGAAAGGGTGCTCAGGCCTTGGAAGTGCCCAGGGAGGTTTGGAGTGCCCATCCCTGGAGGTGTCCAAGGAATTCCTGGAGGTGGCACTCAGTGCTCTGGGCTGGGGACAAGGTGGGCATCGGGCACAGCTGGGACTCCATGGGCTGGGAGGGCTTTTCCAACCTAAACAATTTTGTGAATTTCACAGACAGTGGGAAGAGCCTCAGCATTGGCAAGAGAGAGGCAACCTGCTCTGGATCTGGGAAACCAGTGACCCTGGGACTCATCATGATTTTTCAGGAAAAGTGAAAAATGGGGAATGTCTTGTGGGAATAGCCAGAGAAAGGCAAGTCATCAGAAGCAAGAACCCAAATTTAAATAGAGGCAGTAACAGAGGAACACAACAGATCTCTCCCAGGAAGAGAAGACCTTTGGTCTGTTGCAGAGAGATGGAAGGACAGCCACAGCCCCCTCCATGCTCCACAGCCAACACACTCCATCAGCTGAGCCTGGGCTGCACCCCCTTGCCCTCGCCCTCCCTGTCCAGCCACTAACAAGGGCCATTTATGATGGTTCTCTCCGGGATGGGGCTGCTCTGCCTCGGGAAATTGGATTGCGCTTATTCCTCATTCGCCACAAATTGGGCAATAACTTTCAGGCACTACCCCCGAGCTGGACTCGAGGCAGCCACCTAGAACAGAAAGGGCCTCTCAAGGCCATTGCTAGTGTCCTGAAAGATCCCATCTCTAACTGGCCTGGGTACGGGAGGCACAGGGGTGCCAATATTCGTTAGGTGCTACTGATGCCTTTTCTTGGTCTTAAGAGTCAGACATGGTTAGAAGGGAAAAAGGGATTTTATCTTGGGATTTATTTAAGGATCCTTAGATGCGCCACATCCAGGTTGAATGCACCTCAATGCACACCCCAAAAGATTGGGTATAACATTATAGGTGTTACTAATTAGCAGATCTATCAAAGATTCCCCAACGAGAGGCTCGAGTGAGTCCCCCTCCCCAAGGAGCCTTCCCCTGGATGGTTCTATTTCAGTTTACAGAATGTGTTCTGGAGAGGACCTTGGGCTCTGGGGCACACTGATCCCTGGCTACAAAGCTTCTAAAATGTTGAGTCTCTCAGCTTGACAAACAAGGCCAAGAATGTAGGCAAAAAGCACTGAGAATACAGAAGTTGTAAAACCGTGTAACAGGGGTATAAAAGAAAAGCCAAAAATCTTCATGGCATCACTCCCACCACTCCCCCGAGTGATTGCAGCCAAGCTGAGCCCCAGCAGTGCAGCACAAAGCCAGGAACCTCAGGCAGCACGGTGCTGATGTGTGCTGGATTCTGCCCCCACAGAGCAGAACTTCCACTCAGATTGCTCATGTTCGTCACCTCCAGGCCCCCGGGAAGGATCTCGTGGTGGGGGTGTTGGGGTGTCTGTGCAGGGACAGGAGCTGAACTGGGTGATCCTTGTGGGTCTGTTCCAGCTCCGGATATTCCCTGATCCTGTGATCCACCCCCTTCTCTGGGGTCTCTGGTCCTGACTGGCACAGACAGGATGGGCAGAGGCTCCAGGGCAGGGGGCAGCAGTGCTCATGTGAACATCAGCAGGAGCATTTTTCAGCCCACATCAGATGTCCCCATCAAACCTAATTTTAAAAGGATTTATTAAAAAATACAGACCAACACAGATTCCAAGAGAAACCCAGCCACCTGCAGGGGAATGGGAGCCCTCAGCCACTCCAGGATGAAAGGATGACCAATAATGAGTGAAACCAGGTGGACTGGGCCCTGTTCCTTGGTCTTCATGCAGCCATGACCAAGAGAAGGGATATCAATGCCAGGCTGGATGGGGCTTGGAACAAGCTGGGATAGAGGAAGGTGTCCCTGCCCATGGCAGGGGAGCGAACAGGATGAGACTTAAGGTCCCTTTCAACCCAAACCAGTCTGAGGTTTTCTATGATCTTGTAAATTCATCAATTATTATTCAATTTCCTTTTCTTCTCTCTGACATTCTGTGATCAGAGAGAGAGTACAACTACAATTTAGCCCTTTGGTAGAATTTACTTCAGTGATTAAAATAACTGCATGGAATTAGTGCAATTCTAACGTTGTTTTTTATCTTGAGTGGCAGAAAATCATTGCTCCTGGGATAATTCTTAACCTAACAGAGTGACCCCTATGAAATACATCCAAAAGTTTTATGATTTTCCCCCTTCATGCTAATTTAATGTAGCCCAATTGTTTAATCTTAAACCGAACACATTCCAAATAAAGTAATGCAGCTCACAACAAGACACTGCAGGAAATAATTAGGTTGCAAGTTGTGGAGGCTTTAATACGGTTGAAATTATATAACTATCTTTGCATTCCCTGTATGGTCCTATTAAATGCAGTCGGCATTGATGTCGGGAGCTGTCAGGAAGCAAAATGAAAAATAGTTTTAATAGCTGCTCTTTGACCTGTTTTATATTTTATGTCAATTATAACAGCACACAACCATGCATAATTATGAAGCATAGATGCATTAAAATGTACACATAATTTGTGTTCTTATGGCAACCGTTGCATTAGGATCTGGAAAACAAACGGATGACTTCCCATTGTGAAGTCGTTGGGATATGGACTCGCCGGAGTTCTGTCTGTCTGCTCGCTCTGAGGGATTGAAACCAAACATTCCGAGGGACAAACAGCACCAGCAGGTCAGTGTCCATCTGCCTCCTCGCCCGAGGCCCTGACCACGGGCCCAGCACTCACCTGGAGCAGTGAATTAAAGGAAACAAGAAGGATTTTTTCCTAAATTCATTTTGAACATCCCAGAACTCTCCGTCCAAGTCCATTCACCACGAGGGTTGATTACAAACTGCAGTCCCAGGCCTGTTTCCCTTGGTCGCCTCTTTCCTATGTGAAATATTTTTAAACTTCCTGAGCTGAGACACAGAGCAGAGGAGCCAGTTTAAAAAGTTATCTAAGCAAAACAAATGTTTCAGCAATTCCTTTGGGCTGCTGGGATGAAGTTTGGTACAGGGTTGGTGTCAATGTTGTGCCCATCCCCTGCCAAGAGCTCTCCACCTTTGGGCTTAATGGAGGGCCAGTAAGTGGTTTGATTTTTTAGGTGTTTTATTTTTAGTTTTTAAATTGCTTTGTTACATTTGGGTATAAATCAGAGAAAATCTAAGGAAAATCACTAAATCAGTTCCTTTTTCTTCTATTAAAAGAAAAGAAAACCAAACCAAACCTCCAGTCCCTGAGCTGCCCTTCTGGCAAAAGCTCGCTCAGCTCTGGGAAATGATGGCATGAGTTCCTTGTGGAACGAGGTGGAGCGAGAGGGGTTTTAAGGTTCCTTCCAACCCAAACTATTCTGGGATTCTATGAAATACTTTTAAAGATGATTCTGAAGATTTGCACAGAACTGATTGTCCTGCCTGAAGCAGGAAACCTGCACAA